>NC_052053.1:57282098-57642709 GCF_903992535.2 Arvicola amphibius | reverse complement strand
TTCCTTCATTACCTTCGTCTTTACCCACTTTACCTTCTTCTTTACGTACTTTACCTACTTCTTTACCTTCTTTGCCTTCTTCTTCATCTTCTTTGATTTCTTCTTTACATTCTTTTCCTTCTTCTTTGCCTTCTTTGACTTCTTCTTTACCTTTTAACTTCTTCTTTACATTCATTACCTTCTTCTTTAACTTCTTTGACTTCTTCTTTATGTTTTTTACCTTCTTCTTTACCTTCTTTGACTTCTTCAACTTATTCTTTTCCTTCTTCACCTATTTTACCTTCTTCTTTAACTTCTTTGATTTCTTCTTTACTTTTTTTGACTTCTTCTTTAACGTGTTTGAGTTCTTCTTTAACTTTTTACTTCTTTTTACCTTCTTTGACTTCTTCTTTACGTTCTTTGACTACTTGTTTACCTTCTTTTTACATTCTTGACCTTCTTCTTTACCTTTTTTGACTACATCTTTACTGTATTTTCCTTCTTTTTTAACTGCTTTACCTTCTTCTTTAACTTCTTTGACTTCTTCACCTTCTTTAACTTCTTCAGTACCTTCTTTGATTTTTTTAACTTCTTTACCTACTCCTTTACCTTTTTACCTTCTTCTTTACCTTCTTTGTCTTCTACTTTATCTTTTCAACTTCTTCTTTACCTTCCTTACCTTATTCTTTACCTTCCTTATTTTCTTCTTTACCTTATTTACCTTCTTCTTTACGTTCCTTATCCTCTTCTTTACCTTCTTTGACTTCTCCTTTAACTTCTTTGTCTTTGTCGACTACTTCTTTACCTACTTTACATTCTTTACCTTCTTTACCTCTTTGATATTTACTGTACATCTTTACATTCTTTACCTTATTCTTTACCTTTTTGACTTCTATTTTACCTTCTTTATCTTCTTCATCTTCTTTGACTTCTTCCTAACCTTCTTTTACTGCTTCTTTACCTTCTTTGACTTCTTCTTTATCTTTTAACTTCTTCTTTACCTTCTTTACCTTCTTCTTTAACTTCTTTGATTTCTTCTTTATCTTCTTTACCTTCTATGACTTCTTCGACTTCTTTTTTTCCTTCTTTACCTTCTCCTTTACCGATTTTACCCTCTTCTTTACATTCTTTAAATTTTTCTTTACTACCTTTGACGTCTTCACCTTCTTTAACTTTTTCTTTATCTTCTTTGATTTTTAACGCTCTTTACCTTCTTCTTTACCTTTTGTCCTTCTTCTTTACATTCTTTGTCTTCCTCTTTACCTTATTTACCTTCTTCTATACTTTCTTTGACTTCTTCTTTAACTTCTTTGAATTCCTCGACTACTTTTTACCTACTTTACCTTCTTCTTTACCTCTTTTCCTTCTTCTTTAACTTCTTTAATTTATTCTTTACATTCTTTACCTTCTTTACCTACTTTGACTTCTTTATATTCTTTCAATTCTTCTTTACCTTATTTTCCTTCTTCTTTACCTTCTTTATGTTCTTCTTTACCTTGTTTGACTTCATCTTTACTGTACTTTACCTTCTTTACCTTCTTCATTACCTTCTTTGACTTCTTCTTTACCTTCTTTACCTTCTTCTTCAACTTCTTTGACTCCTTCCTTACATTCTTTTAAATCTTCTTTACCTTCTTTGACTTCTTCTTTACCTACTTTGACTTCTTCGACTTATTCTTTTCCTTCTTCATTACCTATTTTACCTTCTTCTTTAACTTCTTGATTTCTTCTTTACCTTCTTTGACTTCTTCACCTTCTTTAACTTTTTCAGTACCTTCTTTGACTTTTTTACCTTCTTTACCTACTCCTTTACCTTTTTACCTTCTTCTTTACCTTCTTTGTCTTCTACATTACCTTTTTAACTTCTTCTTTACCTTCTTTACCTTATTCTTTACCTTCTTTATTTTCTTCTTTACCTTATTTACCTTCTACTTTAAGTTCCTTATCTTCTTCTTTACCTTCTTTGACTTCTTCTATACTCTTTGACTTCTTCTTTAACCCCTTTGACTTTGTCGACTACTTCTTTACCTACTTTACCTTCTTTACCTTCTTCTTTACCTCTTTGACTTTTTCTGTACATCTTTACCTTCTTTACCTTCTTTGACTTCTTTGCCTTCTTAGACTTTTTCTTTACTGTTCTTTATTTTCTTCTTTACCTTTTGAATCTATTTTACTTTCTTTACCTTCTTCTTCACCTTCTTTGACTTCTTCCTTACATTCTTTTACTCTTCTTTACCTTCTTTGACTTCTTCTTTACCTTTTAGCTTCTTGTTTTACTTTCTTTACCTTCTTCTTTAACTTCCTTACTTCTTCTTTACCTTCTTTACTTTCTTCTTTACCTTCTTTGACTTTTTTGACTTCTTTTTTCCTTCTTTACCTTCTCCTTTACCTATTACCCTCTTCTTTACCTTCTTTGATTTGTTCTTTACCACCTTTGACTTCTTCACCTTCTTTAACTTTTTCTTTCTTCTTTGACTTTTTTATGCTCTTTACATTCTTCTTTACCTTTTTACCTTCTTCTTTAAATTCTTTGTCTTCCTCTTTACTTTCTTTACATTCTTCTTCACCTTCTTTACCTTATTCTTTACCTTGTTTACCTTCTTCTTTACCTTCTTTACCTTCTTCTTTACATTCTTTGACTTCTTCTTTACCTTCTTTGACTTCTTGCTTAACTTCTTTCACTTTGTCAACTTCTTTACCTACTTTACCCTCTTCTTTACCCTCTTTACCTTCTTTGATATCTTCTTTACCTTCTTTACCTTCTTCTTGACCTTCTTTGACTACTTCTTTACATTCTTCACCTTCTTCTTTACCTTTGTTACCTTCGGTTTTACCTACTTTACCTTCTTCTTTACGTTCTTTACCTTCTCTTTCACCTTTATTGACTTCTTCCTTACATTCTTTTACTTCTTCTTTACTTTCTTTACCTTCTTCTTTAACTTCTTTGACTTCTTCTTTACGTTTTTTACCTTCTTCTTTACCTTCTTTGACTTCTTCGACTTCTTTTTTTCCTTCTTTACCTTCTCCTTTACCTATTTTACCCTATTCTTTACCTTCTTTGATTTCTTCTTTACTACTTTTGACTTCTTCACATTTTTTTTGAGAGCTGGGCTATAGAGTTTATTTAGTGGGTTATGGAGGGGGAAGGTGTACCCCGCCAGCGGGTCAGCTATTCAGGGTCCTCTGAAGGGGTGCTACCTGAAAGAACATGGGCTGGAGAGAGAAAGGAGACCAAGCAAGATTCTATTTGTCAAGGTCTCATATATTAGGGTGAAGGTTACAGCTTATATAGCCCTTGAATGAGGAACTTGGCATGGGGTGGGGATAGGGGTAGGAACTTTTGCTGGGGTAGCGAAGGTCATCAGTCAGCACCCCCTGGTGTAACCTGATACATGTGATTCCATTAACATTTTTCAAGATAGTTGGAATATGGGGCAGGTTCTGTAAACAAATAGTTCTCAAGATAGTTGGGATGTTGGGTGGGTCCTCTGTAAACATCCTTAGGGCAATGGTCCCTGATATATCCCTCTTTCTTTTATTATGGCAGGCAGCAAATAAGTGGAGAGCACCAGTCAGAGTCTAACCTCGTTGTCAGACCTAGAGGAGAAGGGACTGGGACAAGGAGGACCCTCCTCTCGAGTGGTGGAGTCTCTTTTCCTCTCCTGGGAACAGAGGGGTGTCTTATGGGTAGGATTAGTTATTTTTATTTTGATTTTGGCCCTTAATGATGGCCTGTGATGAGGGCTCCTGTCTATGTCGAGTGGGGACCAGGTCTTTTCCCCCCTTACCCATCCTAGGGTTCCCAGGGCTCTGTCTTAGGTTGGGGGGAGGTCCTGCCACCAGCTGCCCATCCTTGGAGCTCCTCAAAAAGGTATCTAGAAAGACCAAAGTAAGCAGGTCTTTGACCGCAGGGTCCCTGTCTTAGGCTATGTGGAGGGCAATCCTCATCCCCTGACATCATGCCATGTTGAGCCGACCTGTACGACCTCTGTATGATGTGCTGTTCAGGGGAGGGTTCCACAATATTCCCGTCGTTGGGCCTCTGCATGGATTATTAATGAAAAGACTGCGAGGAGATTCTCAAATAAAAGGTATCTCGTATAGATTGAGTAAAAGATATAATTTGGACACCAATGACTCCATCTCTGGACAAGAAGAAAGGGTACCTTCCAAACCCAGTATTCACCTTTTAGTCTGGCCTATGGTATATACTCCTTCCTAAGTGCCTACTCCAACCTAAAATTACAAGTGCTGCTTGCCAAAAATTTTAAACCCAAATATTTTGCAGGGTGTGTCAAACTTTTCCCAACATCTATAAGCATTTACAAATATCATTAGGTCAATTCCAGTAAGAGTACAATGACAGACATTGCTATATCAAAACACCACCAGTTTTAGTCTCTGAGCAACAGTTATAACCCCGATGTTCCCCCTTCTTAAGTGAAGAGGGGTTAAGATTTTAATGAAAATGAGTTTTGTGTTCCAAAGATTAAAACAGTCAGATGTTTAGTCTGCATCTTAGCTCCAAAGCAAACAGAATTCAAACTGCAGAAAATTGTAGTCACCAATGGTCAGGTCATCTCAGCAGGGCATCTGTGTCTGCCTCTCAGGTCTGGAAGCAGCTCAGCCTTGTGCTTCCAGGCAGGTGGGATTCCTGGGCGGGGTGAGCTGGATTCAGCTACCTGAAGCACACCTTGGCAATTATCTCAGCTGAATCTCTGGAGGCAGGACGTGTAGAGTGGCGAAGCAGGTCCTGCTATCAGACACTTCTCTCTGTGGGGGTAGGGAAGACTGGATAAGGCTTCCTCTCCAACTCATTTCTCCTCGAACTCCTTTATGGGGTGATTGCAGCTACGACAGTATCAGGTCCAGCTTTATTTTCCTTCTGTGAAAAAAAGCACAAACATATCCTCGACCCCAAATATATATCGGTCGGGTCTTTTATTTTTTTATTTTTTTTTCTTTTATTTATTTATTTTTTTTTCTCATGGTTTATTTTTTTTTATATTTAAAAATTTCCATCTCCTTCCCTCCTCCTCCCCCTCCCTCCGCTCCTCCTCCCCCTTCCCACCCCTCCTTCTCCCCCTTCCCTCCCCTTCCCTCCACCCATACCTCCCCTCCCTCCCTCTCAAGGCCAAGGAGCCATCAGGGTTCCCCACTCTATGCTAAGTCCAAGGTCCTCCCAACTCCCCCCAGGTCCAGGAAGGTGATCGACCAAGCTGAGAAGGCTCCCACAGAGCCCGTCCATGCAGAAGAATCAGAGCCCAGCGCCAATGTCCTTTGCTTCTCAGTCAGCCCCCGCTGTTGGCCACATTCAGAGAGACGGGTTTGGTCGCATGATCCATCAGTCCCATTCCAACTGGAGTTGGTGATCTCCCTTTAGTTGTGTCCCACGGTCTCCATGAGTGAACGCACCCCTCACCTTCCTGACTTTCTCCCTCATGTTCTCGCTCCTTCTGCTCCTCATCAGGACCTTGGGAGCTCAGTCCAGTGCTCCAATGTGGGGCTCAGTCACCTTCCCCATCTGTCGCCAGCTGGAGGTTCCCTCACGGTCCTGACTTTCTTTCTCATGTTCTCCCTCCTTCTGCTCCTCATCAGGACCTTGGGAGCTCAGTCCGGTGCTCCAATGTGGGGCTCTGTCATTTTCTTCATCTATCGTCAGGTGGAGGTTCTATGGTGATATGCAAGAAATTCATCAGTATGGCTATAGGAACTGGCCTTTTCAGGCTCCCTCTCCTCAGCTGCCCAAGGAACTAACTGGGGACATCTCCCTGGAAACCTGGGAACCCCTCTAGGGTCAAGTCTCTTGACAACCCTCAGGTAGCTCCTTAAATTAAGATATATGCTTCCCTGCTCCCATATCCACCCTTCCTATATCCCGAGCATCCCATTCCTCCGAGCTCCCCCCATTCTCCCCTTCACATTTTTCTCTCCCCATCTTCCCTTGGCCCAGTCTCGCCCAACCCTCAAGTTCCCAATTTTGCCTGGCGATCGTGTCTACTTCCAATATCCAGGAGGATTACTATATCTTTTTTTTTGGGAGTTCACCTTCTTATTATCTTCTCAAGGATCCCAAATTTATAGGCTCAATGTCCTTTAATTATGGCTAGAAACCGATTATGAGTGAGTACATCCCATGTTCATCTTTTTGGGTCTGGGTTACCTCACTCAGAAGAGTATTTTCTATTTCCATCAATTTGCCTGCAAAATTCAAGATGTCATTGTTTTTTACCGCTGAGTAGTATTCTAGCATGTATATATTCCACAGTTTCTTCATTCATTCTTCCACTGAAGGGCATCTAGGTTGTTTCCAGGATCTGGCTATTACAAATAATGCTGCTATGAACATAGATGAGCATATGCTTTTGTTGTATGATTGGGCATCTCTTGGGTAGATTCCCAATAGTGGAATTGCTGGGTCCTGGGGTAGGTTGATCCCGAATTTCCTGAGAAACCACCACACTGCTTTCCAAAGTGGTTGCACAAGTGTGCATTCCTACCAGAAATGGATGAGTGTACCCCTTACCCCACAACCTCTCCAGCAAAGGTTATTATTGGTGTTTTGGATTTTAGCCAATCTGACATGTGTAAGATGATATCTCAAAGTTGTTTTGATTTGCATTTCCCTGATAGCTAGGGAGGTTGAGCATGACCTTAAGTGTCTTTTGGCCATTCGAACTTCTTCTGTTGTGAATTCTCTGTTCAGTTCAGCGCCCCATTTTTTAATTGGGTTAATTAGCATTTTACCCTCTAGTCTCTTGAATTCCTTATATATTTTAGAGATCAGACCTTTGTCAGTTGCAGGGTTGGTGAAGATCTTTTCCCAGTCAGTAGGCTGCCTTTGTGTCGTTGTGACAATGTCCTTTGCTTTACAGAAGCTGCTCAACTTCAGGAGGTCCCATTTATTCAATGTTGCCCTTAATGTCTGTGCAGCTGGGGTTATGCGCAGGAAACGGTTCCCTGTGCCCATTTGTTGTAGAGTACTTCCCACTTTCTCCTCTATCAAGCTCAATGTGTTCAGATTAATATTGAGGTCTTTAATCCGTTTGGACTTGAGTTTCGTGCATGGTGATAGACACGGATCTACTTTCATTCTTCTACAGGTTGACATCCAGTTATGCCAGCACCATTTGTTGAAGATGCTTTCTTTCTTCCATTGTGTGCTTTTAGCTCCTTTATCAAAAATCAGGTGTTCGTAGGTTTGTGGTTTAAGATCCGGATCTTCTATACGATTCCATTGGTCAACTTCTCTGTTTTCATGCCAATACCAAGCTGTTTTCAATACTGTAGCTTTGTAATAGAGTTTGAAGTCAGGGATGGTAATGCCTCCAGAAGTACCTTTATTGTATAAGATTTTTTTGGCTATCCTGGGTTTCTTGTTTTTCCATATAAAGTTGATTATTGTCCTCTCAATCTCTGTGAAGAATTTTAATGGGACCTTGATTGGGATTGCATTGAATCTATAGATTGCTTTTGGTAGAATTGCCATTTTTACTATGTTGATCCTCCCAATCCATGAGCAGGGGAGATCCTTCCATTTTCTGGTATCCTCTTCAATTTCTTTCTTCAAAGACTTAAAGTTCTTGTCAAATAAATCCTTCACTTCCTTGGTTAGAGATACTCCCAGATATCTTATGCTATTTGTGGCTATTGTGAAAAGCGATACTTCTCTGATTTCCCTCTCTGCTTCCTTATCCTTTGTGTATAGGAGGGCGACTGATTTTTTGGAGTTGATCTTGTAACCTGCCATGTTACTGAAGGAGTTTATCAGCTGTAGGAGTTCTTTGGTGGAGTTTTTGGGGTCGCTTATGTATACTATCATATCATCTGCAAATAATGAAAGTTTAACTTCTTCCTTTCCAAATTGAATCCCCTTGATTCCCTTATGTTGTCTTATTGCTATTGCTAGAACTTCAAGCACTATATTGAAGAGATAAGGAGAGAGTGGACAGCCTTGTCGTGTTCCTGAATTTAGTGGGATAGCCTTGAGTTTCTCTCCGTTTAATTTGATGTTAGCTGTCGGCTTGCTGTAAATAGCTTTTATTATATTTAGGAATGACCCTTGTATCCCTAATCTCTCCAAAACTTTTATCATAAAAGGGTGCAGAATTTTGTCGAATGCTTTTTCAGCATCTAATGAGATGACTATATGGTTTTTTTCCTTCAGTTTATTTATATGATGGAATACATTGATAGATTTTCGTATGTTGAACCAGCCCTGCATCTCTGGGATGAAGCCTACTTGATCGTAATGGATAATTTTTCTAATGTGTTCTTGGATTCGGTTTGCCAGTATTTTATTGAGAATTTTTGTGTCAATGTTCATGAGTGAGATTGGCCTGTAATTCTCTTTCTTGGTTGAGTCTTTGTGTGGTTTAGGTATCAGGGTAACTGTAGCTTCATAGAAGGAATTTGGCAGTGACTCTTGTGTTTCTATATTATGAAATACCTTAAGGAGTATAGGTATTAGATCTTCTTGGAAGTTCTGGTAGAATTCCGCATTGAAACCATCTGGTCCTGGGCTCTTTTTGGTAGGGAGGTTTCTGATAACAGTTTCTAATTCTTCGCGACTGACAGGACGATTTAGAGCATTTACCTGGTCCTGGTTTAACTTTGGTATATGGTATTTATCTAAAAAAGTGTCCATTTCTTTTACATTTTCCAATTTTGTGGCATACAGGCTTTTGTAGTAAGATCTAATGATTCTCTGAATTTCCTCTGTGTTTGTGGTTATGTCCCCCTTTTCATTTCTGATCTTATTGATTTGAGTGTTCTCTCTCTGCCGTTTGATTAGATTGGCTAAGGGTTTGTAAATCTTGTTGATTTTCTCCAAGAACCAGCTTTTTTTTCATTGATTCTTTGGATTGTTTTCTGTGTTTCTATTTTGTTGATTTCTGCCCTCAGTTTGATTATTTCCAGTCTTCTACTCCTCCTATGTGAGTCTGCTTCTTTTTTTCCCAGAGCTTTCAGGTGTGCTGTTAAGTCACCAATGAGTGCTTTCTCCATTTCCTTTAAGTGGGCACTTAGTGCTGTGAACTTTCCTCTTAGCACTGCTTTCATTGCGTTCCATAGGTTTGAGTATGTTGTGTCTTTGTTTTCATTAAATTCAAGAAAGGCTTTAATTTCTTTCTTTATTTCTTCCTTGACCCAGGTGTGGGTCAGTAGTTGACTGTTCAGTTTCCATGAGTTTGTGGGCTTTCTGGGGGTAGCATTGTTGTTGAATTCTAATTTTAATCCATGGTGATCCGATAAGACACAGGTGGTTACTAATATTTTTTTGTAACTGTGGAAGTTTGCTTTGTTACCAAGTATATGGTCAATTTTTGAAAAGGTTCCATGAGCCGCAGAGAAGAAGGTATATTCTTTCCTATTTGGGTGGAATGTTCTATAGATGTCTGTTAAGTCCATTTGGTTCATTACCTCCATTAAGTCTTTCAATTCTCTGTTAGGTTTCTGTCTGATTGACCTGTCCATTGGTGAGAGAGGAGTGTTGAAGTCTCCAACTATTAGTGTGTGTGGTTTGATGGCTGCCTTGAGTTCTAGAAGTGTTTCTTTTACATAAGTGGGAGCTTTTATATTAGGGGCATAGATATTCAGGATTGAGACTTCATTCTGATGGATTTTTCCTGTTATGAGTATAAAGTGTCCCTTTCCATCTCTTCTGATTGATTTTAGTTTGAAGTCAACTTTGTTGGAAATTAGTATGGCCACACCCGCTTGTTTCTTAGGGCCATTTGCTTGATAAACCTTTTCCCAACCCTTTACTCTGAGTAGATGTCTGTCTTTGTGGTTGAGGTGTGTTTCTTGTAAACAGCAAAATGTTGGATTCTGTTTTCGTATCCAGTCTCTTAGCCTGTGCCTTTTTATAGGTGAATTGAGTCCATTGATATTAAGTGATATTAATGACCAGTGGTTGTTAACTTCAGTCATTTTTAGTAGTAGAGTTTGTGTGTTTCCCTTCTTCTAGTTGTGCTGGTGGAGTGTCGCTAGATGCCTGAGTTATTGTGGGCGTTGTTGGACTCCTTGGTTTGTGATTTTCCTTCTATTACTTTCTGCAAGGCTGGATTTGTGGCTGCCTATTGTTTAAACCTGTTTTTGTCCTGGAATATCTTGTTTTCTCCATCAATGGTGAATGCAAGCTTTGCTGGGTATAGTAGTCTAGGCTTGCATCCATGTTCCCTTAGTGTCTGTAGCACATCTATCCAAGCTCTTCTGGCTTTCATGGTTTCCATTGAGAAATCAGGTGTAATTCTGATAGGTTTCCCTTTATATGTTATTTGACCTTTTTCCTTTGCAGCTCTTAATATCTGTTCTTTATTCTGTATGTTTTGTGTTTTGATTATTATATGGCGTGGGGATGCTTTCTTTTGATCCAGTCTATTTGGTGTTCTGTAGGCTTCTTGTACCTTCATAGGAACATCCTTCTTTAGGTTGGGGAAGTTTTCTTCTATAATTTTGTTGAATATGTTTTCTGGGCCTTTGAGTTGTAATTCTTCTCCTTCTTCTACCCCAATTATTCTTAGGTTTATCTTTTCATGGTGTCCCAGATTTCCTGAATGTTTTGTGTTAAGAATTTGTTAGATTTGTTTAGTTCTTTAATCTGTGAGTTTATTTCCTCTATAGTATCTTCAGAGTCCGAGATTCTTTCTTCCATCTCTTGTATTCGGTTGGAAATACTTGTCTCTGAAGTTTCTGTTCGTTTACTCAGAGTTTCCATTTCCAGTCGTCCCTCAGATTGTGTTTTCTTCAATACCTCCATTTCATTTTTCAGGTCTTGTACTGTTTCCCTTACCTGTTTGATTGCTTTTTCTTGTTTTTCTTGGGTATCTTTGAGAGATTTATTTATTTCGTCTACCTTTTTGTTTGTCAACTCCATTTCTTAATGGCAGTTTTTTACCTCCTGTTTAAGGTAGTCTATTATTTTCATAAAGTACTGTTTAAGGTCGGATTCTTCTATATCTTCTGGGGTAGGGTGTTCAATTCTTGTTGTTTCGGGATGTCTGGATTGTGGTGATGTCATGTTGTCTTTCATGTTGTTGGAGGAGCTCCTGCATTGGCGCCTGCCCATCTCTTCCTTCAAAAGGAGCCCGGAGGCGTTTGGTGTCCTAGACCAATCTTTGCTGTGACTGAAACTGGTTGGATCTCCCCTGTGTCAGAGGAGGACCTATTCCTTGCGTCACAATCTGAAGAAGCCCGCACTCCCTTGCAGGAATCCTCAGACCTGCCTGGAGGCCAGAGTCTGATTCCTCTGGGTGGATGGCCTTAGAACAGGAGCAGGACACCAGTTCAGGTGGAACTGAACTGGTGGAATACCACACAGCGAACCTGGCAGCACAATCTGAAGGAGCCCGCACCCCTCCACAGGAATCCTCAGACCTGCCTGGAGGCCAGAGTCTGACCCCTTTGGGTGGATGGCCTTAGAACTGGAGCAGGACGCCTGAGAACACTAGGGAAAGCTTCGGAGACACAGGGATGGGAGAAACAGACACAAGCCTGCAGAGGGAATTGGGGGTAGGGGGGTCTGTGCTCTCTTCCAGGGCAGGTTGCCCCAGGGTCCGCATTCACTCACCATTTCAGATGGAATGTCAGTGCACAGGATCAGGGATTCCAGGCAGCCCAGGGTTGCAGCCCAGACAAAAGGGCCAAGGTGGGGGCAGGGCGGGATGGAATACCACACAGCGAACCTGGCAGCACAATCTGAAGGAGTCCGCACCCCTCCGCAGGAATCCTCAGACCTGCCTGGAGGCCAGAGTCTGACCCCTTTGGGTGGATGGCCTTAGAACTAGAGCAGGACACCTGAGAACAACTAAGAAAATATCACTGGTGCTACTGTGTTGAGAGGTCAGCGAGGTATGAAAGTGCATCTCCAGAAGTCGTCATCAGGACTGCAGTGTCCCAAAGAATGATGGATCCTCTGGCAGACTGTCAGGTCCCCTTGCAGGCCACGCAGCTCTCAGACAAAGGCCTACCTTGCCCCGGGCAGTCAAATGAAGGAGGGGACCTCCCACCGGCCTGGGTGCACTCAATTCCAGGTCCCCAGAGCCCAAACAGGCTGAGCTGTGGGCTTTTGTGGCCCCAAAGACTGGAGGATGAGGCAGGGGGAGGGGGGGAGGATTCTGGGTGCAAGCTGGGAAGGGACAGGAAGAGAGAGGCAGTATCCGGGGAGAATCTTCTTCACATTTTTTAACTTTTTCTTTATCTTCTTTGCCTCTTTTACGTTCTTTACCTTCTTTACCTACTTAACGTTCTTCTTTACCTTCTTTACCTACTTCTTTAACTTTTTTAATTTCTTCTTTCCCTTATTTACCTTATTCTTTACCTTCTTTTGCTACTTCATTACTGTTCGTTCCCTTCTTCTTTACCTTCTTTGACGACTTCTTTATGTTCTTTGACTTCTTTAGCTTTTTGACTTCTTCTTTACCTTCTTCTTTACCTTCTTTACCTTCTTCTTACCTTCTTTACCTTCTTGTTTTCGTTCTTACCTTCTTCTTTACCTTTTTTTTTCTTCTTTCCCTTCTTTACGTTCTGGTTTACCTTCTTTGACTACTTCTTTACCGTTCTTTACCTTCTTTGACTTCTTTTTTTACCTACTTTGACTTCTTCTTTACCTTCTTTGACTTCTTTCCTTTCTTTGACTTCATTTTTATCTTCTTTTCCTTCTTTACCTTTTCTTACTTCTCTACTGTTCTTTACCTTCTTGTTTACCTTCTTTACCTTCTTCTTATCTTTTTTATTTTCTTCTTTCCCTTGTTTACCTTCTTCTTTACCTTCTTTGACTATTTTAATGTTCTTTCCCTTCTTCGGTACATTCTTTGACTTCTTCTTTACCTTTTTTTACTTCTCTTTACCTTCTTGTTTACCTTCTTTACGTCCTTATTTACCTTGTTTGACTCTTCTTTACCTTCTTTGACTTATTCTTTATATTCTTTACTTTCTTCTGTAACTTCTTTACCTTTTTTGACTTATTCTTTACCTTCTTCTTTACCTTCTTTACCTTCTTCTTTACCTTCTTTTACTTCTTCTTATGTTCTTTACCTTCGTATTTACCTTCTTTACCATCTTTGACGTCTTCTACACCTTCTTTACCTTCTTTACCTTATTTGACTACTTCTTTACTGTTCTTTCCCTTTTTCTTTACCTTGTTTGACTTTTTCTTTACCTTCTTTTACTTCTTCTTTACCATTTTGACTTTTCTTTACCTTCTTTTACTTCTTATTTGCCTTCTTTGACTACTTCTTTCCCTACTTTGACTTCTTCTTTATGTTCTTTACTTTCTCCTTTAACTTCTTTACCTTCTTTGAATACTTCATTATATTCTTACTTTCTTCTTTACCTTCTTTACCTTTTTTGACTTGTTCTTTACCTTCTTAACCTTGCTCTTTACCTTCTTTTCCTTCTTCTTTTCATTATTTGACTCTTCGACTTATTCTTTTTCTTCTTTACCAGCTTCTTTACCGAATTTACCTTCTTCTTTACCATGTTTGACTTCTTCTTTAACTTCTTTGCCTTCTTCTTTACTTTCTATGACTTCATTTTTATCTTCTTTTCCTTCTCTAACTTCTTCTTTACTGTTCTTTATCTTCTTCTTTACCTTCTTTACCTTCTTCTTATCTTTTTTATTTTCTTCTTTCCCTTCTTTACCTCTTCTTACTTCTTTGACTACTTTAATGTTCTTTCCCTTCTTCTGTACCTTCTTTGACTTCTTCACCTTTTTTGACTTCTTCTTTACCTTTTTTGACTTGTTCTCTACCTTCTTTGAGTTCTTCTTTACTGTTCTTTATTTTTTCTTTACCACTTTGACTTCTTATTTACCTTCATTACCTTCTACTTTACCTTCTTTACCTTCTTTAGCTTCTTTGACTTCTTCTTACCTTATTTGCTTTCTTCATTACCTTCTTTTCCTTGTTCGTTACCTAATTTGACTGTTTCTTTACCTTTTTTACATTCTTCTTTGCCTTCTTTACCTTCTTTTTACCTTCTTTGACTTCATTTTTACCTTCCTTGACTTCTTCTTTACCTTCTATCACTTCTTCTTTACCTTCTTTACCTTCTTTTTTATCTTCTTTGACTTCTTTGACTTCTTCTTTTCCTTCTTTTCCTTCTTCTTTATCTACTTAACCTACTTCTTTGCCTTCTTTAACTTCTTCTTTAACTTCTTTGACTTCTTTTTTTGACTTCTTTGACTTCTTCTTTACCTTTTTTGACTCCTTTATCTGCTTCTTTACCTTCTTTACCTTCTTCTTTAACTTCTTTGACTTCTTTATATTATTTACCCTTTTCTTTACCTTAATTACCTTCTTCTTTACATTCTTTTCCTTCTTTGTCTTCTTTACTGTTCTTTCCCTTCCCCTATAGCTTTTTTGACTTCTTTACCTTCTTTACCTTCCTCTTTATCTTCTTAAACTTCTTTACTTTCTATGACTTCTTCTTTACCTTCTTTACCTTCTTCTTTACCCTTTACCTCCTTATTTGCTTTCTTTATTTTCTTCTTTACCTTCTTTACCTTGTTCTTTACCTTCCTTACATTGTTTTTTACCTCTTTGATTTCTCCACCTCTTATTTTCCTTCTTTACCTTCTTCTTTACGTACTTTATCTTCATATTTGCCTTCTTCTTTACATTCTTTGACTACTTCTTCGCCTTCTTTAACTTCTTCTTTACATTCTTTGACTTTTTACCTCCTTTACTTTCTTCTTTACGTTCTTTTTTACCTTCTTCTTTACCTTTTTTATTTCTTCTTTCCCTTCTTCACCTTCTTTACTTTCTTTGACTCCTTCATTAATGTTCTTTCCCTTCTTCATTACCTTCTATAATTTCATCTTTACCTTCGTCTTTATCTACTTTACCTTCTTCTTTACCTTTTTTTATTTTATTCTTTCCCTTCTTTCCCTTCTTCTTTACCTTTTTTGACTACTTCTTTACTGTTCATTCCCTTCTTCTTTACTATCTTTGACTTCTTCTTTACCTTCTTTGACTTCTTCTTTACGTACTTTGACTTCTTGTTTACCTTCTTTGACTTCTAATTTCCTGTCTTTGACTTAATTTTTATCTTCTATTCCTTCTTCTTTACCTACTCTGACTTCTGCTTTACTGTTCTTTAACTTCTTCTTTACCTTCTTTACCTTCTTCTTATCTTTTTTATTTTCTTCCTTTCCTTCTTCACCTTCTTTACTATTTTGACTACTTTAATTTTCATTCCCTTCTTCATTACCTTCTTTGACTTCTTCTTTATCTTCTTTTACATCTTCTTTACCCGTTTTGCCTTGTCTTTACCTTCTTTACCTTCGTCTTTACCTCCTTATTTACCATCTTTGACTTCTTCTTTACCTTCTTTGACTTCTTCTATACCTGCATTACCTTCTTTTTACCTTCTTCACCTTCTACTTTACCTTCTTTGACTTCTTCTTTACCATCTTTACCTCCTTCTTTACCTACTTTGACTGTCTTTACCTTTTTACCTTCTACTTTGACTTCTTTACCTTCTTCTTTACTTTCTTTGACTACTTCTTTAATGTACTTTCCCTTCTTCATTACCTTCTTTGACCTCTTCTGTACCATCTTTGATTTCTTCTTTACCTTCTTTTACTTCTTCTTTTCCTTTTTTGCCTTATATTTACCTTCTTTACCTCGTTATTTACCTTCTTTGACTTCTTTTTTACCTTCTTTGACTTTTTCTTTACCTACGTTACCTTCTTTTTACCTTCTTCACCTTCTGCTTTACCTTCTTTGACTTCTTCTTTACCTTCTTCTTTACCTTTTTACCTTCTTTACCTTATTTACTTTCTTCTTTACCTTCTTTACCTTCTTCAATACATTCACTGTCTTCTTCTTTACTGTTCTTTCACTTCTTCTTTACCTTCTTTGACTTCTTCTTTACATACTTTGACTTTTTCTTTAACTTCTTTGAATTATTCTTTACATTCTTTTCTTTCTTTACATTCTTTTCCTTCTCTGTCTTCATATTTTCCTTCTTTACCTACTTCTTTACCTTCATTACCTTAATCTTTACCTTCTTTGACTTCTCTTAACATTTTTACCTTCTTCTTTATGATCTTTACCTTCTTTTTTACCTTCTCTGACTACTTCCACTTCTTTTACTTCTTTTCCTTCTTCTTAACCTTCTTTGACTTCTTCGTCTTCATCTTTTTCTTCTTTACCTTCTTCTTTACCTTCTTTACCTTCTTCATTACCATCTTTGACGTCTTCTTTACCTTCCTTACCTTCTGCTTTCCCTTCTTTACCTTCTTCTTTCCCTTCTTTACTTTCTTCTTTACCTTCTTGTTTACCTTTTTAATATTCTTCTTTCCCTTCTTTACCTTCTTCTTAACCTTCTTTGCGTACTGCTATACTCTTCTTTCCCGTCTTCTTTACCTTTTTGACTTCTTTAACTTCTTTTACTTCTTATTTACTTTCTCTTACTTCTTTCCCTTTTTTGACCTGTTTTTTACATTCTTTACCTTCTTTACCTACTTTACTTCCTTATTTACATTCTTTGACTTCTTCTTTACCTTCTTTGACTTTTTCTTTACCTTTTTAAGCTTCTTTAAATTTTTGACTATTTCTTTACCTTCTTTTTGCCTTCTTCACCTTCGTCTTTACATTCTTTGACTTTTTTACCTTCTTTACCTTCTTCTTTCCCTTATTTACCTTCTGCTTTCCTTTCTTTACTTTCTTCGTTATGTTCTTTATCTACTTCTTTACCTTTTTTATTTTCTTCTTTCCCTTCTTCACCTTCTTCTTTACTTTCTTTGACTCCTTCATTAATGTTCTTTCCCTTCTTCATTATTTTCTTTAACTTCTTCTTTACCTTCGTCTTTATCTACTTTACCTTCTCTTTACCATCTTTACCTTCTTTACCTTTTTTATTTTATTCTTTCCTTTCTTTACCTTTTTTGACTACTTCTTTACTGTTCTTTCCCTTCTTTACCATCTTTGACTTCTTCTTTACCTTCTGACTTCTTCTTTACATACTTTGACTTCATCTTTTAAAGACATAACATAACCAAACCTATTGGACACTATGAAAGCAGGGCTAAGAGGAAAGTTCATAGCTCTAATTGCCCACATTAAAAAACGAAGAAAGCTCACATTATAGAATTAACAGCACAGCTGAATGTTCTACAAAAAAAGAAGCAGACTCATCTAGGCAGAGTAGAATATTGGAAATAATCAAACTGAGGGCTGAAATCAACAAAATACAAACACAGAAAACAATGCAATGAATTAATGAAACAAAGAGCTGGTTCTTTGAGAACGTCAACAAGATTGACAAACCTTTTTCCAAATTAATCAAAAGGCAGAGAGAAAACATGCAAATTAACAAGATCAGAAATGAAAAGGGGGACATAACCACAGACACTGAGGAAATTCAGAGAATCATTAGATTTTACTACAATAGTTTATAAGCCACAAAGTTGGAAAATGTGAAAGAAATGGCCTATTTTCTAGATAAGTACCACTTAACAAAATTAAATCAAGACCAGGTGAACAATTTAAACAGACCTATAAATAATGAGGAAATATAAGCTGTCATAAAAAACCTCCCAACCAAGAAAAGCCCAGGACCTGATGGTTTTATTGCAGGATTTTATCAGGACTTCCAAGAAGACCTGATACCTATTCTCCTTAATGTGTTTCACATAATAGAAACAGATGAGTCATTGCCAAACATTTTTAATGAAGCTACAGTCACCCTGATTCCAAAACCACACAAAGACCCAACCAAGAAAGAGAGTTACAGACCAATCTCACTCATGAACATTGATACAAAAATTCTCATTAAAATTCTGGCAAACAGAATCCAAGACTACATTGAAAAATTATCCATTACAATCAAGCAGGCTTCATCCCAGAGATGCAGGGCTGGTTCAACATATGAAAATCTATCAATGTAATCCATCATATAAATAAACTGAAAAAAAAAAAACTACATGATCATTTCCCTAGATGCGGAAAGAAACATTTGACAAAGTTCAACACCCCTTTATGATAAAGGTTTTAGAGAGGTTAGGAATACAAAGATCATACCTAAATATAATAAAAGCAATATATAGCAAGCAAACAGCTAATATCAAATTAAATGGAGAGAAACTCAAAGCCATTCCACTAAAATCAGGAACAAGACAAGGTTGTCCACTCTCACCATATCTCTTCAACATAGTTCTTGAAGTTCTAGCAATAGCAATAAGACAACACCAGGAGATCAAGAGGATTCGAATCAGAAAGGAAGAAGTCAAATTTTTGTTATTGGCAGAAGATATGATAGTGTATATTAGTGACCCCCAAACCTCTACCAAAGAAATCCTACAGCTGATAAATAACTTCCGTGAAGTGTCAGGTTACAAGATTAACTCAAAAAAATCAGTAGCCCTCTTATACACAAGAGACAGAGAAGCAGAGAGGGAATTCAGAGAAACTTCACCTTTTACGATAGCCACAAATAGCATAGAGTATTTTGGGGTAACTCTAACCAAGGAAGTGAAAAATCTATTTGACAAGAACTTTAAGTCTTTGAAGAAAGAAATTGAAGAGGACACCAGAAAATGGAAAGACCTCCCATGCTCTTGGATGGGTAGGATCTACATAGTAAAAATGGCAATTCTCCCAAAGGCAACCTATAAATATAATGCAATCCCCATTACAATCCCAACAATATTCTTCACAGACCTTGAGAGAACAATAATCAACTTTATATGGAAAAATAAAAAAATAACCAGGATAGCCAAAACAATCCTACACAATAAAGGAACTTCTGGAGGCCTTACCATCCCTGACCTCAAACTCAAACAGAGCTACAGTAATGAAAACAGCCTGGTACTGGCATAAAATAGAGAAGTCAACCAATGGAATCAAATAGAAGACACGGATATTAACCCACAAACCTATGAACACCTGATTTTTCACAAAGGAACTAAAAGTATACAGTGGAAGAAAGAGAGCATCTTCAACAAATGGTGCTGGCAGAACTGGATGTCAACCTGTAGAAAAATGAAAATAGATCCTTATTTATCACCATGTACAAAACTCAAGTCCAGATGGATTAATGATCTCAATATCAACCTGAACACACTGAACCTGATAGAAGAGAAAGTGGGAAAGCATCTACAACACATAGGCACAGGAGACCATTTTTTACATATAACCCCAGTAGCACAGACAATAAGGGCAACATTGAATAAATGGGACCTCCTAAAACTGAGAAGCTTCTGTAAAGCAAAGGACACTGTCAATAAGACAAAAAGGCAACCTACTGATTGGGAGAAGATATTGACCAACCCCGCAACAGACAAAGGTCTGATCTCCAAAATATATAAAGAACTCAAGAAACTAGACTTTAAAATGCTAATTAAACCAATTAAAAATGGGGTACTGATCTGAACAGAGAATTCTCAACTGAAGAAGTTCAAATGGCCAAAAGACACTTAAGATCATGCTCAACCTCCTTACAATCAGGGAAATGCAAATCAAAACAAGTTTGAGATACCATCTTACACCTGTCAGAATGGCTAAAATCAAAATCACCAATGATAGCCTTAGCTGGAAAGGTTGTGGAGTAAGGGGAACACTCATCCATTGCTGGTGGAAATGCAAACTTGTGCAATCACTTTGGAAATCAGTATGGTGGTTACTCAAGAAATTCGGGATCAACCTACCCCAGGATCCAGCAATACCACTCCTGGGAATATACCCAAGAGTTGTCCTATCATACTACAAAAGCATTTGTTCAACTATGTTCATAGCAGCATTATTTGTAATAGCCAGAAGCTGGAAACAATCTAGATGCCCCTCAATGGAAGAATCGATAAAGAAAGTGTGGAATATATACGCATTAGAGTACTACTCATTAGTAGAAAAAAATGACATCTTGAATTTTGCATGCAGATGGTTGGAAAGAGAAAACGCCATTCTGAGTGAGGTAACCCAGACCCAAAAAGATGAATATGGTATGTACTCACTCATTAGTGGATTCAAGCCATAGAACTGAGCCTATATTTCAGGATCCTAGAGAAGCTAGATAGAAAGGTGAACCCAAAGAAAAACATCTAGTTATCCTCTTGGATATTGGAAGTAGACAAGATTGCCAGGCAAAAATTGAGAGCTTGGGGGTGGGGGTAGGATGGGAGGAAGGAGAGATTGGGAGGGAAAAGGGAGAAGGGGAGGATGGGGAGAGCTTGGGGGAATGGTACAGTTGGGATGGAGGAAGAGTGGATATGGAATCAGGGAAGTATATATCTTAATTAAGGGAGCCATTTGAAGATAGGCAAGAGATTGGACTCTAAAGGGGTTCCCAGGTGTCCAAGGGGATGTCCCCAGTTTGCTCCTTGGGCAACTGAGGAGAGGGGGCCTGAACTGGCCCTTTACTATAGCCACAGTGATGATTATCTTGCATATCACCATAGAACCTTCATCTGGCTCTGGATGGACATAGAGACAGAGACCCACATTGGAGCACTGGACTGAGCTCCCAAGATCCAATTGAGGAGCAAAAGGAGGGAGAACATGAGCAAGAAAGTCAGGATCGTGAGGCGTGCACCCATTCACTGAGACAATGGGACTGATCTAATAGGAGCTCACCAAGGCCAACTGGACTGGGACTGATGGAGCATGTGATCAAACTGGACTCTCTGAATGTGGCTGACAAGGAGGGCTGACTGAGAATCCAAGGACAATGGCACTGAATTTTGATTCTACTGTATGTATGGGCTTTGCGGGAACCTAGTCTGTTTGGATCCTCACCTTCCTAGACCTGGATGGATGGGGGAGGAACTTGGACTTCCCACAGGGCAGGGAACCCTGACTGCTCCTTGGACTGGAGAGGGAGGGGGAGGGGGAGGGGGATAAGGGAGGGTAAATGGGAGGAGGGAAGGAGGTGAAAATTTGTAAAATTATATAATTTAATTAAAAATGAAAAAAGAATAAATACAATGCTCTCAAAGTACGTAGAGAGTAAGCAAGCAACAGAGAGAAAGACAGAGACAGAGACAGAGACAGAGAGAAGACATACAGACAGACATAGTGTGGATAAAGGTACCAAGTGCTGCCCTATCAACAGATCATCTAATTTAGATCTCTTAATATCTTCAAGGGCTTCATATTCCAAATGAAAGCACAAAATGGTCTCTGGAGTATATATCATTTCTAAAATTCAAAAATGCTGTTGGCAAACACTATAGTTTTCTTTTACATATCTCCATAACACTCTCTTATAACCAAGATCCCTGGTTGTCTGGTCTCTCTTATACAATAGCACATTCTTTACACTTATTGGACTCTCTCTTATGTACTGTATATCATCTCCAGATTTTTATGATATCAAATAGCTGAAAATATTGTGTAAATAGGTGTACAGTTGATTGTCAAGAGCCTAATAAGAAAGTAAGTTTGCATGTGTTCACGAAGCACAGTAATAAACACTTTATGTGTAGGTTTAATCACAAAAGACACATCAAGAGCAGTGTTGCCCAGAGTGTCTTGCTCAATACATTGAATGTCAGGTTGGTTGAACACATAGTTGTAAAACCTAGAGATGGAGAATCTCTGCATGGAGAACATTTGAAAACTCAGGGAAGAGTCCAGAGGGTTTCAGAGTCATCTTTGAGTCAGTGCCCCAAGTCCTTTTTGCCATAGAGTGGCAGAAAGAAATAGAGTGATTGCTACAGGGAAAACATTCAAAGTTGGCACCAGCACATTCCCATTGATATTACCAGTGTGACAAGTCATCATTTTTATGATACTTCTTTCAAATATCCAAAAATTCTAAAGCCCAATGAAGAAACTGAGATCACTTAGAAGTTAAAATGGACCCACTGAACAGAGGTGAATCACCAGGCAGGATATCATATGGTAGACATTAGAGTAGGTTGTGGTCAGAATGTTGAAACCCCAATAACAGATGGGCTCATCATTTATCATTTGAATTGTTATGCTCTGAAATTTTTATTGGCATACAGGCCGTCCCAACAGGCATGAGTGTGCATCTATCTGGTATTTGAAGCCTATGTAGGCATTTGTGTTTTAATACACAATTATGACTTGTAAGCATTTATTAAAATTATATGAACTCCCTTTTAGGATATGTGTTAAGTGGAAACTCTCTTAGAACATGACATTCATGTCAATATAGGCATAAATATAATCACAATTTTGCTCAAGTCACATTCCCCCAAAAAACCTAGGGATTTTACAGACAAGTTATTAAAATTAAGACAAATTTGAGGGAGACAGAAAAAAACTTTATTCTTTTATGTCTGGTAGTTTTAAAAACACAGTGTCTTTTTTCCTTTATTTGTTCTTTCTTCTAATTCTTTTTATCAACTATTATAAATCAAAATAATGGAACATGTGTTAATTTCAACAGAAATGAGATAATTAACCACTTATTTTTGAATTTAATTTACAGAGAGCAATACCTCTGTGTACATGCTATTCAAAGATGTAAATATCCCTTCACTGAAGAATGGATAAAGAAAACGTGGCACATTTGTACAATGGAGTACAAATAAATGTACTCAGCAGTAAAAAATAATGACATCTTGTAATTTGTAGGCAAATGGATGTAGTTAGGAAAAATGTATGAATTGAGGTAGCTCAGACTCAGAAAGCCAAATGTAATATGTATTCATTCATAAGTGGCTTTTAGACATAAAGCAAAGAAAATCCAGCCTACAATCCTCAACCCCAGAAAACCTAGACAACAAAGAGGACCCTATGAGTGACATACATGGATCTACATAGAAAAGGACAATATCTCTTGAGTAAATTGAGAGTGTGGGGGTCATGAGAAATGGTAGAAAGAGAGGAGTAAGAAGGTAGGGGAATGGAGAAAACTGTATAGCTAAAAAAATAAAAATAAAAATAAAAAATAGAAAAAAAAACATGTTAGACAAAATGTTGTACCACTTAGGGATGAATCAGAATTCATCTCTTTTAACTTTCTGGGAATGCATATAGCACATAAAGACAAAGATGAAGAAAATATTATTTGATACAAAAAAATGGATGAGGTATGGTTTGGACAAGAAGGGGTAAAACTATCCTTGCTCCTAATTGAAGGCGTAAGTCACAAACAATCCCACACCAGTTTGGAATTATGATTAATAAAAGGGTTATTTATTTGAAGGGGAAAAACTTACAGATCACTGTCCCAGATAATAGCCCTCTGCACAATCAGGAAGGGAACCTAGTTGCTGGAAGCGGAGCTGGAAGCCAGAGATACAGTGGAGGGAAGTGGCAGCATTTTTAAAGAGAGAGAGAGACCACACCCCAATAGGCTAGTATCTCAGTGGCTATTGGCTGAAGGAGCAGAAGGAGCTCCCGCAACACCTCTCCCTTTTGTTTAAGTAAGAGAGTTCTAAACCTACTATGAAATTATATACAATAACTACAAATATCATATTCCAGCTAGTTTAAGTCTTGTATAATAAATAACTTGGCCAAGTTATGAGATGAAAGTACCAATATTTATATAGTCTTCAACCCCATCAAAGATCTGAGAAGGGAAATAATGTTACCTGAGTGATTAGGAAGTGCATTAAAACAACTTCCAAAACATGCAACAAATCACAGAGACAACTAGCTACCTGGACAATCACCCAAAGTCACGTTTGCAGCGTTGAAGCAACCAACTTTGGCTAAGGCCTAATGTAACTAACATACCATTTTCAAAGGCAAGAAACTTTTCAAAACTATCTTACCCTGTCTTGGCAGGATATGACAGTCCTTGGTTGACTCTGTCAGTGGTTGAGGTATGGGCATTTCTTTGCCCAAAGGCCAGTTTTACCAAGAAGAAAGGCTCTGCATGGAGTGTCTTTGGTACTCAACATTCTCTTGGGAATAGATCAGTGTTGCCAGGAGCAATTGTGTCTCACTACCATGGAACTCTGAGTTAAATTAAAGGCCATTTTATACAGCTCTTTGAAGTGGTTAAAGATTATCTATACTGAGTATAATCTCTATGTATCTAATGAACCTGATTAGTCTAATTACAAATGACAAACATATTTTTACTATGTTGATCCTCCCAATCCAAGAGCAAGGGAGATCCTTCCATTTTCTGGTAACCTCTTCAATTTCTTTCTTCAAAGACTTAAAGTTCTTGTCAAATAGGTCTTTCACTTCCTTGGTTAGAGTTACCCCAAGATATTTTATGCTATTTGTGGCTATCGTGAAAGGTGAAGCTTCTCTGATTTCTTTCTCTGCTTCCTTATCCTTTGTATATAGGAGGGCGACTGATTTTTTGGAGTTGATCTTGTAACCTGCCATGATACTAAAGGAGTTTATCAGCTGTAGGAGTTCTTTGGTGGAGTTTTTCGGGTCGCTTATGTACACTATCATATCATCTGCAAATAATGAAAGTTTAACTTCTTCCTTTCCAATTCGAAAGGAGGGAGATCATGAGCAAGGAAGTCAGGACCATGAGGAGTGCGTTTACCCATTGAGACAGTGGGACAGATCTAACGGGAGACCACCAAGTCCAGTTGGAATGGAACTGATGGAACAGGGGACCAAACCGGGCTCTCTGAATGTGGCTGACGGTGGAGGAGGACTGAGAAACCAAGGACAACGGCAATGAATGTGAACTCTACAGCATGGACGGCCTCACTGTGAGCCTTAACCTTCACCTGGCGATGGATAGAGATAGAGACAGAGCCCCACATTGGAGCACCGGACTGAGCTCCCAAAGTTCTGATGAGGAGCGGATGGAGAGAGATCATGAGAAAGTCAGAACCATGAGGGATGCGTTCACCCACTGAGACGGCAGGACAGAACTAATGGGAGACCACCAAGTCCACTTGGAATGGGACTGATGGAACATGTGACCAAATCGGACTCTCTGAGGGTGGCTGATGGTGGAGGCTGACCGAGGAGCCAAGGACAATGGCGATGGGCTTGGTCTCTACGACATGGACGGGCTCTGTGTGAGCCTTGTCAGTTCGGTTGCTCACCTTCCTGGACCTGGGGGGAGTTGGGAGGACCTTGGTCTCAACATAGTGTAGAGAACCCTGATGGCTGTTTGGCCTCAAGAGGGAGGGAGTGGGGGTGTGGGTGGAGGGGAGGGGAGGGAAGGGGGAGGAGGAGGGGAGGAGATGGCAATTTTTAATAAAAAATAAATAAACTGGAAAAAAATAAATAAATAAACAAATGACAAACATAGATAACTATTGATCTATATAATTCTCAATACCTCTATAACTTAAAGACTAAGACAATAAACAACTGTGCAATAAATGAGGACAATATGACCTCCAAATATAAACAATGTACAAATATACAATGCAATATGGTAAATATATATCAATACATAAACAATATATAAGTATCTTAATCAGAGGTAGAAATGTACACTGAAATATGGTAAATATATATAATATATATATATATATACAATATATATCAATACATAAAAAATATTTTAAACAGAGGTAGAAACATGCATGCATACAATAGTCAATGTAATTTAACTTTGTATCAATATACAAGAATCAATACTAATATATTTGTCTAAAAACAGGAACTCACAATTACAAATCTATTATCCCATCCTCCAATTATCCCTCTTTTTTTTCAAAAAGATTCATGAGCTTATAAAATTCCACCCCTAACCCCCAACCCTCAAAAGTATACTAATTATAATCAACCCTTAAATGATGTCCCTAAACCCAAGGACAAACTTTACTGGAAGAGGGGACATCGTCCTCTAGAATTACTTCCAGTTGTCATGGGGGCGACGTCCTTTCTGGGGGATCCTGTGAAAGTAAAATGATGGTTAAATTTCAAGATCAATGTCTTTTAAAATTGCAAATAGTCTCTGAGTATTTTGTGCAGCTCTGGCCAGAATGTTGTACAAGATGTGAATCATTTCAGCTAACCAAGTTGGAACCGTGTTGTGTAGCTGGTACCAAAAACAGGTCTTGTAGTATCGCTATCAGTATCATGACATCATATCAACCAGGTGGAGTTGTATTTATAGGGCCCCATCTTCTTCCTGGAAACTTTAAATGTCATTGCAGGAAAAACTCATTGTTCATTGTGAAAAAATTAAACATTAATTATATAGATATATATATAGACATACATATATTCAATGAGAGGCATAATAGATATATTCAATGAAAGGTATGATAGATATGAAGAAAAGCAAAGATGTTTTCTAGGAGTGCACAGCAAATGCTCTTGCTGTCCAATTAGATGCCACACACAGTGTCAGACAGGGACAACATTACTTTTTTTCAGACAGCATACCCACTGCTCTGCTATAATTGATGTTTGTGGAAAGAACTCTGTCATATTATATGTTCCAAACACGTTGTCATCCTCTGCTGAACATACATTTGACTTTATTTCTAGACGTTGATTTGTCACTTGGCTTGAAGAATTTCTTAGCAATTTATTTAAATTTAATTTTTTATGTCATTGCAATGCCACTGGAGCCTGGCTTCTGCAGTGTCCACATATCTATTTTTGTGTTTGACTAACCAAGGAGGGGCTATTTCTCTAGACAGTAAATGTAAATTGCTGAATCCTTGTCTTTTAGCTTATATTCTTTTTTTTCTCATTTTTTTATTAAAAATTTCCATCTCCTCCCCTCCTCCTCTCCCTTCCCTCCCCTCCCTTCCACCCATACCCCCACTCCCTCCCTCTCCAAGCCAAAGAGCCATCATGGTTCCCTTCACTATAGGTAAAAGCAATAGCAGGAGTACTTTTTGTAGTGTTAAGTCAGGCAGTCATCAGATACTGACTTGAGAAGAAAGCATATTACTTATTTGTCTCTTGATGCAACTAACACCTGATAGAAACAGCTTCATTTAGCCAGGGTTTATTTCTGCTTACATTTACAAAAAATACAGTTCATCAGGGCAGGGAAAAAATGGTGACAGAAACAAGAGGCAGGTGATTGCATTGTGTTCATAGTCAGAAACAAGAAAGCAATAATGTTGGTGTTTTTCATACTTTCTCCTTTCATTCAGCTTGAGTTTTCAGTCTGTGGTGTGTTACTGCCCATATTCAGATTGAGTATGTCCAAACAATTAACCTAGACTAGAAAATTCTTCATAGTCATGCCTAGAGATTTATTTCCATGATAATGTTAAGTACTAACAAATTAAAAATATTAATCATCTCAGCAAATATTAGGTTAATGACATCATGTTATGAAGCTTTCCATCAAAAATTTTTTTAAAAATTTAGACAGTGAACATAAGTTTTTTACAAAAAGAAGACAAGGTTTATTTTGGCTCATTGTTTGGCTTCTGGAAAGAAAATACATCATTGTGGGAACACATAGCAGAGAAAAATATTTACTTCATTAAATTCATGATTCATGAAACAGACCGATACAGGAAATGTCAAAAGTCCCAGAATTCTGTTGAAGACATGTCTACAATGACTTAGGAACCTCCCCTTGATCCTTCACCAAAGGTCCATGGCATTTCCTAATAGTACCTCCCCGTGAAACAAGCCTTCAACAAGTGGATTCCAGGAGTCCTTCATCTAAATCAGGAGATACTGCATTTTGAGTTTATTTAGCCTTTTATCATTTAAGTAACATTTGTTGAGTAGCATCTACATGTTTTATATACCATGATTTTAAATTTTAAATTTTCATTTTGATTTTTTCAACATTTGCCTCTCTATTTTGAGGTATTTTTTCATAGCAGGTACTGAAAACAACTGCTACAAACATCAGAGGGGATGTGGAGAAAAGGGAAGCCTCATTCACTACTGGTGGGGTTGCAAACTATTCCAGCCACTGTGTAAGATCACCAAAAAGCTAAAGCATCAACCATACAACCCAGCTATATCCTGCCCTGGTACCTGTGCAAAGGACTCAGCATCCTACTCCACAGATACTTGCTCAGTTATCTAAATCGCTGTTCTATTCAAAATAGTTAGGAATTGAAACAACCTAATGCCCT
Organism: Arvicola amphibius; assembly: GCF_903992535.2. NCBI lineage: Eukaryota > Metazoa > Chordata > Mammalia > Rodentia > Cricetidae > Arvicola > Arvicola amphibius. The sequence goes on along the minus strand of NC_052053.1, from coordinate 57,614,817 downwards.
CCAACTAGTGGATGATTAATGAAAATAATGTGGTCTATATACAATATGGAATACTATTCAGATGTAAGGAAAATAAAACCCATATTTCATTTTAAAAAGATGTTTTCTAAACTCATATTTCTTTCTGTCCCATATCATGGCTCTTGACATGAGACAGAATCTCCAGAAACTCTGGGTTTTTCTCTTAACAAGAGACTTGAAATTAGAGAGGGACTGAGCCAGAGTACAACTCCAAAACCAGCTCTATAAATTTAGAAATATGATTTAGTATATTTTACTTACTTTACCTATTCAGTTTTCTTGATAATCACTAGCAGGGGAGGGAGTGGTCCTAAAACCAAATGTTCGAGCACCAGATGACTTACCAGGTGTAAGTCACAATCAATCCAACACCAGTTTGGAATTATGATTAATAGAAGGGTTATTTATTTGAAGGGAAAAAACTTATAGATCACCATCCTAGACAACAGCCCTCTGCGCAATCAGGAAGGGAGCCTAGTCACTGGAAGCAGAGCCAGAAGCCAGAGAGAGAGTGGAGGGAAGTGGTATCTCAGCGGCTATTGGTTGAAGGAGCAGAAGGAGCTCCGGAAACACCTGATGAATTAGAATATCCTAACAGGGCAGGAATAGATCAAGATAAATAAAAGGAAAATACGCAGGTAATAATTAGAAGTACCAAAGCCCAGACTTTGAGCAGGAAAATAGTCTCAGTATACCCATGTTCTTCTGTGAAGCAGAGAAGTTCTAGACACAACAGATACTTCCCTACTGGTGACTTCAGAGGAGAAGGGAAGCACAAGCAGGTTCATTTATTTTCAAGATCAAGCTGCAGTCCCTCTAATATGACGAGATGGGGCTGACAGGGAAGAGAAGAACTTCCTACTACCTAGTCTGAGTCTCCTATTTTCTACCCCTGAATTACCTAGGCTGCAAGGCAAATGCTGCATGGAAAAGCAGTGATGGCAAACAACTAGTGGTCACAGAAGTCTCTTTGATGTCACAAGACTTACGGTCTCCTATTTTGTCCAGTTTGGAAGTCACATTGCCAAGTGAGCAAGCACCTCTATCATAAAGAAACACCTCCCACTGCCTCCAGAGTTATTAAAAGACTAGTGAACATCCTAACAGCACCAGACTCACCAAATATACCAAAATATATTGATGTATATTACATATAAGTAAAGTGACTGAAAATTCAACATGCTTTCCATCCCGCCCTACAAAATGAGGAATAAATCATGTGAAATCAATGTATTGTGAGCGCTGGCTGAAATAAAATATTTAAGCAAGATTTCACACACAGAGACAAGATTAGCCCCAAACTAGATGCAATTCTAAATTCGGGGACCACTGAACAGATTCAAAAAAACACATGCAAGAAAAGCAGATACTGTTGAGAGAATTCACATTAATATTTGGAGGCTTCCCCCAACGTGTCATTGAAAATGGAAGAAGTGTCATGAAATCACAGGAAACTTTTTTTTAAAAAAATGTATACAGTACTATATAGTGAATAATACAGTTCACCCTGATGTGCAGCTTAAGAGGCAGGGCTCTGCTCAGAGACAAACTTCCAGTGACACAGGCTCACACTATAAATGGAAGAAGGTTGCACTCCAATCCCCTAAGTTTCACCCAAAGAACTAAAAAAAAAAGAAAAAAAATCCAGAAGCCAGCAGGAATATTTTTTAAAAAGTAAAATGAATTTTACAAATTAAGATAAGAATGAAGTTAATTGAATGGATACCAAGAAAGTGCTTCAAAAAATGATAGATGTGAAATTTATTTCTCTTTAAATGTTTACCCACTTTTATTTTATCTTTTCTTCACCTCTCTTCCCTTCTCTCCCCCTATCTTTGTCTTCTCTGTCCTTCCTTTTCCCGTCCACCATTGTGTGTGTGTGTGTGTGTGTGTGTGTGTGTGTGCTTGTGTGCACACAGGCACATGTGCAAATATGAATACAGGTTCCCTAGAAGATGAGAGGAAGGCATCGACTCCTTTTAAGCTAGAGTAACAGGAAGTTGTGAGCTAACTTCCAGATGTGGGTGCTAGTGTCAGAAATCTGGTCCTCAAGACTGAGCAGCAAGCACTAAGAACTTTGGACCCATGTCTCTAGCTTGTACAATCTATTGCTTTAAAAAAGCCAGTATAATTTATAAACTTATGACAAACTAAACAAAATTAACAAGACAAAGAAATATGTCACTCAGACTTAGAGGGAAAAATTCATCCTAGATCTCAGTCATTAAAAACACAGTAACACACACAAATTTATGCTCATAAATTCCTTAATTTGAAAGAAATAACTTAAATGATTTTTCAAAAACCCAAAGCTGCCAAAATCTATCAAGATGAAACAAAATCTTAACAACCCTTTCTGAGTCAAGGAAATTGATCTTCAATTCAATACTGAAAAATAAATTTCCAGGCCAATCAGATATCACTAGAGAATACTGTCAAATGCTTACAGAGGAATTAACACTAAATCTATGCAAACTGAAAGGAAGATAGAAAAGGAGTAAACAGCTCTTAGCACCAGGGAAGTGCTGCCCTGCAGCACCAAAACCAAAGGCAAAACAGGAAAACACAAGTTGGCATCCTAAGTATAAAAACAAAATAGCACTTATAATACATAAAAATGACATATTTAGATAGAAAACTTGCTGTGGGAGCTTCTTCTGCTCTTTCAGCCAATAGCCACTGAGATACCAGCCCACTGGGGTGTGGTCTCTCTCTCTTTAAAAAGCAACAGCAGCCCTCCATTTGCTGTCTTGCTTCCCATTCTGCTTCTGGCTACTAGACTTCTTTCATGATCCCACAGAGGGCTATTGTCTGGGACAATGATCTGTAAGTTTGTTTCCATTTAAATAAATAACCATTCTATTAATCATAATTCCAAACTGCTGTGGGATTATTTGTGACTTACGCCTTCAAAAACTAGTTGAATTAAATGGGGCTTTCATAAAGAATCACATAAAAACACATAAATAAGTAGATGGATACCATCTGAGTAAGTTAGATGGTGTGCTATCGTAATGATATCTATGTTCAACAAGTTATATTAAGTATTAACATAATTTGTGTCAAGAAAACAAGTAATTCATGGAGAGTTAGATAATATTATTCTGAAACTTATAAGGATATACCAGCAAAATAAACAATAAAAATAAACTTTGCCTTGAAAAGGGAATGTCAAGTGTGAGGGCATGCTCCACCTGAACTCAAGACTCACTACCTATGAGGGCCTAATCTTGATGCTATGATTTCAGAATTGGATATGCACAAGAGCCAAAACAACAAGATTCCAGAAACAGACCTGGAGGTGTATACTAATTGGGTTTTGTTTTTTAAAAGGCAAAAAATAACTAATGTGATAATTAAGAGCTTTCAGTTATTATATTATGTTTCTGAGAGCTTCAAGCACCAGTATACTCTACAACATACAGAGGATAAATGACTGTGGTTGCCAGACCCTGTTACACATTGACAATGCAGTTCTGACCTGCAATGCTTGGGGAAAAAATAGCCTTTAAAACAAATGTTGTTGAGACAGATGGATGGTGATCAAGTCAAAAGAAAAGACCAAATATTTGCCTTAAATGTCATATGCTCTACAAATCAAATTGCAGTCTTAAGAGCAGTATCTTTGAAGGACTAGGAAACATTCCAACAAGTGAGGAAGGCTTTGAATCTCTATGATGAAATGAGTCTTCCTAGCAACTGTATGCTTGTGCATGCTTTCACAAATGGGACATATTCTGATTATAAAGCAAACATTCATCAAATATTCATTCATAACTGTCAAAACACACAAATATTCCAGATGATTCAATAGATAAAAGGCTGTACTAGGCAAACCTGTATATACATATCATGTAAGTCAAAACAAATGTAATAGAAGACAACTTAGATGCATCTCCAGACAATTAGTCTAAGTGAAAAAAAAATGACATTTTAAAAAGTCCTATATCACTTGTGGGATTTTAAAAGAGGATGATATACAGATGGAGTTTGGGATAGAGAGGAACTGGTAATAGGTAATGTCAAAGAGCAAGAAGAAATATGTCAGGGTTGGGACTTGGAGTTTTGATGTTCAGGCAGATACACACCAAAAAGCACATAGCTTTGTATGTACATCCATGTATTATACAAGTAAACTGGAGGACCTAAATGACATTGATGCATTTTACTGACATTCATGCACTATTTGTGATATTGACAGCACTGCTTTATAAAATTTTACCATTAGGGGAACCGTATACAGCACAAAGGGTTTTGCTGTTGTCCAATCCAATTCAAAACAACCTATGATTAACTTAAAAATACTATTTAGCTTACATGTGAGAGGGTTCATGCTATTTCAAGAAACAGAGTATTAGATTAATAATTTTATTGAGAACCAAAAGTGAAATAATTAAGAATTAAAGTCAAAAGAGGATTTAAAATAGTAAACTCAAGCAGTGTCTAATGTCTGTGTAAGGATAGAATGGTATATGTGCAGGGGTATGAAGAGTGGTAAAAACCTGTATTACAATTTCTTCCCAACATAAACACTAGTAGGGTAGCATGTGAGACAGTTCAAGTTCCAGGTACAAGATAAACAGGTTAAGGAAATGAGAGAACATGCGCTGCTTTGTTTGTTTTGTTTTTGCCAACTTGATGAGGGCTAAAGTTATCTGGCAAGAGGAACCTCCAAGTGAGAAAATGCCTCCTTTAGATTGGCCTATAGACAAGATACTAGAGGAATTTTTTTTCAATTAATGATTGATGTTTGTGAGTGCTGCACCCCTAGATGGGTGGTCCTGAGTGATAAGAATAGCAGAATGAGAAAGTCAAGAGGAGCAAGACAGAAAGGAGTGCTCATCTACATTCATGCTTCAGGTCCTTCCTCAGGTTCCTGCCTTGAGTTCCTGCACTGTCATCTCTCTGTGACAGAAGCTGAAAAAATCCTCATCATAAAGGAGACTTTTGGCAATGATCTTTACTAGATTAGTTAAAACCTAAATAGGGCAGAACTGATAAAAAATAAGATATTTTTAAGCTCAGCATGTGAAGGTACATTGGAATTCATGTTAGGAACTCCTACTTTGATCTCCAGAATCCATACAAAAGTGGAAGGAGGGAACACACTGCATGAAGTTGTTATTAACATATGTGTCATGGTGTGTTTGTTCATAATCTCCCCCCTCTCTCTCTTACACACACACACACACACACGCGCGCACACACTCTCTCTCTCCCCCCTCTCTTTCTCTCTCTCTCTCTCTGACACACACATATACACACAGAAAACCATAGTAAATAAACTTTAAAATATATTTTAAAAGAAGCACGTGCCTTGTTTACTTGTGTAATTTGAAATACACCCAGATAGCTCAATGGTTCTTGTGGCAATATACCAGCAACACATTGCCATGGTGCAGTTTGCTATGAGCCTGGACTGCAGCTGTCCATGAACTGTAGAATGTTTGGCAGCCCCACATCAATACTGCAATTTTAATTAGCATTTGGGGAGCCACAGATCAGTTCAACAGTCTTTCTCATTTAATTGATAGTATTTTGAAAATTGGGATGCTTGTTCTGTGCATGGACCATTGCTTACCCCCTGCAGGGCTTATTTATGTGCCTAGTCATTAAATCTTATCTGTACCCGTTACAAAGCCAAATGCCCATCACTTCTTTTTGGAAGTATATTGCAGGGTATGAATTCAAACACTGGGAGAAAAAGATCATGTTTGGTAACAGAAAAGGAAAGAACAATTTTTATTTTTATTTTGATTCTAATGGGAATTTGAAAAATGTTCTACTTTTTAAATTGGCTTAGTGCTTAAATTGGTACATTTATGTTTTCCTTAAGTGTTGCTACCTAGGTTTAAATAGAAATGATATTTAAAACAAGTCACTGGCATATTTTCAGGTATATGGACTAGATGGTGCATATTGGACACTGTTAGTTTCTGTCTGCTGTCATTCTCATCAAACCTCTACATAGACTCCCAAAGGTCTTCATCCCTTCAAGAGTCAAAAAATTGCTTCTTATTCACAAGTCCATAGAATGGCTTGGAAAAATAAAACTAATTAGCTGCATGTTTATGTTATACTTAAATCAATAATGGGAGTGTGTTTTAATTCAGACCTAGGAGATTAGATACATACTGCATGGGCTTTTGTGAAAATCTCATGTACTCCCGTGGCTGGGAGACAAGTCTCCACTCATGTACTCTCATTGCCAAAGGACCCTCTTGATTTCTACTTATTGTTCACAGTGACTTCTAATCTAGTGAGGAAGCATTTCAGTCAAATGTGTGAAATATCACCAATTAATCCCATAACTGTATACAGATAATTCAGCCAACTTAACTATACTATTTAGGATTATATGTAGACTTTTCATTTGCTTGTGGCAACTGGAAATAGTCACGTGAATGGAGAAGTTGGGAAAATTTTTGAGTTAAAAAATCTGGACAGTTGTAAGTCAGTCTAGTATCTGTGAACATAAATTATAACATGTTATGTAAATAAAAGTGAATAGTATCCATCCATAGAAAGGATGTGCACATTCAGGATACCAAATGAATATTTGTGGCATATCATGCCAAGTCGAAAAGCATACTCTACCAAAGAAGAAGCATTGTAAGCCCAGCAGTGGTGATGCACACCTTTAATCTTTGAGAGTTTGAGCCCATTCTAGGCTACAAAGTAAATTCCAGGACAACCATGGCTGCTACACAGAGAAAACTTGTCTTGAAAAAAATCTCATATGTGTGTATGTCTGCTAGTATACACACACACATATATATAGTCTCCCATTGAACTGTAACATTTGGCATAAACAAATTCCTTGAAACACAAGCAGTAGCTATGCTGAGGGTTCATTTAAAAACACATATATTAAGAATTTACAGCTCATGTCCTAGAAGAGAAAGACAAAGATCTTACACCTTAGCTGGTTTTCCTAAATTCAACAGTACTAGATAGTCATAGTGCTTCTTAAGAGTATGAATCCAGGTGTTTCCTTTCCAAAACACCTTTGCTAAATACTGATTGCATGGACACAATTGAAGGAAAGGAGATACTTTAAAAGGCTAAAGGGAAAATTATTTAATATATTATGTAAAATGCAAAAAGTAATATACAAAATGAGCATTTCATAAACATCACATTTAGAGGACGTGACCTGCAAATTCTTATCATATATGGAAGCAGAACATTTTAAAGGTGTTCTACAACTGGAGAAATGCAAATTTATTGAGTGCTTGCTTTGACCAATGGTGTGAGTCCTTATTTACAGTTTGTCCACACTGCTTTTATGTAGAAGCCCAGAGGCAAACAGATCTTGAAGGCTGGGGTATCAGGCACTCCTCTTTACTTTAAACTACCATTGTCTTCTAGTTTCTAGAAGCCTGGACTTTAGATTTAGATTTTTAGATTTTGTTTTTAGATGGAGTCTCATGTAACAAAGGTTGGCCTCAAGTCACTTGCTTCCTAAGATGATTTTGAACTTCTGTTCCACCTTCCTCCACCTCCCTAATGCTAGAGCACATCATGCCAAGATTTGTGCAATGCTTGGGATTAAACCCAGGGCTTTTCATATGCCAGGAAAGCATTCTATCCACTGAGTTACATCCCCATCTAGGTTTTAATATCAAGCCTGGAAAAAAGTGTGTGTAAGAATTGACTTTCCCCATAGTATGTGGTACAGGAATCTGGTAGGCATAGACAGGGGTGATAAGTGGAAACTCACATATGCTGATAGCAGGAATTACTACTCCATAAGGAAGTAGAGGCTTATTTTAAAGTATTTATACTTATAGCCATAAGTCTGTGGTGATCTCACACTGGTCACAAAATCTTCTTTCTGTAGTGGGGAGCAGTTACTACAGAGACAGAACTGGTCAGAGTACTGAGAATAATTAACTGTGCATGCTCAGTCCTAAGTAGGACATCTATATGAGCCCCATACCCACTCTCAGGCTCAAGGAACATCCAGTAAGAATGAATAGGAAGCATCTAAGAGCTGAAGCATAGGGAGGATTGCTATGAAATGCTATCTTCTGGAGATGGATTAGCTCTTACACTGATAGACTCCCAGAAGCTGTGGTTACCCCTCAAGATAAAGTTGGCCAAAGTTCCAGCATTAATGGAGGAACAGGTTCACTAGACTCCACCTTTATCTAAAGAACTATCAGCAATTGGTCTACTCTGGGGGAGGGAGAATCAGTTTTCTTCATGACTGTGGTCACTAATAGATTGTCCATGAAACAATGTGAGGCTCCACACCCACAGGTAATGCACATTCAGACAGCAATAAGTGGGAAGAATTCAAGAAGGAATAGATGGATGGCTGAACAGATGAATGGGAGACAGAGAACAGGACATGAAGATGGAAGTGGGAGCTGGATGGGGAAAATAGAGGGTGGACTTGATCAAAATACACTGTATACATTGTTCATTGTATCCTTTAAAAATAAATACATTTTTTAAAATTAAAAGGACCACTAGTGTAAAAAGGAACACATATAAATCACCAGTAATTACAATTTGAGCATATAACATGACAGATTTTACAAATAATCTGTCGGAAGAGTAAGGAAAAACTAAGACCCAATTCCCAGCCACAGTGGATGTATGTACAACACAACTCCTGCACCCAAGACTCAAGAAATATCATGTTAAAGTGGATGGAAATATTGAAATAGCCAGGGGAACACAGGCTTGCACTGAGATTGTGCATGTTAGAAATGATAGGGACACTTCAACACTATGAAGTTCAACTGCCTACACAAGACTTGAACAATAACAACACCAATAGGCATGCTGAGATGCCAAGGCTCTGCTGCCTAGACAAAGAACTGTAGACAATCACCAAATACTCAGAGGGAGAAGAGAATAGGCCCTAACTGGCTACTCAATAAAAAGTCATGTGCTCTGAAATCATGTACACCAACCACACTTGACAGATCCGACAGGTTGAATTTACATATATTTGTGTGTCAGGGTGTGTACAACAATAATAATCAAAAAATAAGAGGCCAAGAATATGAGATAGAGTTGTGGGCAATGGAAACAAATGTAATTATATTTTAATTTATAAATTAATTAAAAATCAGAGGCCTTAAAATATTTGATTCATTTCTTTTTTTCTATACAAATTAAAAATTTGTTTCATTTCTATTTCCCTATATAAATTAAATGATAGAACAGGAATCATACAACATTCACTATCTATTAATGATGTTCTTTTAATTTTTCTTTCCCTCAGAGTTAACCTCTAATTAATATTTAATAGTTACGAATATTTTTTTTTTTTTGGTTTTTCGAGACAGGGTTTCTCTGTAGCTTTGGAGCCTGTCCTGGAACTAGCTCTTGTAGACCAGGCTGGTCTCGAACTCACAGAGATCCGCCTGCCTCTGCCTCCCGAGTGCTGGGATTAAAGGCGTGTGCCACCGCCGCCCGGCTAGTTATGAATATTTAATACTAACATTTTTCTTTAATGTTTGCCATTTTAAGTTGCTTTGTTTTTCTATTATGAGACAAGAGATAAAATATTGCCCACAGCAGGAAGCCTCACCTGGTTTGTTTCTGTTTTGCATGTCTCTAAGTTCCTTATATATTATATTGAGATCAAATATTTAGTATCCGCATTCATAGTTTGTGTGACTACACTGTGAGATGATTTTTAAAAAATTGACAAAAATATATAAAAGTGCTTCTGGTTCTATAAGCAAAAGAATATTCCACTTAAATTGAAATACAGACAAGGTTTATAGTATAAAATATTCTGCTCTTAAATTTTCTTTTTATTCTATTAATTAGATTTTTTGTTTCAGAAACTAAATGTATAGGGACTGGAAAGCTACCTTAGTGGAAAAAGCACTGGGATTGTTCAGAGGACCCAGGTTTGGTTCCCAGTACACACAAGATCATTTGCAGGCCTCAGTAATCTTTTTTTAGGGGACTCAGCACCCTCTTCTGGCTGCAGCAGGCACTGTCACAGGTAGTTCAGGTACATACATGCAGGCATAACACTCCAACACATAAAATAAAAACAAGTAAGTCCTTTTCAAAAAAAAATAAGTGGATAAACATATGGAGATTTGACATCTAAAATGTGCTTTATTAGTTATTGACTAAGCAGGAGGGTGACAGCTTCTAATACTTTATGCTTCCTCTATTATCTGAGGCTACTTTATAGATCATTAATCTAAATTAAAATGCTGATTAAAGCAAGGGCCTCACCAATGACCTCTCTCACCTCCAGAGGAGTTTGAATTGGAATGAGCTTTCCACAGCATTTCCAGTCTAATAACTGCAAGCCTGATAACACATTCGCTTCACATAAATACACCTGTCATCTATGTCCACAGAACAATTTAATATTCTGCACATATGGTTGTCCTGCACATTGATGTGTGTATGTATTTATGTATAGAAAATGCAGTCAGCCCTACCAGTTCATTACTTCCCTAGAACCAACTTTTGAATTTACAAAAAAACATCACTTTCTAATCTTGATTTTAAAGTGAATAATATATTTTTCTCTGCAATTTTAAATTTTAATTAAAGTATAATTACACTACACTCACCCGTTCCTTTCTTTCCTTAAACTCTGCCATGTCCCTGATTACTCCTTCTCAAATTCATGTCCTCTTTTATCATATATGTGTGTATGCATACATATTTTGTATTTTGTTACATGCTTACATATACACACAAACTGCAGAGTCCATCCAATACCAATTATATAATTTCAGGACTATGTATTTATAATCAGATAACCAATAAGGGGTTCATGAGACTAATTTCCCTTTCTCCTCTATTGATAGTTTCCTATAATCTGTTTTCTAGGAGTAGGTCGATATCATTTCCACCATATTAGTATATCTACTGGTGTCCTTCTTGTTCATGTCTCGTTTAGGCAGCCATACTGTTGGAGTATTGTGAATGAATCTCCCTAACATTGTAGCTAACATTGAGGTACAGTGATTTTCTATTTTTTTAATTGCACTACTGTCTCTGTAGGGAATTGTGTTTGAGGAAACTTAAACCTGAAAGTGTATGTGAAACTTTACTCCTGTCTTAGCAACAGCCCTTTCTTAATGAGCAGCACATTCAGCACCTACCTATGCACAAAAGCCAACTCAGAGGAACAATGAAAACTTGTAAAGGGAAAAGGATATGGTGCTTCTCCACCAACTCTGTGTCTTTCTAGCACAGACCATTTTCTGCAGTCTTTGATTACATTTCTTCATGAAACTACAGAACAGGTCATCCATTTGCACTTAGACTATGAAAATGCTTCATTATGGTCTTATACTTGGAACAGCTGGGAAGGCCCATAGACCACTTTAAGCTAAGTGAAACCTTTTTTAATTAGTTAATAACAACGACAATAATGATTTCTAGCACACATCACCTTCCTTGTGCCAATCTAGCAATACTAATAGTACTAAATGTGACTCTCTCCAGCTATTACCAATTAACTTCACTCACCTTCAAAATGATTCCATTACTACTGACCAGGTTACATTCCCAGCCACTTCTTGTATCTTTATGGTTTGGCTTTCAGCTGTCAAGAAAGAGATGTAGATTTGGCTTTCAGCTGTCAAGAAAGCGATGAAGCCACAAATCCTGGAAACCTGCAGCACTTCCAGTGGACTTTCTATTACATTTATATCTTAACGGTAAATAGACACAGGACAGAGCAAACTTCTTGTGAGCTTTGCACAGTAAGTAACAGTGTGTTGTGTCTAGACAGTACCAAATGATTAGCACAATGAAGCTGACATCTTCATAATCTTCAATACGCTTTACTTGATATGTTAGGGACATTGAAAATCCCCTGTAATAGCTGTTTGGAAACATGATATTGAACATTAGAAGTTATTCTTCCCATTGAATTATACCTCTCCTCATTAAGGTTTTCTTTTCCTTCCACTTCCAAAACCTTCCTAGCCCATTAACCCCCAGTGTCCCCTCTGCTTCTGTGAGTTCAGCATTTTATTTGTTTTTTTTGGGGGGGGGTTGGTTTTTTGAGACAGGGTTTCTCTGCAGCTTTTAGAGCCTGTCCTGGAGCTAGCTCTTGTAGACCAGGCTGGTCTCGAATTCACAGAGATCTACCTGCCTCTGCCTCCACCACCCAGCAAGTTCAGCTGGGATTAAAGGCGTGTGCCACCACCGCCCAGCAAGTTCAGCATTTTAGCACCCACAAGTAGACACAGGACTTGTTTTTCTGTCTGACTCAGCTTATCTATTATGTTATCTTCCAGTTCCCCCATGCATCTACAGATGACAAAATTACACTGATTCTTAGGATTAAATACTATTCTATTGTGTGAACATGTTCCCTTTCTTCACCTGCCAATGAACAGTTATATTTCTTCAGTGTCTTGGTCACTGTGACTTATATTGTACCATTAGATTGCATAAATATACAGATATCTCTTTGTTATCTTGGTTGTGTTTTATTTGGATTCCTATACTGTACTGGGATTTCTGGTTTGGGGGCTTGTGGTATTTAAATTGTGAAGAGCAGCCAACTATTTTCCCATAATTACTGACAAATACATTTTTCTGAGCAGTTGGCTATCAGATAATGAAAGAAAGGAACATAATTCAAAAATTAATCACATAGATTATTCTGTGGCAGGGGAATGATTGCTAGTAAATTCATATTAAAATCTTCAAGGTATGGTTCAACATAAAAGATTGAAGTCATTTTAATTTAAATATACACATGCTGTCAGGGGCCATTCGAAGAGACCAACAGGTAGCATTAGAACTCATGGAACATGGCTAGGCATTTGGCAAAGTCACAAGGCTGAGTGAGCCTTAGAGAGGAAAAGCACCATGATCTGTGTGTCCTGAAGACCTCATGCTTTAATTGAGCATAACTCTGATTGTTACCTTTGTAATCACCACAGCACTCATAATCTATGGATCATATGAAAACTTGAGGGGTCTGTAGCCCCTCACTGGGCAGTGTTACTGGTACTTATAATAATAGTTACTGACTTCTCCAAAGCATCGCTGTTGGAACAGATTAATGATTCAGCCACTGCCCTTAGAAAGAATTTAGACAAGTAGAATTGTTAATAAGATTAGGTTAAGATAACTTTTTTAATGACTTTGATGTAGAAAATCTTGGGGGAATGCTTTAAATTTTAGAAAGATACACTTTTAATAGTTGAACAAATGACTCATTGAGGTCAGGGTACAGGAACAATGACAGACTCACTATTTCTGACTGCATTTCTTTCTTGCCAGGATGTGTTAAATATCCTAATAGGATTGCACAACTAAATATTTGTGTAAACCAAGGAGTGTATTATAAAGCATGACAGACAAAATGGAAGCTATTTCCTGGACTGTGTCTTTCTCATTAGTAAACTCAGCAGCCTGAGAAGAAATTGATCTGATTTAAAAATAATATTTCATTATTATTTCTATCATCAATACTAACATCAAACTAGTGCTGCTATAATCAATATTATTTATATTTTAGTGTACACTTAAACAAGTAAGTGTGTATATATACATCACACTATTCTTTATTCAACAATCAAGAGATAAGGACTCTGAGATTTAGAAAATGTAAAAGTCCGGCGCTTAGCTATGTACATGATATTCTCACACTGAGCATTTTTTCCCTATCACTATTGGTGAAAATCAACTTTTGCTGTTACAAAAGGTCCTCCACATTCCCCTGCATTGAAAGCTTATACCCCAACTGGTGAAACCATTTTGGAAGGCTGTGGGCACTTTAGAATGGGGTGTTGAGCTGAGCAATATTCTTTGCACAGTGATACTGGCCTGCTAAGTAGAGTCTTGCTCAGTGCTTCTTAGGTTGCCATGGTTCCATAACCTCCCGCACATTATCATGCCATTGCAATGAATGTACAGAATCAATCTGTTCTCCATCAAGTGTTTTTTGGATAGTGTTCTTATCATAGCAACTCAAAGTAACTAATAGGGGATAGATAACAGGCTGTGTTTTAGAATTTTTATTCCGTAATCCTAATGATTACTTACATTTTACATGGAATGGTTAATGGTAATGACAATTCTTTGGCAACATATATATCTGCTCCCATCCCTGCCTCTAATACATATTTTTAATTCTTTTTTGATTGTGAGCTTACTGAGCTTACTTGCAGGTTTTTTCCTTTATTTTATTTTACATACCTACCACAGATTTCCTCCTCTCTTCCTGTTCCCTCCCCCACCTTTCTGTTACCCTCCCACATAATCTGCTTCTCTGTCTCCATTCAGAGGTGGTAAGGTCACACTTTGGAATCAACAAAGCATAGCATATGTAGTTGAGGCAGAACCAAACTCCTCCCCTTTGCCTCAAGGCTGAAAAAGGCATTCCACCATAGGAAATGGGTTCCTAAGAGCCAGCTCATACATCAGGGACAGGTCCTAGACACACTGTTAGGGGCCACACGAAAGACCAAGCTACACAATAGTCACCCAGATGCAGAAGGCCTATGTTAGCCCCATGCTGGCTTTCTAGCTGTGTGTCCAGAGTACATGAGCTCCCACAAGTTCAGGTCAGCTGTCTCAGTGAGGTGCAGGGCCAGCAGAGAGGTGGAGAGGTGGAGAAGTAGAAGAGAGAGGATGGGGGGGACAGGAACAGTAGGGATGGTCAAGTTGGGGGCAGGACAGAGGGGAGAGTAATGAAAGAGATACCTTGATATAGGGGGCCATTATGGGGTATGAAAGAAACCTGATGCCAGGGAAACTCCCAGAAACCCAGTAAGGATAACTCCAGCTAAGGCTCCTAGCAATAGTAGAGAGAATACCTGAATTGGCCTTCCCCTGCAATCAGATTGGTGACTACACCTATTGTCTGTCATCATAGAGCCTTCATCCAGTACCTCATGGAAGCAGATGCAGAGATCCACAGCCAAGCAGTGGGCTGAGCTCCAGCAAGCCAATGAAGAGGGAAAATGAGCGGGGGGGAGGGGGTGGGAGATAAGGGGTAGGAGGGAGTGGTTAAGATCATGATAGGAAACCCTTTACAAATATTCTACACAGCATGTGACATTCTCAATGTCATGCAGACTTTTAGAAACCTCTAGTGGGCAGATCTGCCATGCCAGATGTTTGAGAGATCCTGAATTCATAGGGATAAAGGAGTGGGGGTGTGGGTGGAGGAGAGGGGAGGGAAGGGGGAGGAGGAGAGGAGGAGATGGCAATTTTTAATAAAAAATAAATAAACTGGAAAAAATGGTTTGAGAAATTTGCAGACAGCATGTGCGAAGACTTGACCTAGGTACTCTGGCTTGTACTGCTGTAGGAAGTCTTACAGCTAGGGGTTCCCATCCTCTTGTGCTATATATACCAATGTGGAGGTTACCTCTGCTCTTTTCTAGTCTTTTATGGTTGCGGTTCTGGTCTCCATTCCAGCAGAGGAATCTGGTTTGTGAGTTTACCCCCTAAATAAATAACGATCTATTTTCTCAATTCTGAGCTAGTGTGGGATTTCTTTTACGCATCCATCCCTCATTGTACCAATGTCCCCTTCTAACTAGCCTTACACTTGGAAAACTCATGTTCCTCAGGCTAAAGACTTCCTCACTTCTGCTTCCCCGTCAGTCAATAAAGTATGAAAACTCAATTTTAGTTTACATTTAAGCATATTTTAAAACAAAAACAGAGCCAAGTTAATAAGAGCTCATGACTGAAGTGTTTACCATCCTCAGGGATTAGACATATGTGCAAGAGGTTAGTGCTAATTCCCATTGATGACTGAGGTAGCAAACAGCTAACATCTTCACCGAGAGAAACAGACTTTATTCAACAAAATTAGCACTTTTGAAAATTTTCATATTGATCCATAATATTCTGGTAAATGCCACTTTCTTGGGGAAGGGTATTTGCCTTGTTCATGATTCTCTTCCTGGCTCTGCCTTTGAACATTCTATTTTCTTTCTCCTGTATTTGTAGAAACAGAAATGTCATCCTGTTAATGCACGGTGTCATGTTCTCAGTGTATTCACGAGCAAGGAATGGTAGCCCGCAATTTCTGTAATCAAGATATCTGACAGTCAATGTGCCCAGAATCTTCTCTTTAATCAGCTGTGATAATCTGTGTCCCTAACTCAAATTATCCTTGCAACAGGAGTAATCAAGTCTGAATAAAACCCAGGTTATTCTCCATGGCCCAGTATATCTGCCCATAGCCACATGGAAGGCTGCTTCATCAATCAAGTCTCCAAATAATAAGGTAATTATTTCTTGATTTCTCCATAGCAGATGCAATGAGAGCAAGGTTGCTTCTGCTGGGAGTCCTGCTAAGCTGTCAGATAGCAGCAGTGATCTTAGAAGACAGAAGCAATTACCTCCAAGATGTTCCTGTCTTCATAGGTAGGAATGACTGCTGGCCATTAAGACTCTCATGGCTTTTCAGGCACACTACAATTCTAAACCTTTCAGGGATGTTTGCTAATTTAATTTTAACTTAGACTCTGGATGCACATGAATGCACACATAGATATAAGGCTTGTGTTAGCCAAAGATTTGAGCAAGAACCCATGTTTGGTGGATTGGTAACATGTTGAAGGACTTAGGGCCAGAACTGGTCAGCAGCTTAACAAGGCTTCAGTTTTCTATAACACAGGCTCTTTCCAGTGTCTTTATGATGAACACTTGTGAGTCAGCAAACCCTGGTTTCCATGCAAGCATGCCCATCAATATGTAAAGCAAAACAGCTTTGCAACTACAGAACAGTATTTGTAATCTTGTCCAAAAAAGGAATAGTCAGGGTTTTTGCCCATTGTTTAGATTTCACTCTAAAGATATAGCAAAATATCTGTATGCAAATGAATAATACAAGGGTATCTGTAATGTCAGAGAAAGATAGGTACCACAGGACCTCAGGACTTTACAGAATTGAAAAGGTTATTAATATGGATGCATAGTCTCAAGGGTTGGTTAGAAGAGGCCTTAGTGTGTGGGGGTAGGTGAGGGGGTGGAGAAAAGGCATTAGTGAGCATTGAGGAGGTTTATCTGTGGCACATGAACAAGGCATTCACATATCAAGAAGTCAAAAGAAACAACACTGAAAGTTTCCAATATAAAATATTAGTTATTTGCAGATGGGCATGTAGGTGCATGCCTTTAATACCAGCACTTAGAAGGCAGAGACAGATGGTCCTCTGTGAGTTAGAGGTTAGACTAGTCTACTAGTCAAGTTTTATGACACCTTGGGCTACACAAAAAAAAACTGTGTATTGAAAAAATCTCCCAAAAAAAAAAGAAAAAAAAAAGAGCCGGGCTGTGGTGGCGCACGCCTTTAATCCCAGCACTCGGGAGGCAGAGGCAGGCGGATCTCTGTGAGTTCGAGGCCAGCCTGGTCTACAAGAGCTAGCTCCAGGACAGGCTCTAAAAATAAAGCTGCGGAGAATCCCTGTCTCGAAAAACCAAAAAAAAAAAAAAAAAAAAAGAAAAGAAAAAATCTCAAGGAAACATATGTACATGCTTAACTTGAGCCAAAATGGTACATGTATGAGTTTGGAAGCTTTAAACTATTGATGTCTATAATTTATATGTTTTATGGATCACCTAGAGATAAAAGTGGAGGAAATAATTTTGCATTTTTCTTTCAAACTTCGTTCACTTTCATTCTATCACAGTTAAATCTTATAAAATATATGCGTTCTCCTAATTAGCTGAACCCAGTGCCACTTTCATCTTGAAATGCTCTGGGAGATACACATTATACACTTGTTCTTCTTGATGAGTTAATGGCTGTTTTTGCCAAAAGTCTATCTAGAATAAAGTACTAAGACATCATTAGCCAGGACATACTCAAAGTATAATTTTGGTTAGAACAATTGATGGATTTTCCATATCCCTTCACTTACAAAGTGATTGGCTTTGATTTTACTTTTACAATTGATAGGTGAATAAAGGGGGGAAAGAGTATTTTTGAAGTCTCATGCCAATATTTATCAGCTCCAGCACTGTTTACAGTTTGTTCAACTTACTTATTGTATAGTCACACACTCTGCTAGGTAGACCTTCTTTCTACTTGAGATATCAATCTTGCCTTTCTCCGGTTGTAATAGCCAAAACATATTACTGAATGTTTTTTGTATGATAAAATTGAGTCTGCTTCAGAACTAATGTTATAATGACCAACTCTTGGGCCCTGATCCACCCATTTCAAGTAGGCTAAGAACACAGACAAGCTTATTCCATTAGACATAGAGCTGGTTAAATTTTTGTGTGTGGTGCCATAGAGGATGTGACTATAAAGAAATATGCTGTCTTTCACATTTATCTGCCATGGTGTCCCAAGTGCATAAATAAAATAGTGTGTTTAAAATAGAAATATGTTTTAAAAGATACAGTATCCCATAAAACTGTGCACACAAAGGACAAAATGGAAGCCCATGGAAAACTTCAATTATAACCCAAATCCTCTTAGTGTTAAATGGTGAATAACAATTCAACTAAAATATATGTAAATAAAGATGAGAAGGAATGATTTTTTTAAAAAAATCCAATCATCTTATGCCAATTCACCCACATTTTTAAAGAAAAGAACTGTCTTTTTTCCTTTTTTACTACAGAGAGTCATTATTGTCACGACAAAGTATTAAAAACCTTCCTTCTGTCCTCTCCAGCATTTGTCTACTTCCATGGTCTGTTTTTCTTTGAACATAGTGTCACAGACTTTGCCTGAGTAGTGCAGACACTAAGAGAAAAGGCTGTTCTCAGAATGCATGATATTTCCTATGGGTCATGAACTCTAAAGCCATGAATGGGTAGTCATAATACATTAGCAAACTATTTTTTCCAACCCTGATGAAGACAGATTTATGGTCATTGTCGATTTTAATTTCCTGAATGCCCAGTCACAATGGAGTGCAGCAGAGAAGCTTCTGGGTGGAGACTGAAAGTCCTCTGAGTCAGAAAGAGCCATCAGGCTACATATTTATTGACAGTCAACCAGGACTGTGATTAACCAATGAGAATAACCTGTCTGCATGGCATTCGCTCTCCTGGAGTACAGTCCATCTCTTTGGTCATATGATAGCAATAAGATACTGAGAGAATATGCCAAAACCCAGAATTATATACACATATTTTAAAATTTGTACTAATCATACATGCTCAATATGGAGTGAAACAAAATGTCTGGTATCCTTAGGCATAATGTGAAACAGTTTTTGAATGGATGTTCGTTTACTTGAAAAATATTTGTTAATAACAACTACCACACAAATCTTTAGTTCATGAGAGCCCACATGTGCATTAAAATAATAAGCAAATGATCCTCCTGAATATGTGGATGTGGTAAGTATTGAATATTGAGCCATAAGTACCAGAATTAGGTCTGTAGACTTGTGAAAACATATAATGATCATTAGATACAAGGCAAGTACCAGAAAATGTTACCAAGCTGCATATATCTGAAACAATTATTAAACACTTTATGGATGTCTGCCAGATACACCTTATTCCAAAGCTCAAATTCTTCTAGAAGTAATAGAAAATCAATTTCAAATAGATTAAGAACATGGGTACTTTTATCAGTGAGATGAGCCACCAGTGATGACCATATTTGGTATCTATCATATCTAGTCTCCCATCTCCGTGCTTGCTTAAGACTCCTTTGAATTTATGGTTTTTGTGTTTGCCCCTTGATATCCAATTTGTAGCAAATCTGATTACCATTAGACAGATGTAGATTATCATAAATGGATTTACTTGATAAAAATATCTTACAGTACAAATTTGCTTAGATTTCTATAGCCAACATTGAGTTTCAGGCTATTCTTAATCCTTTTAGGAAGAAGAGGGTAACATTCATTTTGATCAGCTATTCAAACTGAGTTCTCCAGGTGTGGTCTTTGTCATTTTTACTGAGTTCCTAGGAGAAGAGGTAGATTACCAAACAAAATTTCCCTTTAAGACAGTCATTCTCAATCTTCCTAATGTTGTTATATTTCCTCATGTTGTGGTGATCCCCCAACCACAAAACTGGTTTTGTTGCTATTCCATAACTGTAATTTTCTATGATCCCTATGAAAGGGTCATTAGACCACCAAAGGGGCCATGACTCAGAGGTTGAGAACCACTGTTTCACTGTTTTAAGAGATACATCCTTCTTAGACTATGCAGGAAGAAAGGATGAATGTAAAGGAAGGTTTCATTGTCTCTGCCCACCTTCCTGTTTCACAATTTCTAATTCATCTTAATCATAAAACTCTGGGAATCAGATAATTGGGCAAATGTAAAAGATCAGAGAGAGAAAAGGAGCAAGCCTAACTCCTCAGCCTCGAAGGGACTACTTCATGTCTCTTCCTGCCTTATATTCCTCTCTCTGACCAGCTATATCACTTCTTGCTGTCTGTACACACCTCCAGAACTCTATGGCTAGCTATGGCATTTAATGTTTTAATAACTTAGGGTTTTTCATGACAATGAGACATGTCTGCTCCTGGCAGCACCAATCTACTTCAAGAGGAAGATGGGCATCGAAGAGGCTACTTATGGAGTTTGTTAGCCATTTGGGCAAGAAACTGCTCTTGCCTGGACTATTGCATAAACTGGACACAAAGAACCCGCAGAGAGGGGACTGCTGAACTTGCCTAAAGGTGAGATGGTCTTTTGGAGTTCCTGATTCATTTAAGAGTCTGCGAGACATTCTGCAGGACACAGCAGAAAGTGACTGAATGGTCTTTGGAATTTCCTGCTTCATGGAAATGTCTGCTGGATACTTATGGGCCTGTAGGCTGAAGATGGATGCCCCAATGGTACAGAGGAACTTTGGGTGACTGTCCAAGCAGCGAGTTGTCTCTATCATTTCTAGAGTTTGAAAGTTGCATATGACATGTTTACTTAGGTAATATTATATCCTTCTGGAGTCTTTGATGGAGTTGAAGAATAAATAGATAGTTATAGCTTTCCTTAGCTATGATAAAAGATAAAATAGATTTAAATATTGTAACTGTAATTTTTGCTTGATAACTGTTTTGTTATATGTAATTTTGCTATGTTAAAGTTGAAGCCTTTCTTTTTTGTTTAAACAGAAAAAGGGGAAATGATGGAGGAGAGTTATCTGTCTATGTTACTTTCATTGGTTAATTAATAAAGAAAACTGCCTTGGCCCTTTAAGAGACAGAAAATTAGGTAGGTGGAGTAGACAGAACAGAATTCTGGGAAAGAGAGGGGAGACGCTTCAGGCAGTCATCACATGCAGTTGCTATGCTTCTCCTCTCCAAGATGGATGCTGGTTAAGATCTCTCCTGGTAAGCCACACCTTGTGGTGCTACACGGGTTACTAAATATGGGTTAAAGGAAGATGTGAGAATTAACCAATAAGAGGCTGAAACTATGGGCCAGGCAGTGTTTTAAAAGAATACAGTTTCCGTGTAATTATTTGGGGTAAAGCTAGCTGGGTGGCGGGATGCGGGCCCCGCCGTTCTTTCCACAGCTAGCTCTGCCCTCTGATCTTCAGGCAAGCTTTATTTGTTAGAGTACAAACCAAGTATCACCACACCCTCATCCACTTTTATAGGTTTTACCATAGCATATGATAAATGTTCCACTAAATCACTTCTTTTTAGTCTTTGAAATATTATATTTTCATTTTCAATTTCTCCTTCTCTATATAATTTATATTATCAATTGATTATAATTGCCATATTCTGAAACATGTGATATTCCAATAATGTGTAATAAACAGATTAGGCTAATTAGCCTGTCTGTCACTTCAAACACATTTTTTTAAATGTGGAGAGTATTACAAATTCTAAATAGGAAGATATATAATAGCTAATTATAGTCATTTTTGTTTGCAAGTGAATAAAAGAGCATATTAATATCTAAGTATGACTTCATTCTGTTCATCTACCTCACTCCATCCCTGACACCCTCATAACTCTCTCCTCACACTCTGATAATCACCATTCTGACCTGACCCTTCATGATATAAATCTCATCAGCTTCTACATGTAAGACCATGTGCTGTCATTCACCTATCCTATCTCACTTCACTAGTACCCATCAAGCTAACAATATAGTTTCTAATTGTAAGAATACTTTATGGTTGATTAGTATTTCATTTTGTATACATATTAGGTCATTGTAGCCACCCATCTACTGTTGGACACATTGATCCTCTGTCTTGTGAAAGGTGTTGCATCAACATGGCACATATCTCCTTTGTCATATAATTTGCAATATTGTTGAACAAATTTTTAATACATCAACAGCATGGAAGAGTCCATTTTTGCTGTATGGACACTGTTGTTTTATGAATAGTAGTTATCCATACTGGGTGATTTTGATTAGTAATATTAGGTATTTTTATTTTGGGGTTGTGAGCCTAGCATTTAATGGTTGAGCCATCTCACCAGCCTGATATCAAGCATTTTTACTTTAACTATTTGGCATCAGGATGCCTGTCTTTCTTGAGTCACATAATGCTACAAAACACACTCTCCACTAAAACTCTATAGATCAGAAAAATAAGTTGAGAATGCCTTGTTACCTTAACTTTAAAAGACAATAAACAGCAGTGGTAGCCAAACAACAGAAAGCTCACTCCAAAATAAGGACAACCCAACAGAAATAAAGAAAAGTAAGAAATTAATCCACCTATTTTCCCAAACTGATTTTGGATAAAGGCAACAAAAGCACACAATGGGTAAGGGACCATCTCTTCAACTCATGGTTCTGGGAATCTACATGAAGAAGAATAAATCCAGATCTGTGCACTGTCCCTTACAAGAATTAAGTGTAAATGGAATACAGTTAAAGGTTATGACCCCCCAAATTCTGCATTTGTTAGAGTAAAACACAAGGGTATTATCTTAAAATACTAGCCTCAGGTGATTATTCTTTTGTTTGTTTCTACATAGCACAGACAAGAAAATTTAAAAAAAAAATAATGCTATGCTCATCTAAGATGCTTATAGTAGCAAAGGAAATAATCAACAGGATGAAAAAGCAGTCTATACAATGGGGACAAGGTTCAAGATGTGCATCAGATAAGCAAGATGAGTAACTGGAATTGCTGTAATACAGATTTAGTATCAAAAAATAACATGGTGTGGGCTGTAGAATAGGAATGTAGCTGCTTTCAAAAATAATCTGATTTTTTAAAAGTAATCATTATGTTACTTTCAGCATTCCCACCCTTCCACCCCCTCCCTGCAGAAAAAAGCTTTCTGGAGGTTTTCGGGTCTATAGAAAGCTACGACACATTTTATCTATATCTTCAGCAGCCACCCACACCTTCTTTAGGGCTCATTCAATTCTTCAATTGATCATTACAGAATAACCGTTTCTGTTCTTCTACTTTTCTGAAATACTTCTCTGTATTTCCATTACCGACACCAATGACAAACAGGATGTTCAGGAAGAATCTATGTTGATGCTTTGATATTATTTATAAAACAGAAAAAATGAAAAGGAGTAACACAGAGAAATTGTCATGAAGTTCTTACAGAACAATAAGCCAAAAGGGGAACATAGATCAATTGAGTAATTAAAAAATAAACTTAACTTATGTAACAAGTTAAAAAATCATTGTTTTGAATATAGAAAATATATAAATACAACACTCACAAAATATTCAATTGGCCTAATTGAGTCAGAATTTTGGTGAGTACATATTAATTTCATGACTGTGGTACACAAAATAGAAATGTTTTATACTAAGTCAACCATAATATAAAAGTGAATACAGTATATATGCATACTTTCTTTTAATGTACACCAATTAAACCTAGATTTTGTAGTAATATTCTATAAGACACTGACCAAAATAAACTTGGGGAACAAAAGAGTTAATATGAGTTCCATTTCTATCCACGAGGAGCCAGGACAAGAAATCAATACAGGAGCCTGGACCCAGGAACTGAAGAAGAACCCTTGGATGAAAACAGCTTATTGAATTGCTCAGCTACTTTTTTATACATCTCAGGCCCATCTGCTCAGGGATGGTACTAACTACCATGGGATGGGTCCTCCTGCAACAATTAGCAGCTAAAAACAGGCCACATAGTTATGCCAAGAGGCTAATTTGATTAAAGCAATTGCTAAATCAAGGTTCTGTCTTCCCACATGACTTTACTTGGGGTCACCTTGATAAAACCTAGCCAGTCCACTGCTGGTTGTCTTTTGTCTTTTGAGACAGTCATGACTGTATTCTGAACCATACTATGGCTACAGTTCCCTTCTCCATCAGTTTCATCCACAAGCAGAGTTGCCTGGTCCTCTGGCTCTTGGATGAATCCATTCCCATGGGACAGCCCCACCCAGCAGCCCAGCAGAGTGTACTCGATGATTCTTAGGCTGATCAAAGGCCTGAGGGTTCTCCAATGCTACCTTAGTCACTCACTGCCTGAATTATCATCCAACAAGACTTTTCATTTCCCTGAGTCTTCCTGTACCTTTGTGTCAGGAAAATCGACTTTAGAATCTGTTTTCACTCTCAGATATAAAAATAATGCCACTTTTATAGCAGAAAGTTCCTATTGTGTATGTCATAGACTGCTGAATATTCATATTTGTTTAATTATTTCAATTATAACAGTATCAAAGCTAGTGAATACGAGCACATATGTCTGTATATTTCTATTCATCACGTTTCACAGTTTGATCACCACAGAACCTCATGGCATGTTATTTCTCTGTAGGTGTGCTCAACTGAACTCATGGTCAACCGTGTTGCATGCCTGAATAAGATTATAGAGCATATACTCTGTCTCCATAAGGCACAATGTGTCTAGATACACGAGACAGCACCCTAGCATGATTGGAACATTTTGAACAATGAAATCATCCCCTAAATGCACAAAATATGAAGAATATGGTCCATTTAGGCACACCAGGCACATTGATTTATGATGTGTGAGCTAAACCACAAAGCCTGATTGTTGCTTTGCTTGATCTCAACTGGGAACCATCTTGCCAACTCATTCAACATTTTTACTTTGGCTCTCCTCATATTTCCATACCTGATTGCCATTCCTGCCTATTATTGCCCCCGCCTCTCTATTGGCTGTTCATTCCTTTATTTGGACCATCTGGCATTTTAGACAGGCAAAGAATCACAGCTTCACAGTTAATCATATGTAGCATAAACAAAAGTAACACACCTAAAATAATATTCCCTAATAACAAGTTCTTTTTTTCTCATGGTTTATTTTTTTATATTTAAAAATTTCCATCTCCTCCCCTCCTCCTCCCCCCTCCCTCCCCTCCTCTTCTCCCTTCCCTCCCCTCCTTTTCCCCCTTCCCTCCCCTCCCCTCCACCCATACCTCTCCTCCCTCCCTCTCAAGGCCAAGGAGCCATCAGGGTTCCCTACTCTATGCTAAGACCAAGATCCTCCCAACTTCACCCAGGTCCAGGAAGGTGATCGACCAAGCTGAGAAGGCTCCCACAGAGCCCGTCCATGCAGAAGAATCAGAGCCCAGTGCCATTGTCCTTTGCTTCTCAGTCAGCCCCCACTGTTGGCCACATTCAGAGAGACGGGTTTGGTCGCATGATCCATCAGTCCCATTCCAACTGGAGTTGTGATCTCCCATTAGTTCTGACCCACCGTCTCCATGAGTGAACGCACGCCTCACGTTCCTGAATTTCTCCCTCAGTTCTCTCTCCTTCTGCTCCTCATCAGGACCTTGGGAGCTCAGTCCAGTGCTCCAATGTGGGGCTCAGTCATTTTCTTCATCTATCGCCAGATGGAGGTTCCCTCACGGTCCTGACTTTCTTTCTCATGTTCTCTCTCCTTCTGCTCCTCATCAGGACCTTGGGAGCTCAGTCCGGTGCTCCAATGTGGGGCTCTGTCATTTTCTTCATCTATTGTCAGGTGGAGGTTCTATGGTGATATGCAAGAAATTCATCAGTATGGCTATAGGAACTGGCCTTTTCAGGCTCCCTCTCCTCAGCTGCCCAAGGAACTAACTGGGGGCGTCTCCCTGGAAACCTGGGAACCCCTCTAGGGTCAAGTCTCTTGACAACCCTCAGGTGGCTCCTTAAATTAAGATATATGCTTCCCTGCTCCCATATCCACCCTTCCTGTATCCCAAGCATCCCATTCCTCCGAGCTCCCCCCATTTTCCCCTTCACACTTTTCTCTCCCCATCTTCCCTTGGCCCAGTCTTGCCCAACCCTCAAGTTCCCAATTTTGCCTGGCGATCATGTCTACTTCCAATATCCAGGAGGATTACTATATCTTGTTTTGGGAGTTCACCTTCTTATTATCTTCTCAAGGATCTCAAATTTATAGGCT
Source organism: Arvicola amphibius (assembly GCF_903992535.2). Lineage (NCBI taxonomy): Eukaryota > Metazoa > Chordata > Mammalia > Rodentia > Cricetidae > Arvicola > Arvicola amphibius. The sequence goes on along the minus strand of NC_052053.1, from coordinate 57,588,559 downwards.
CAATGTCCCAGGACCCAGCAATTCCACTATTGGGAATCTACCCAAGAGATGCCCAATCATACTACAAAAGCATATGCTCATCTATGTTCATAGCAGCATTATTTGTAATAGTGAGATCCTGGAAACAACCTAGATGCCCTTCAGTGGAAGAATGGATGAAGAAACTCTGGAATATATACATGCTAGAATACTACTCAGCGGTAAAAAACAATGACATCTTGAATTTTGCAGGCAAATGGATGGAAATAGAAAACACTATTCTGAGTGAGGTAACCCAGACCCAAAAAGATGAACATGGGATGTACTCACTCATAATCGGTTTCTAGCCATAATTAAAAGACATTGAGCCTATAAATTTGGGATCCTTAACAAGGTCTTTAAAAACAAGTGATAGCACCCAAGGTGCATATTTGGTAGTTTGCCAGAGAAAAATCAATGATACAGGTTCTTTTTGAAATAGAGGACTCAAGAACCAGCAAAGGATAAAGTTCTTGCCCAAAGGAAGGAAAAGACCAAAGTCCACGTTCAGATACAGACACCTGACCTTAATGCCTGTGCAGAGGAGCACAGGCATTTCTGTGCTTTTCTGTGATGTCTCTAACCTGTCAATCATTCTTCCTAATCTTTTCCATTCAGAAATGGAATGGAATAAAACAAGCTAGGAATACTTGAATACTGCAAATGGTTAACACATGTATTTATTGGGGGGGACATAAGTCTTCCATTTCATAGAGCACAGGGTAGATGCCACCTTAATTCAGCTTGTTTGGAAAATTCCAGGTAAAGCTATAGAAATGAGAAATAGATTCTCACCAGTCTACAAAAAGGTTTTGCTATGGATCTAATGTACCTACTGAGATCTCTGCACCTTTGTCAAAGACAACAAAGTGGATAAATCACTGCCACAGCAACTTCAGCTAAATTGCCTCTTTTTTCCCTATCTCTGAACTCTAGATTGTGAAGTCGAGTTGCTCCAAATCTATGATTTTTTTAATATTTTTCTTAAACAGTACAATATGTTTAATTTTAGCTTTAAGTATATGTACTACAGAGGAGTTCACTCTGCATTAATCTGGAAGAAATTCACATCCCAAAAAGGGAGAGAAAACATACAACATCCTAACAAAGTGATGTGCAGAAGATACTTGGCAGAAATGGTCTCAAATGTAAGCTACATGTTATTATGGCTCAGAAGTGAGAATGGAGAGGTGCTGCAAAGAAGACAAATGGTCAGAAAATAAATTAATAATGTATTAATACTAAAGGAGTTTATGATGTCACGTGACCCCCAGTGACCTTTGTGTAGAGATGGAGAATAGCTCTATTTTGAAATATAAGACTCCTTGGAAAAGATCCTCTGCTTGGAACTCTGACTTCAATCCTAATTTGGTTCCCACCCTGTGTTAACTGTACTGAACATTGTCAAATTCTTTAAAACCACCTTCACCTTTGTGCTTTCGCAAATCTGCAGGTTTGTACCATCTCTAAGAATGTCTCCAGTTCATTTTCCACCCTGTTTGCTCTTATGGCATCTTTCAGCCTCTATAATAACTCCCTTCTGAGGGGCTCCACATAGACATTAACAGGAGATACCTGTTTTATCTCAGTGTTAATAGGATCTTATACTTCCCTTTTGTTCATGTATATTCAATGTTCCAAATATATTTCCTTTCTTATCCCTCCTACTCTTTACAGAGTTCCCCTGAGAGAAACATTGTTTATTTCTGTCTATTGTTCCCTTTTTGCTCCTTGTCTGGAAGGGGGTGTGAAGAGTGATTTTTCTCTGCTAGTGTCTGTATGTGTCTGTGGAACATTTGTTGTTTAGTGGCAAGATGAGACAGGCAAGACCTTAAAGAATTTGTGACAGCTATAAAATGTTCTCCACAGAGAGCAGAAACTTAACAGCCCAAGAAAAGAAAAAGCAAGTAAAAAATGATGGCCAACATGGTTGGGAGGAGGCAGGGGAAACAGGAGGAATGTACCAAGACAGAGGGACAGAAGAAAATGTCTGCATTGACTGATATTAATGCTACTGTAAACATTTAGAATAATACAGAAAAATCAGTTAAATCTGTTCGATTTTTATTAATATATCCAATGTACTCTAATATATCCATCCCATATCTAAGAGATCCCCATCTCAACCAGTTCTATGGATCTCCAGATTCATGACTTTGTCTCTGCTCTGTTGGCCCATTTATCTTAGCACAAGCTAGCCCAGTGATTATTGAGCTTTGAGTAGCCAGTGAAAATTAGTCAAGTCAACAATCAGTACACAGATGAAAGCAATGACCCTTATCTTAGAACAACTGTCTCTCCTGAAGGTTGGCAAAGCAAATGAATGTTTCTTAAGATTTTACCATAAGAAAGATACACAACAAAATCATGTGAATAGAGAAACCATGCACATATACCATTTTATAGTTTTGAATAACATGAGTTATGAATCCTGGGGCTTAGGAGATTGTTGATTACTATAGATTACTTCCAAAAAAATCCTTTAGTGACTATTTTCACAGAACTTGTAAAAAGACAAAACTTGAAGAGAAATGAGACAGCTGATGCGACCTAACAAGGAAAACTAGTGAGTTTTGCTAATATAAATTTACTCTAGTGATGAGAGATGAATTGCATTATTTTTATTAAGCATTTTGATTATTGTTAAAATATGTTTTCTTACTGTTGTTGGTTGGAAAAGAAATGCTGCCCCCACCCCAATGACTCATGTGTTTGATCAGTTGATCCCCAGTCGGTGGTATTATTTGGGGAGGTTGTGACACCTTTAAGAGGCAGAGCCTTGCTGGAGAAAGTTTGTCACAGGCTGAACTTTGTGTTTTTGTGTCTCACACTTAACTAGGTATGTTTTAAATTAAAGAAAAATTGTTACTCATTTTCTCAATTGTAAAATGGGTTTGTATTACTTCTATATTATTTCTTAGCACTTTGTGTGTGTACGTGCGCACGTGCGCACGCTAGCGCAGGCCATTGCACATATGTGAAGGTCAGAGGGCATTGCTGGGCAGTCTCCTAGCCCATCCCACTATCCATTGGTCCACGTTGAAATTAGGTCACCAGACATTCTCAACAAATGCCTTTACCTTGAGAATTCTGCTCATCTGTTTTTATCATTTTAAAGCAAAGCAATCAAGAATGAAAGGATGATTTGACTCTGGTGCTATACACAGTCTATATATTTCTTTATACACAACGTAAGGGCAGAAAAGTAATGACAGAGTCTCTGTTCCTTCTAGAAAACCCTGCAGGTCTTTTGAACTGTCATTCTGGTTGTTAAGATGTCCCTCACACAGCACATATTTATGTGACCCTTCTTATGTAAAACTGCCTAGGTTCTAAGAAAAAAAAATCCCTGATTTTTTGACAATGTGTGATTGAGATTCATTGAAAAATAAAAGAAGATAAAAATGACAAAATTAGTCTATGAAGAACATATGGTACAAATGATTGCTATTAAAAAATGTTCTAAATTCCAAAGCATGGCTATGCTTACAGTATCTTCACGGAGTACTCAGAGGCATACCCGGCTGTATCAGCTATTCATCTTGTGGAGTCTAAAGGAATCTATTTCATTTTGTTTCTGCTGCACTGGCCTACTACCCACTGATTATGTTACATAAATACTTTGTATTCACAAGACTGGACCAACGTGGTCCAGCAGGGACTCCATTACCTCCTCAGAGGAAAACTGAACAGTAGCTCTGGCTTTGTGAGTTTGTCCACCAGCATCCAGGGGCAGCTGGAACCACTAAGTGGCCATGGCCGTATTGGTGCTGCTGTAACAGGTATTCTCCGCCTCACCCACTGAGAAGGTTCTCTGAGTGCATTCTGAGTACTTCACTTTGTAGTTCCCATTCTCACACAGAAATGTATCTTTAGCTCCTAGCTATAGAAAAATAGACTGTGCACCTCTTCTGAGGATATTCTTGACTAAGGAGGAATGTCTACTGCAGTCCAGTTTCTGACACCGGAGCAGCAGTGAGGCCCCTGGAATTGTTTTAACTTGGACGGCAACTAACTTCATGCAATGTAATGTGAATGGTTGTTACCAACTAAACTGCTCAATAACACAAACCTAGAGGAAACATTCTCTCTATCTAATCCACTCTCTATTTATCTTATAATACCCAAGCCAGTGTATGGCAGACAGACTGATTTTATATCAGACTAAAAATTCTCCCCATAGGAATCTGTGTCTCCCTCACTTTGTGTAGTAAGGAGCAGATGGGCTGTGTCCAGCCACTCGGCTCCTGGTCACCCGGCTAGCTTTACCCCAAAATAATTACATGGAAACCGCATTCTTTTAAATACTGCCTGGCCCATTATTTTCAGCCTCTTACTCACATCTTGACTAACCCATATCTAATAATCTGTGTAGCACCACAAAGTGGTGCCTTACCAGGTAGATTCTAGCATACGTCCATCTTGGGCTTGAGCTTCATCGCGTCTGGTATCTCTCTGAGGAGAGGCACGGCAGTCTGCCTAACTTAGGAGAGGTGTGACATCTTACTGATCCTTCTACCTCACTTCCTCTTCCTGTTCTGTCTACTCCACCCACCTAAGGGGCGGTCTATCAAATGGGCCAGGCAGTTTCTTTATTAGCCAATGGGAGTCCTCCATCATTTCCCCTTTTTCTGTTTAAACAAAAAAGAAAGACTTTAACTTTAACATAGTAAAATTACATATAACAAAACAGTTATCAAGTAAGAATTACAGTTACAATATTTATATCTACTTTATCTTTTATCATAACAAAGGAAAACAACTATAACTATCTATCTATTCTTCTTCAGCTCCATCAAAGACTCCAGAAGGACACAATATTACCTAAGTAAATAAGAAATATGCAATTTCCAAACTCTTGAAATGATAGAGACATCTCACTGCCTGGACAGTCACCCAAAGTTCTTTTGTACTGTTGGGGCATCCATCTTCAGCCTACAGGCCCATAGTTTCCAGCAGACATTTCCATGATCAGGAAATTTCAAAGGTAGTTCAGTCACTATCTGCTGTGTCCTTCAGAATGTCTCACAGACTCTTTCTTGAATCAAGAACCCCAAAGAATCATCTCACATTTAGGCAAGTTCAGCAGTCCTCTCTCGTTGGGTTCTTTGTGTCCAGTTTCTGAAACAGTCCAGGCAAGAGCAGTTTCTTGCCCAAATGGCTATCAAACTCCATAAGGAGCCTCTTTGATGCCCTTCTTCCTCTTGAAGTAGATTGGTATTGCCAGAAGCAGACATTACTCATTGTCATGAACAGTCCTAACTTATTAAAACATTAAATGTCATATTCTGTAGTCTTTGGAAGGTATGAAGAATGTCTATCTAAAATATATCTATGCACATCTAGAAAATCTAACTACCATGACTACAAACTTAACTATTATCAATGATTGTCCATTAACAACCTATATTTCCTAATTATACATTACATTTTTAAATGAATTACACAATCACAATACCTTAATCAAGAGCAGAAATACATATACATATGCCAAAATTGACCTTAAAATCTATGCTAATGCAAATTATTCATATCTATATAATATCCCCCTTTAAATGTAAAAGAACATTTATAAGCAATATTTGGGAATATGGGCGCAGTTATTTCTCTCCAAACTGCTTCCTGCTGAATGGGGACGCTGTTAATCAGATCTTTCATGGTGTAACCTGTGTGCCAGGTTCATCTCAGTCATCAGTTGGGTAAAGTAATTTTCTGAAGGTGTTCACAACAACCTTTCAGGAGGGCGTGGTCTATCATACCATATTGGGATAGAAGCAATCCACAGGGTTTTGTTTTCTGTAATAACAAAAGAAGAATCTCTTTTCCAAAGTATCATATCCTTAGATCCAAATTCTGAATTCAAGGTATTTTCAAGGTATCTTTCTTGGATTAGTTCAGCAGCATTTATAAACAAATATCTTTTAGCAGCTGTTGCTTCTTCCTCAGCATTCAAACAATTCAAAGAGAGCATAATAGCATACAGTATCAAGATTCTCTGTGTATTTTCCATCTTTATGCAGCTTTATTTTAACCTCTATTTCTTTTATTTTTACTTATATTTTTTGAGACAGGTTCTCTGTATATCTTTGACCTGGAATAACTCTGTAGACCAGGCTGTCCTTGAACTCACAGAGATCTACTTGCCTCTGTCTCCCCAGTGCTGGGATTAAAGGTGTGCTCTACAACACCTTGAACTCACAGAGATCTGTCTGTCTCTGCCTCCCAGGCATTGGGATTAAAGGTGTGTGCTACCACACCTTGAAGTCACAGAGGTCAATCTACCTGTGCCTCCCAAGTGTTGGGATTAAAGGTGTGTACCACCACAACAAACTACTTCCTTTTTCTTTCTTTCTTTCTCTTTTTTAAACTGTAAGAACTTTAACTTTTAGCCTACATGTATTTTTAACTCACTGTAAACCATTTAGAGGTTTTCTTTGTCTTTGAATCTCTCTTTACTGTATATCTCTCTTTTTCTGACCACACGGGTCTTTAATTTACCAAGCAATATAGGTAGGATTAAAGCCATGACTTTGGCGGCTGGATCCAGCCCATTCCTTAGCTTTCCAGCCTCTGGCAGAGGTACTGGCTAGAGCCATTTTTATTACCACAACTCTGTGGCGTTTCAAGGTCCCTGCCAGCAAGCAAACTGCAACAGTGTTAAACAACAATCAAAAGCTCCATAGTCAGGATCGCCTGCTTGAAAGAGTCAGAGTTTGCCCTGGCAGGATGGCCCAGAAAGCTGGCATTTTAAAATGGCACAACCTTTTTCCTGCTATGGCTGAAAACTGAAAAACATGCATTCAGCTTTTCATCAACACCTTTTAAGTGTTTCGTGGCAGGACCTCTTAAAAGAGCTGCAGGTTTTTGCAGCTAAAGCTGAGTCAGGAAGCCTCTCTTAGATGAGAGCTCTTGCTCTAGCAAGCAAAGCCAAACCCGAGAAATTGCTGCTACCGAGAAATCATGCTTTACTCTATTCTTTCCCAAGCTTTCTCAGGCTTTCTGTGGATTCAGTTATCCACGTTGGGCGCCATTCTGTAGTAAGGAGCAGACGGGCTGTGTCCAGCCACTCGGCTCCTGGTCACCCGGCTAGCTTTACCCCAAAATAATTACATGGAAACCGCATTCTTTTAAATACTGCCTGGCCCATTATTTTCAGCCTCTTACTCACATCTTGACTAACCCATATCTAATAATCTGTGTAGCACCACAAAGTGGTGCCTTACCAGGTAGATTCTAGCGTACGTCCATCTTGGGCTTGAGCTTCATCGCGTCTGGTATCTCTCTGAGGAGAGGCACGGCAGTCTGCCTAACTTAGGAGAGGTGTGACATCTTACTGATCCTTCTACCTCACTTCCTCTTCCTGTTCTGTCTACTCCACCCACCTAAGGGGCGGTCTATCAAATGGGCCAGGCAGTTTCTTTATTAGCCAATGGGAGTCCTCCATCAACTTTGTCCTCCCATTCTTCACCACAGAATACTTTGCGCACAGGACAGTTCTTAGCATAGGATCGGCAATTTATAAACGCGAGTTGCAGGAAGTATTTGGCCTGGTAATAGTGCAGCAGGTAGAATAATTCTCCCCCTGGGGAGCTATTCCTGCATTTCCCAAAATAACTCTCCTTGATATCTGTTCCTCCATCTCCCAGACCTGGAACCAAGTGCATTTGCATAGCAAAGTAAGACTGTTCCAGATGCAGTGAAGGTTTCTTATCTCATAGCCTTGAGATGGACACATCACCATTGATGGTGTGTGGACCCAGTGGAATGACAAGGTCTTTTTTTATTCCTTTTAAAATTGATTTTATTGAGCGATGCATTTTTCTTTGCTCCCCTCCCTTCTCTTCTGTCCCCTCCAACCCTCTTCCATGTTTCCCATATTTCCAATTTACTTACGAGATTTTGACCTTTTCTACTTTTCATGTAGATTAGATCCATGTATGTCCCTCTTAGGGACCTCATTGTTGTCTAGTTTCTCTGTGATTGTGAATTGCAGGCTGGTTTTCTTTGCTTTATGTTTAAAATGGCATCAGAATGAAGCATCCTAGGGAGACACTTGATTGGGCATTATTCCCTTGAAATCTGCAATGGAAAAGGAGGCCTCCAAAGCTTGGAAAACCAGGGATGGATTTTATGCCAAATCTTCCAAGGGAGTGCTGTCTTTGCTTCATATTGACACAAGCTTATGTCAGATTTCTGATTTATAAATACTTATGACAATAGAGCTAAGTGAAATTCAAGTCCATATTTAAGGCAGTTTGCTTGCAGCAATAAGAAGCTAAAGCACATACCACTGGATACGTCTTGTGTGACATTTTCTAAGTATTCTGGCCGCATGTAGAAACAGATTTTTCCTGACTCTCACAGTGGTACCTTGGGCACCTCCTTTCATTATCTGAGGAAAGATAGTGACAAAATGACTTTGAGTGCAGTTAGTTCATAGCAGGACAAAACTCTCCCCCAACACAAAACCTTGAAAACAAATTGGTAAATGCTACTGACTATTTTGCCTATTTAATGATAATTTATATTTATTGATCTATCTGGTTTTATATCTATCTGTCTATTTCTAATGTATTCCTCTGCTGCTGGAATGAAATGCTGAAAATATACAACTCATGGAAGAAAGTGTTTATGCCCCTAATATACAAGCTCTCACTTATGTAAAAGAAACATTTCCAGAACTCAAGGCAGCCATCAAACCACACACACTAATAGTTGGAGACTTCAACACTCCTCTCTCACCAATAGACAGGTCAATCAGCTTGGTATTGGCATAAAAATAGAGAAATCGACCAATGGAATCAAATAGAAGACCTAGATCTTAACCCACAAACCTATGAACACCTGATTTTTGATAAAGGAACTAAAAGCACACAATGGAAGAAAGAAAGCATCTTCAACAAATGGTGCTGGCATAACTGGATGTCAACCTGTAGAAGATGAGTCCTAATTTGATTCAGCAGTTTTATTAATAACAAAAAAATACATGAAATAGGAAAAAAGATGAGTTGGGGTACTAGGAATATTTGAAGTGAGTAGTGGAGATTGGATAAGATCAATATTCATTATGTAAATGCATAAAATTTTCAGATAATAAAAAAATCCCAAAAAAGGAAAACAGTGTTACCACAAGGAGGTTTGAATTTAAATTCTATCTTACCTACAGAATCTACACACTTCTACAGCAAGATTAATTTTGTGTAATTCCCAAATAATATAACAAGTGATATCATTTTCCACGTTAGTAATCCACGACAAATTTGAAGTCTAAAAAGTTTGGGTTTAAGCTTTTGTCCTAATCATAACATAAATCTTTTGCCATTAATCTATTCTGTCTTACCAGGATGAATTATTCCTGTGTATATTTGTTATTTTATTACTAATAACACATAGGGAACATCATAGAAACATGAATTACAGGATAATGTGAATTACTACCACCATCTGTGGGAGCCATTTCTGGTTGGAATACCACAAAAGAAAACTGTATTAGACATTCAGTGACAGATGATGGCCAGCTTGAGAAGGTGTTTTTATAACAGCTTGCTAGAGAGAGCAGAAGCCAGGAGATAATAACAAGAACATACATCTGCCTCCAAGCTTCTCTGTTAATGTTAATACTTGAAAGTTTGTGACTTCTTGCCTGTATACGAAAGGAATAAATTTGTACCCTGAAAACACAGGAAACACAAATTTGCCTCCAAATTTGGAAACCATTTTTTTCCATCAGGATTGGTTAGTAGGCAGGATTGCAATTTATGTATGGACACCCAAACATAGTTTATTATGAATCAATACAGGGAATTTAGTGGTATCTTAGTAATATAAAATCCACTGCTAACATGAATCAGATGGTATAGATTTACTATATAATATGGTCAAAATACCAGCTAATAAAAACTTATAGCATCAGTTTTCTGGTTTTGAATACATGTATGTCTATGCATGTTCATATTTGGGCACAAATTTAAAGAGTAGATCATCCCATGTCTTGTGGCCATTATCTCCTGTACAACACGCTTAAGTGATATTTACATTACTTGTTTTAATATAGAAATGATATTGTTTGATCATGCATCATACAACCTAGTTAAATTCCTTTATCAGTGTTCTCAGACCAGTGCGGTTCTGATAATTTTCTGCTTGATTATGCCATTAAAAATTTAGTAGATCTTCTGCTGTTAGTTACAGACTCTAATTATTCTCAAACAGCACACACATACACATTCATCCCATTTCCCAGAAAGGTGGCATCACTCTACTCTTTCCAATCTTTGTTCCCACCCTGTGAGTCTAGACATGTTGTCTATTTTGTCCACCATGATGATAATATCTGAAGATGAGAGTCCACTTTGCTTTGTTTCCAAGAGAAGGAAACACACACAAAGGTACTGAGAGCACTGCTGCCATGCCAGAATTAAACTAGAACTTGTATCTGGTAAAGATAGGATGCTATCCAATCTATATCTAAACTTCATTCTTGTGGCATCACTAAGGATGCTTGTGGGTCCTTTTCAATTATAATTACCCAAAGCTTCAGAATGCCTGAACAACTAGTCTATATGCTGCTATAGCCACCCAAAATAATACAAGATACATCAACACCTGAGGTGCGTGAAATTTACTACAATAAATTACTCATAATTTGTCTATTTTGAGAATAAAATCCAAGTGGTGGAGGCACATGCCTTTAATCCCAACAATCAGAAGGAGGCAGAGGCAGGCGGATCTCTTTGAGTTTGAGGCTAGCCTGGTCTCTAGAGTGAGTTCCAGGTCAGCCAGAGCAGCACAGAGAAAGCCTGTCTTGAAAAAAATAAAACAAAAGCCAACCAAAGAAAAAAACAAACAATAAGAATAAAAGGTACAAATAAGCAGTAGGGTATGCATAGATAATACCATTCTAGTCTTGTGTCCTGCATGGACATTTTTGCACAGTGTCATTAAATGAGATACTTCACATTAGACTTGAGTAATGGATCAATTTGCTTACAATTATTCAAGACTTTTCCATTAGTTTATCTTCTTAGGAGGGTGTCTTAGGGTTACTATAGCCATGATGAAACACCAAGACCAAAGTAAGCTGAGGAAGATAGGGTTTGTCTTACACTTCCACATTGCTGTTCACCATACACTTTCACATTGTGGTCCATCACTGGAGGAAGTCAGGACAGGATCTCAAACAGGGCAGGAACCTGGAAGCAAGAGTTGATGCAGAAGTCATGGAGGGGTCCTGCTTACTGGCTTGCTCCCCATGACTTGCTGAGCTTACTTTCTTATAGAACCCAACACCACCAGCCAAGGGGTGGCATCACCCCCATAAATCACTAATTAAGAAAATGCCCTATAAGCTTGCAGGCAGTGAGTCTTGAGGAGAAATTTTCTCAATTGAGTTTCTCTCCTCTCTGATGACTCTAGATTGTGACAAGATGACATAAACCTAGCCAGTACAACTGAACTCTCATCAACTTGACACACCCACATATCATTCTTAATCCACAATATTTTTTTCTTGTTCCACCTCAGGTTCACACATTGATAAAGACATCAAATTATAAAATCATTTTACTAATTTATAAAGTCCCACAGCCTTTCAAATTCAAACACATCAATATTTGTCTTTCTAAAAGTATCTGACTCTTTCAAAATAGAAAGTCTCAAAAAAACTTCAAAATCTTTTTCTTGTTTTGAAAGTTTTAATGTTTTAAGTTTTAAAGTTTAAACTGTGGGATCCAATAAAATCAATAATCAAAACCAAATGTTTTCTTAATTACAAGATAGCAACACCAGGGCACAATATCAATCAAATCAAAGCAAAACCAAGCTCCAACTGTGTAAATAACCCAGTATCCTACATCTGGTATTCACTCACTCTTTTCTGGGCTCCTCCATGGGACGAAGGCCACTTCTCTGGTCACCTTCTGCAGCACACAAAGCTTGTCCTTTAGGCTCTGGAAGGCTTCACTCCAACCCCTGCCGCTATTCTTAGTGGTCATCCCAGAGTACTGCCATTTCTACAATGCTGGGATTTCTTGCTACACCTGGGCTTCACTCTCACCAACAGCCTCTCCTGGGCTCTCCTCAAGAACTCCAGGCCTCTCCCACAGTGCCAAACCTCAGCTGCTCCAGGTGACCTCTTCATGCCTTTAAAACTAGCACCACCTGGGTGACTCTTCCTCTGCCAAGTTCAACTGCCACCATGTGGAACAACCCTGGCAGCCTTGAGACATAGTTTCTGTGTGCTGAGTGGGAACATGCAATTCCCAGAAGAGTCACCTCAATGATTCTAGTCTCTTATTATTCACAGCTCATCCTCAGCTCCTACAGACCAGCATCCATTGTCCCAGGAAAGCAAAGGTTTTACTTCAGTGGTTCTGGTCTCCCGTGGATCACAGCTGAATGTTCAGCCCCAGCTGACCAGAAAACACTACAGATTGTTTACACAAAAGGCCTGATTGAGTCTTTGCTTCCTTCTCAAACTTCACAGGTCAAGCCTCCATTGTCTGCTCTGACATCAAGATTTTTTATCTTCAAAGCATTACACTTCTACAGAGCACCCCACAGAGCTCTTTTTTCTTTTGTTTTTCAAGACAGGGTTTCTCTGTAGCTTTGGAGCCTATTCTGGAAGGAGCGCTGTAGACCAGGCTGGCCTCGAACTCAAATGCCTCTGCCTCCGGAGTGCTGGGATTAAAGGCCTGCACCACCACAGCCTGGCTTCCACAGAGCTCTTAACATTCAGTATCTCTTCCAGTCCAAAGTTGCAAAGTCCTTCAACAATATTCCCCCCAAACTCACCATCAGGTCTGTCACAGCAATACCCTACAAGTCAGGTACCAATTTCTGTCTAAATGAGGGCTGCTGTTGCAGCAATGAAACACCATGACTAAAGGATCTTGCAGAGGAAAAGGTTTGTTTGACTTACACTTCTGCATCACTCTTCATTCTCCAAGGATGTCTGGACAAGAACTCAAACTGGGCAGGAACCTGGAGACTGGTACTAATGCAATGACCATGGTGAGGTACTGCTTACTGAATTTTCCTCATAGTGAATTAAGCCTGCTTTCTTCAAGATCCCAGAACCACTAGTCCATGGATGACACCACCCACAATGGGCTGGGTCTTCCCCCATCAATACTTAATAAAGAAAATGCCCTACAGGCCTGCCTGCAACCTGATCGTATGGAGGCATTTTTGCAATTGACAAATCCTCCTTTCTGATGGCTCTAGCTCCTGTCCAATTGACAGGAAACCAGCCAACACAGGTGTTTACCTTTTTGCCTGCTCTACCACATACCTAGACTCTCATTAGAGATATGCCACATCATCAAATCATCTTATTTTGTATTTGATTTGGAAGCTACCCAAAAGGAAAATCATCCATTTCAGTATCTTCATCATGCTCAAACCATCCTTTCCCTTTCCAACCTAATGCAATTCTGTTACTATTGTTGCAGTTACTAGCAAGTCATACTTGCTCATTTCACTTGGCAATTGATTGTACGGACCTTGGATCGAATGTCTCTTCAACAGCCTAACCATTCGTTTCACAATTCAACCAGGGTTTACTTTTAAAGGTCAATATTCTTAGTTTATACATCAAATCACCATTTATTCACTGGGTCATCTGGGGCTAGCAACACATTACTGAGTAGCAAATAGTCATTTGCTTAGGGAGTATTTATTTTTTGCTGCCAACAGTGCTGAATTTTAATGTATCTGTTTCTTTATTCTTACATCTAAGGACAGCTCCTTGGAGAGGCAGCTTATTTTCTCTTTCTTTCCTTCCACTGAGGACTATTATGAAGAAAAACACAATTCTGGATATATGAGGTTACAGGGTTGTTCCCAGCATTACAATACAGTCATGGGAGACATCTGAATCTTCATTGTGTATCACAGGGCAAGGCAATTATAATAGATTGTTGGTGTAGTTGAAGTGAGTTCTTCTTAAAATTCTGATGCTTTAACATAACCTAATAAAATTTACCTCTAGTATATGACATTCAAAACATGTCATTCCAGGGCTGCATTGTCCTTAAACTGTTGCCTTTCTACGCCGAGAATCTGTGGGAGTTAATAACCACAAAATGGTCCCGCCTGTGATTCTGATGTTTACCTCAAAAGGAATAGATGAGAAAATGTGACTTGTGTTATAACTAAGGAGTTAGTGACTAGATCTCATACCTAGGCCCACTACTCCCGTTGACCTAAAGTCACCCATGTCTGTAGTGTGCCATTAACTCCTGCTTTTTAGTAGTCATGTGGTCTTCAATTTTAATCTCATTGGCATGGTTTGAAGTATATAGTAGATTGGATTTAAAGTTCAGTGAAGTTATCATTACCTAAAATCCCAGGAGCAACTCAGAATTACTTTTTACAGATGTAACCACATTTGTCTCTTAGGCATAACATTGAAATGAATGAAACAATCATTTTACTCATTACAATGGTCATGGTATGTTTTTTATTTTCTTAATAATTCTATTTAATTTAATAATTCTGTTTAAAATTGTTGAGGCAAATATAAATATGAAAATATTAGAATATTGACAGAACTCCATATTATCACACACTGGAATGGACCCCCAGTCACAGATTTGAATCAGGAAGTTACTTTCACCAAGAATCATAAACTGATCTTGGTTGTCCTTGGTCCTGTGGCTCACCTGACATACCCACATATATGTCAACATATTATATGCACATTTATGTTCATGCTTGTATTTATTTTCTCATAGAGCATACCCCACCATTATATGTGCTCTGTCTACTACGTAAAGTATATCATTACTAATTCTAGAATAAACAAGTTCTTTGTTGGAAATGTTTAATGAAAGTATAGATAGTGAGGCAAGGAGTACAATAAATTCAATAGATAACACCAAGTGATTCAAAGCGAATTTTATAATTCAAACATGCAATTTTTTTTTTTACATTTTTACTGTTGTAACATATATACCATAGAATTGGTGAGTTCTGAATGAAGGGTCCAGTAGAATCAGTAATAGCCATAATGCTGTGTCACTATTATTACTGTCTTTTTCTAACAGAAAATTGTGTCACCTAGACAGCAACCCTGGGGCCTGTTTATCAGTATGTGCTCATCCTTACCCCAAAGGTTTGGAAATCTCGTCACACTTTATCTCAATAAGCTTCTTAGTCTAGATAACTCATTCCAGTGGTATTCTCCAAGATGTTCCTGAGTCTGTTGATGTTACATCTTTCAATGTGATCTTTTTAAATCCCCTTCATGTCATGCTATGTATTCAAACATTATTCATTTCTAGGGCTGAATACTATCACACCTTTTATTCTACAATCTGTTTGTGATATTTTATATTCTTGTTGATGCACATTGAATTCTTTCAAAATTTTATAATTGTAAATACTGTTATAATCAACATTTTACAAACATGTGCTACCACCTGTTTTCAGCTTTGGGGGACAAGTCCCTTGATGGAATCACTGGGTAATAAGTTCATAAGGTAAAATTGATTGTCTGAACACAAGTAAAAATTTGTTACCATAGTGACCACCTTTTACACTGTCATCAGCAACACCTGGGTCTTAGAATTTTCCTACAGCCCAGCTCAGGACTTCTTAAATTTGTTTCACTCATGACACACTTTTGCCTGAGAAATTTTTAAATAATCTTGTGGAAAAAGATATTCAAAACAGGCAGACAGCTAGTCTCAGCTTCTTGACCATTTTAGCAGTGTCTGGATGTATTCTAGCTCATGGAATAAGCATTAAATTCAATTGTAAAAAGTGGTGGTTACTCCTATAATATTTGTGCTAACATTTCCCTAATATGCATTGCATGCAGGTCTCTGTCATGGGTCACACAGTTTGTAGGAGACTGATTTTGATGAGTACTGCTTTCCTGTGGTAGCATCTAAAACACGTTCACGCACCATGAATGCTAGTAAGTAGCAATAAGGATAATAGTTTGGAACCAGCTATATTTCTTTCTGTTTTATGGCAAAAGTAAGTTATATCTTCAGTAATAGGGTCTTCCCATCCTGTTATGGAAAGTAACCAGTAGCATTGGCAGAACCCATGATGGTTAGGGGAAGGGTATCTATGAACAATAACTCAACAAGATATAACTCATTCCTGGCACTGGAAGTCTTACTCGGTGTCATAAAACATCTAGTCATAGCATTGTCTTCCCTATTATGTGGGGACTACATTTAAATTTCTTATGTGTCTGTGTAAATGTTAGGAAGCTTCTCCAGTAGTAGGTTGCCTTGTGGCTCTTCAAAGGGCCCTTAGTGCTAGTTTTCTCCTTTCATATTCCTTATTTTACTTGGGCCTCCTTTTTTTCCTCACTATTTAATCCTATTCTTATTTCTCTCTTACTTCTTTGTAAAATATTCCATTTTCCAGCCCTAGGAGAACATCTACTACTATTATTATACTAAAGGTATATAGCAATAAAATGATTGCTAATGACATATTGATATATAGAACATAACATATCTTAACTCTCTTTAGAGAAGTTTCTTGCAGTATATGGTAGTTAACATGGGCACCCACAACTGGACAATATGGAGAGACGGTTTTGGAGAACTCAGCCCTAAATTTGGTGTCTCTATCAAGTGCTCTGACTCAGTGCTAACAAATTCATGTGGAATAGAGATTAGAAAGATTGTAAAAGACAGAAGCGGTGAGTGACTCCAGGAAAAGAGCATCTTTGAGACACAACAGGGCAGATGTTCATACAAACTCACATATGGACATCATACACAACATGTCCACAGGTTCAGACTAGACAAAATGCTAACATTGAGAAGGGAAAGTAGACACAAACTCCCATCCCTAGCCAGGAATTTACTTGCAATTGATACCTACTGGGAAAGCAAAAACTAAATTTCTCCAAGGAAGTATCAATGAGTACATCTACCACACTCCAAGGTAGGCTCCATGCCCAAGAACAGTTGGCCAACACTAATTAGACTCTAGGTTTGTTTTTAGTGTGCTTATGTTTCATTCCATCCGAGTAACTTTTTGTTTTGTTTCAAGTGTGTTTTTTGTTTTGTTTTTGTTTTTAAAAGACAGAAAGAAAAGGCCGGGTGGTGGTGGCGCACGCCTTTAATCCCAGCACTCGGGAGGCAGAGGCAGGCAGATCTCTGAGTTCGAGGCCAGCCTGGTCTACAAGAGCTAGCTCCAGGACAGGCTCTAGAAACTACAGGGAAACCCTGTCTCGAAAAACCAAAAAAAAAAAAAGACAGAAAGAAGGAACATGAAGTTGTGTGTACAGGGAGGCTGGGAAGATCTGGGAGGAGATCATGAGGGGAAAGATAGCAAAATATACTAAAAAATCTTAAATAAAATTGGAACAGGTAAATCAAACCTTAATTAGCAATGAATTATAACAAATTTATTTTTAATTATATGGTATAAATATTATTTTATCATTTATTAAAGGTGAAAAACTAATATACTAGAGAGGGGAATGTGTTTGTTCATTTCACATAAAGAATTAAATATTTTCCAAGTTTTTATTGCAAGAGAACATAGGTGATATTTAATGTTCATCAGAGTTGATCAGTGGTGTGATTCTGTAATCAACAATGCTGAGACCACTGCTACATATAAACATGAAGAACAACATGATGGAAGAATGCTTGGGGCCACACCAGAAGTTTGAAATTCTGTTCTAATGCCAAGGCAAAATTCAATTATTTAAATTGAAAAGTAAACTCAACAACTACTTAAGCAGTAATTTTTAAAAGAAGCATTTTAACACATCCCAAAGATGTACTTATTTCATACATGCTGAAAATTGATGATGGGGAAAATATTATCTTTTCCCGTAAGATTAAGTCTTCACCTTCAATAACAGCAGAAAATATGGTGTTCCCAGTGGATAGAGGAATTAGCTGGCCCTGGGCTAATGGCTCAAGCAGCACACACACACACACACACACACACACACACACACACACACACACACGTGCATGAGCACACACACAGAAATACACTTTCATGAAAACAAGTTTGGAAGGCTTTGGATTAAGATCTGATCTTCCGAAGTAAGACAGTAGGAACTGATCACAAACATACACAGAACACAGTGCCTTTCCTCTGCTCAGACTGCTTATTTCTTAGGTGTAGGCACTGGGCAGTGGTCCAGGACACTCACTTTGTTCCATTCTGGGCATCCATAAGATCCTCACATAGTGCAGACTGAGAAAGAGTACCTCCTGTCACTCAGGCCAAAGAGAAGGTCTGATCATGTAACAAGTGCTAATTTTTGAGGCAACAGCACATCAATGAAGATTCAAAGCAACAACTAAGAAAGACCAATGAAACCCTTTTTCTAAGCATCCCTGCTCTCAATCCTGGGCCTGGGTTCATTTTTCCCCCAAAAGTGTCTCATTGTTTTAATGAAATACTGAGTCAAAGACACCCAACTGCTCTTCAGTGGCTACAATAAAAAGGTCACCTCAGTAGCACCCAAGTAGGAAAAAGAAAAAAACAAAAAACTTAAAAAAATCCAAAACAGTGAAATTTAGAAAATCCCATTACCCAGTGCTTAATGCTGAACAAGTGTTATGCATCCCTTATTACTGAAAGATATTTTCCTGTGGATATTTTTCTTCTTTTTAAACAAAAGAATAAATCAGTATATGGTTAATTTGCTTCTCCACAATTCTTCCTTTGCTGAAAAGTTGAAATGATTTCACATTAAAGGAAAATGAGTTTCACAGCTCTTCATAAATTGCTAATGAGCTTTTGAACAATCAATCCCCCTAACCTAATTTACCAAAAAAGCATCAATTTGCCATTAATGTGTCTGTCAAAATAAAGGACAAAGAGGTACCAAGGAAGTCAAGGCTGCTTGAGGATGTCTGTCTTCTCGTCTGCATTTCAAACTATTAGATTCTGTCTTCTAGTGACACTCTGAGCAGCCTGGATTCAGGCTGACAACTAGGTCTTCAGATGTGTTCACCACTGCCCTGTGTTGTTCTGGAAAGGGAAGACACCATAGGAACATGCATCAGGATGACTGTCAGCAGAACTAGGTTTTATTTTCAGCTCTGCCACCCAACAGTTTGTAGAATACTGGCAATCTATTCTTCCAGTTTAAACCAGTTTCTAAAGTGTTAACCATATAAAAATAGAAGTATTTCAAAACCCAAAGCATCCTGGATTCTTTGCACTGTTACTGTTATATGATGCTACTGCATGGCCATTTTCTGGAACTCCGTCTTTTAATTTTGTGGATTATTTAATTATTACATCTCTTATCTCCCACTACTACTTCCCTCAAAAAATAAAAAACCAAAACAAAAAAAAAACTCGTGAAATTTTGTATATGTATTAGTTGAAGTGATGCAAAAACAACCTTGATAATGTCTTATTTAGCCCATTGTCTTTTATAAAATTTAAGAACCCCTTTCAGGATGCTGGGATTATGACAAAGAAGGCACAGTGCACATTGCTGTATAAAAGCTAATGGTTGGGGAATAGCCATGAACTATGTAATAAGAAAACAGGAATAACTTGAGACTGAGTTGCCTCAACTTTCAAGCATCCTCTCTATGCAACTATGTTAGATTTAAAATGGGCCAAGACTAGAAAGAAGCTGGATATAGTTGATGAACATTATGCAGAGTAGTACAATAAATTTAGCCAAGAAAGAGACAGGGAAAGGAGGGTAAAGCAAGAAAGAGAGATCCTCTTCATCACTAATTCTGCACACAAATATTTGAAATAAAGATTTAAAGACTTTCACGGTTCACATCAACCTATTTTAACATGTAAGCTTCATTTGCATGCTGATCTCAACAAAGGTTTAAAAATGTAATACAATTGAGAAAGTAAACAATGACCAGATGGCTAGAGTTGTGTAGTGAGCTCTACATATGAGCTTCCTCATATCCTCTCTAGCAGCACAGGTCTGATTTGATATTTCCGCATCATTTATGTTTCGTATGGAATAGAAAGCTCACAGTTTCTTTGACAAGCCCTTTTTGTTCTAATGGGCTTTAGTCCATCTTAGCTTTATTTCTTCTCCACGGAATGATCATTCCCATCATCCATTCTCCATCTTATTCATTTTCTAAGTCCTCACATTCTTGGGTCTTTTTAATATTCCTCTGGCCTGACTGTAGTATATTGCTTGGTGAGAACTGAAAGGAAAACTCTCAGGCCTTTCTTTCTCTTTCCATTTGTAGGAAGACATGGCAGTTTTGTGGAGCCCAGAGTGCCTTTAGTGAGGTCATGACTTTTTTATTTACCTCTGTGCCTCCTGGCAATGTGTGTTGCTGTGGGGACTCCTCCACTCCAGAGGGCTCTATTCTTATCAGTTTCAGCTGCTGCTTCCCAGAATAGACTGGACTTCCATTCTTCCTACTGAACATATGACTATAGGCATCGTGCTTCTTAATTTTCTTTTTTAAAATATACTTTTTTATTTAAAAACAATCTCTGTACATTTTACATACCAATCCACTCATCCCACCTTCTCCCCCACCCCACCCCATCCACTTCTCAGAGAGGGTAAGGCCTTCCATGGGGAGTCAACCAAGTCTAGAACATCAAGCTGAGGGAGGACCAAGGCCCTTCTCCCTGTATCTGGGCTAGCAAGGTATCCCTCCATAGGGAATGGGCTCAAAAAAGCCAGTTCATGCACTAGGAATGAATCCTGATCCCACTGCCAGTGACCCCACAAGTTGCCCAAGCCACACAACTGTCACCAACATTCTGTGTCTGTATCTGCGTGTGGGTACATGCGTGTAAATGAAGGTGCCTGCGGAAGGTGGGAACAAGCACTATACCCAATGCTGCTGGAATTGCAGGCTATTATCAGCCACCTGTTTTTGCTTCTGGGCAGCAAACATAGGTCCTCTGCAAAAGTAGTAAAGGCTCTTAAACCCTGAAAAACCTCTCCATACTTCTCTGCCTTTGGTAATCAGCAATATAGAGAGATCTCAGAAGGCCTTTGGGGTGGCCTCCTCTGCTGTGTAGAACTACAGAAATTTCAGTCCTCAAGGATGATTAGGGCCAGGAAATTGATGGGTGTGAAACCAAAATGGAACCACATTGTTGTTAAGGAGCCACATTGTTAAGTGACATATTAAGTATTCATACCTTAGGAAATTAACTTTCTGCTTCCTAAACCTAATGTATCCTGCAAACCATGTTTTCTAACCTATGCTGAACTTGTAACCCCATGAAGTATATCCACCCCTTTGGTCTACTAAACTCCTGATCTTGTGATGTCTGATTGTCTTTTTGCCTTATGGAAATGTGTCTTCCCAGAAACATTGATGACTCCCTTTCCATGGGATGTTTTCTTGTGCTTATCTACCCCACAGGCAGCCTTAAATCTCGAGTCCCTCATTCCTCTTCTGTCCAGGTGCTAAGGGCCAATTATCTCCACAGCTGTTTTCAACCCTAACTCTTCTCCATAAAAAGGGACCTAAAAAGTCAGCGAGGGGCTGCTCTCTGACACCCTGACTTGGGGGGTATGCAGTGATCTGCTCAGTCCCTTGGGCACTTGTAAATACAACTTGTTTTAAATAGACAATCGTGGAAATGCTTTTCCTCCTCCAGCCTAACAATGGGCATGGTGTTATCTGGGTTGACTGTGTCAGAATCAGGGCTCTGATCCTCCTAATATGCCACCACTCCCCAGTAAGTCAGTTAAAATAAAAAAAGTTGGAAAACAGAAAATGAGATGTATTCAATGTAGCCCCATTGAAAAGAAAAACAAAGAGGTCCAGTGACCCTCACATTCCCAAGTCCATACTCAGTATCTTAGGTGTTTTATTGCTGTGGTAAAACACCGTGACCAAAAGCAACTTAGGGAAGAAAGTTTTTTTTTTCTTTCTAGCTTATACTTCCACATCACAGTCTATCATTGAGAGAATTCAGGAAATAACTCAAGCAGGAACCTGGAAGCAAAAACTGAAGTAGAAGACATGGAGGAATGGTGTTTAATGGCTTAAGTCATCATCCCCATGGCTTAATCATCCTGATTTCTTATACACCCCAGGACCATCTGCCAAAGATGCACCATCCGTGGTGGGCACGGTCCTCCTATTTCTTTCTTTTTTAAATTGATTTTTTTGAGTTATACATTTTTTCTGCTCCCCTCCCTGACTCTCCCCTTCCCTTCAACCCTCCCCATTATCCCCATACTCCCAATTTACTCAAGAGAGCTTGTATTTTTCTATTTCCCATGTAGATTAGATCCATGTATTTCTTTCTCGGGGTCCTCATTGTTGTCTAGGTTCTCTGGCATTGTGACTTGTAGGACTGGTTTTATTTTCCTTTATGTCTAAAAGCCACTTCTGAGTGAGTAATATGATATTTGTCTTTCTGGGTTTGGGTTACCTCACTTAATATGATGTTTTCTATGACATCTTGAAATTTCCAGCCAATGGGTCCTCCTATTTCAATCACTAATTAAGAAAATGCCTTATAGTGTTACCTAGTGGCTAGTTAAATGGAGCCATTTCTCAACCGTGGTTTTCTCTTTTCAGGTATGTCTAGGTTTGTGTCAAATTGATATAAACTGAAAAGCACATTGTGTGCTCCATCATGAGGATTTGTCTTAAATAGAAACCCTGAGGGATGGATAATCATATAGTTCTGACCAAGATAAAATCTTTCTCTGTGTCTGGGTCTCTCCTGCAAGGTGGTCTATCAAGCTATCTGATTGCGTGAACTATCTTTCCGGGAGTGTGATGTTCTGGCTTGTACCAGGCTCCCAAAATATTTTTTTTAACTCTTTGGGAATCACATTCCTGGGAAAATTAAATTTGGAAAGATACATTGTCACAACATTCTGATCATCAAGGGAATGGAATAAATATCTCAGTGTAATGCCCACATTTCTGTTATGACCATTACAATGGTTCTTAAGTAATTGTATACATTCCATTAGACTCATTTCTGTCCATTTGGATTGAGAACCATTTGTTCTATGGTATGTTTCTTGAGCCTTTGCATGTGCAGAATTGTATCAAGTACCAATAGAAAAGTAATCCTAAATTTGATTTTGCTCACATCCTTTCTTATTTAGTTTGAAAGTATCACTAAACCATACCAGGGCTCTTTACAGTTATACAGGACACTCTGAGGAGTTTATATGTGTGCCATTCATCTCTTCCAAATTCATAATCTGCCTTGGACCACAGTTTTCAATTTATTTCTCACCCTTTTCACTGTCTCCTTTTGAACCATGTGTCTACATTTTTATCCAGTTTAGACCCACATAGCATATTTCCTTTCTCTACAACCATGAGGGATCATATCCAAGCCAGGTTCATGCTTCTTGGGTGATTCCCTTTGGGAATGGATCTTCTTCACTGGTCAATGGATTGTTAGCCTGTCCTCATTAGTGCCAAATCCAACCCTCCTTTCTCCATCCTGTGCCCATCCTAAACCTGGGGTTTTAGAAGATCTCTTTAGCTAATTTCTTTCACATTCCTGTCATCTTTTAAGGTGATTGAGCTATAATAAGAAAAATATGTGACAACGAAGAAAGCTCTGCTTTCTTCTTGTTTCTTTTTATGTTTTCTTTATGTTGCTGAACATTATATACCCTATTTCTAATGTAAAAAGAATGACTTAGAGTAAATTTCTCTTTCTATTCTTTTTTTTTTTTTTTTTTTTTTTTTTTTTTTTTTTTTTTTTTTTTTTTTGGTTTTTCGAGACAGGGTTTCTCTGTGGCTTTGGAGCCTGTCCTGGAACTAGCTCTTGTAGACCAGGCTGGTCTCGAACTCACAGAGATCCGCCTGCCTCTGCCTCCCGAGTGCTGGGATTAAAGGCGTGCGCCACCACCGCCCGGCTCTTTCTATTCTTTATCGGCACTAGATCCTCTATCTGGAAGCCTGAGGTACGTGACAGTTGCATCAACAGTACTCATTAATAACATTTCTGTGTTGATTTTGTTCTCGTTTCAGTCTGGCTTTATTCTTTTCTTAAGAAGCAAACTTTGGATGTTTTTGAGCATTTATAAACAACACATGGAGACAAATTTTCTTTTTCATTTCTTAGACACGCCGACTAAACAGTTTAGCTGATCCCAATGGAGCCCCCAAAAAGCTACTTGTTGCTATTTTTACCACATCAGCAAATGCTATATTTCTGTTACGTCATCTGGTAAACAGATTTGTATAACCATGATGGGGCATGGTGTTCCCAGCAGCATAGCTGCACTAATAAAGCAATGATGGTAGAGCTCAGCAATTATAGACTAAAGGTAAGAGATTTACCAGAATAAAATCACAGGGGCAAGAGGATGTAGAACAGACCTATCTGAAGATTCACTAAAGAAAAATGATAGGTACACAATGTCCCAGGAGAACTGCATGTGCATATTAATTACAGCTCACTGTGAGAGTTAAATGTTCTGCTCCTCAATAACACATGCAATAGTAACATTCATTCACTGCATATTTCTATGACATGATTGGAGGAAAGACAGTTATGGAAATCCATCTGTGTTCTGTATTCTTTCCATGCTCCTGGAGAGAATATTTGTCTGGGAAGATATTCAAAGGAATAAAGTGGCAATGAAGAAAAGGGAACTTCAGATGAACCCAATGAGTCTAGAGCGCAGAGGTTGCTGTTATTTTAGTGTCATGATGGGCCAGAAATCAAATGTGGTTGATGTCTACCTAATCACAACAAATTGAATCCACTGTGTTGAGACTCCTCCTTTACAAAGAAAATGGAATCAGAGGTAATTATATAAAAAAACTAATTTTTTTCTGAGAAAGACAATGACTGTATGTTTTATGTCCTTGGTATTTTCTATATTTTATAGATACCAACAAGTATGTCTGTATATATTATATTAAGGCAGAACTGAAACTGCCTAAGGAAGAAAAATGACTGATGGAAGGAAGGTGGGGAGAAAAGAGATAATACATAATATGGGGGAAATTGCTCAGTGTAATATATATAAATCATGTGTAAAATATGTAGTGGATATACACAAAGTGTCCAGAGTTTGAACTGGGAATAATATAACTATATCTTAAATATTATGACTATGTATAACATTGATATTTTAATTCATGTATATTATTAAACAGGTCAACCAATTTTCATCAATCAAACTATCCATTTTTCAAGTTTGAAACATTTAAAGTTTTTTGTGTAACTTTTAAAAATATACTATCAATGATACACACATACACACACACACACATCCTAATATATAATACCATTTCAGAATCTTTCATACTTATCTACATGTATCCTACTACCCATTGGTCAAACTTTCCCCATATTTTTCTTCTTCCTTGGAGTCAGCTACTGTAACTACAATCCAACTGTCAACTCACATGTGGTAACATCTGAGGATGCCCAGAGTAGTGAAATCTTATTCTGCATGACTTTCTATGCCTGGTTTATTCCACTTAATCAAAACAATACACCTATGATGGAAAATAAGTATAAAAATACAAATAAAAGAAACACTCAGGCATATATCACATATGTCAAAACACAAAGAACCTGAAACCTAAGCACACAATAACAATGAAGGAATTTATTCAATAATCAAATTTCTCCTATAAAACAATAGCCATGAATGACTTGAGTCTACTGGCAATCTTACCATCCATTTTGATTTCTTAAGAGGAACATGAGTGTTTGTTACACTGCTTGATTTTCCTAAAGTTACCATAACCAGTTGTCTGGGTTTTAGTAAGGGGGAAAACACAATGACCAGTATAGAATAATAGACTGAATGTAGGTAATAAACCACACAAAACTGCTAAAAATATGTGTAGCTGATAAGCAATTTTTAAAGCATTGGATAGAAACTATAACACAAAGCCTCCTTCAAACAGATGCTTTCCTAACCTGCATTAGGACAATTGCCCAACTCCAGAGGTATTGGTTCACCATGCTCATTTGTCATTACCAGTAATTTAGGCTTTTACTTTAAAATGAAACACAATTTCAAAGTTGGAATCTACTTAGGATAAAATGCTATTTCTTTTCCATCTGTGCTCTGTGAATCATGTCCCCAAATTTGATCCCTTAGGTTTCAAGCTGAGTCAGGAGGCAGACATCACTAATATATTTAAACTCTGAGGGAATAACTCAAAAAATTTTCAGCTATATCTTTATTTAATACAAACAAAGGTTAAAACTATTTTAAATAGTTAACTCAATAAAACCTATCAGACTAAAACCTGACTTCTCTATGGAAACCGTGAAAGCCAGAAGGTCCTGGATAGATGTTTTGCAGACTAAGAAACATTGGATGCAAGCCCAGATTACTATACCCAGCCAAGCTTTCGTTCACTATAAATGGAGAAAACAAAATATTCCAAGATAAAAAACAAATTTAAACAATACGCAGCCACAAATCCAGACTTACAGAAAGTAATAGAAGGAAATTCAAAAACAAAGGAGTCCAGCATTGCCCAAACTAACTCAGACATCTAGCGACCTTTCACCAGCACATCTCAAGGAAAGGAAACAAACAATCTCTACTACCAAATAAAAAATGACAACCGGAGTTAACATCCACTGGTCATTAATATCACTTAATATCAATGGACTCAATTCACCTATAAAAAGGCACAGGCTAAGAGATTGGATACGAAAACAGGATCCAACATTCTGCTGTTTACAAGAAACACACCTCAACCACAAAGACAGACATCTACTCAGAGTAAAGGATTGGGAAAAGGTTTATCAAGCAAATGGACCTAAGAAACAAGCGGGTGTGGCCATACTAATTTCTAACAAAGTTGACTTCAAACTAAAATGAATCAGAAGAGATGAAAAGGGACACTTTATACATATTACAGGAATCTATCAGAATGAAATCTCAATCCTGAATATCTATGCCCCTAATACAAAAGCACCCACTTATGTAAAAGAAACATTACTAGAACTCAAGGCAGCAATCAAACCAAGCACACTGATAGTGGGAGACTTCAACACTGCTCTTTCACCAATGGACAGGTCAATCTGACAGAAACCTAACAGAGAATTAAGAGACTTAATAGAGGTAATGAACCAAATGGACTTAACAGACATCTATAGAACATTCCACCCAAACAGGAAAGAATATACCTTCTTCTCTGTGGCTCATGGAACCTTATGGAAAATTGACCACATACTCGGTAACAAAGCAAACTTCCACAATTACAAAAACATATTAGTAACCACCTGCATCTTATTGGGTCACCATGGATTAAAATTAGAATTCAACAACAATGCTACCCCCAGAAAGCCTACAAACTCATGGAAACTGAACAGTCAACTACTGAACCACAGCTGGGTCAATGAAGAAATAAAGAAAGAAATTAGTCTTCCTTGACTTTAATGAAAATAAAGACACAGCATACTCAAACTTATGGGACATTATGAAAGCAGCGCTAAGAGGAAAATTCATAGCACCAAGTGCCCACTTGAAAAAAAAAAAACGGGGAAAGCACACATTGGAGACTTAACAGCACACCTGAAAGCTCTAGAAAAGAAAGAAGCAGACTCACCTAGGAGGAGTAGAAGACTGGAAATTATCGAACTGAGGGCAGAAATAAACAAAACAGAAACACAGAAAACAATCCAAAGAATCAACGAAACAAAAAGCTGGTTCTTGGAGAAAGTCAACAAGATTGACAAACCCCTAGCCAAACTAATCAAAAGGCAGAGGGAGAACACACAAAATAATAAGATCAGAAATGAAAAGGTGGAAATAACCACAGACACAGAGGAAATTCAGAGAATCATTAGATCTTACTACAAAAGCCTGTATGCCACAAAATTGGAAAATGTAAAAGAAATGGACAATTTTTTAGATAAATACCATATACCAAATTTAAACCAGGACCAGATAAATGCTCTAAATAGTCCTGTTAGTCGCCAAGAATTAGAAACTGTTATCAGAAACCTCCCTACCAAAAAGAGCCCAGGACCAGATGGTTTCAATGCGCAATTATACCAGAACTTCCAAGAAGATCTAATACCTATACTCCTTAAGGTATTTCATAACATAGAAACACAAGAGTCACTGCCAAATTCCTTCTATGAAGCTACAGTTACCCTGATACCTAAACCACACAAAGATTCAACCAAGAAAGAGAATTACAGGCCAATCTCACTCGTGAACATTGACACAAAAATTCTCAATAAAATACTGGCAAACCGAATCCAAGAACACATTAGAAAAATTATCCACGAGGCTTGTGTCGGTTATCCGGTCCCTGTGTCTCCCAAGTTTTCCCTAGTGTTCTCAGGTGTCCTGCTCCTGTTCTAAGGCCATCCACCCAAAGGGGTCAGACTCTGGCCTCCAGGCAGGTCTGAGGATTCCTGCGGAGGGGTGCGGGCTCCTTCAGATTGTGACGCAAGGAATAGGTCCTCCTCTGGCACTGGGGAGATCCAGTTTCAATCACAGCAAAGAGTGGTCTAGGACACCAAACGCCTCCGAACTCCTTTTGAAGGAAGAGATGGGCAGGCGCCAATGCAGGAGCTCCTCCAACAACATGAAAGGCAACATGACATCACCACAAGCCAGACATCCCGAAACAACAAGAATTGAACACCCTACCCCAGAAGATATAGAAGAAACCGACATTAAACAGTACTTTATGAAAATAATAGAGGACCTTAGACAGGAGGTAAAAAAACTGCCATAAAGAAATGGAGATGACAAACAAAAAGGTAGACAAAATAAATAAATCGCTCAAAGATACCCAAGAAAAACAAGAAACACAAGAAAAAGCAATCAAACAGGTAAGGGAAACAGTACAAGACCTGATAAATGAAATGGAGGTATTGAAGAAAACACAATCTGAGGGACGACTGGAAATGGAAACTCTGAGTAAACGAACAGAAACTTCAGAGACAAGTATTTCCAACCGAATACAAGAGATGGAAGAAAGAATCTCGGACTCTGAAGATACTATAGAGGAAATAAACTCACAGATTAAAGAACTAAACAAATCTAACAAATTCTTAACACAAAACATTCAGGAAATCTGGGACACCATGAAAAGACCAAACCTAAGAATAATTGGGGTAGAAGAAGGAGAAGAATTACAACTCAAAGGCCCAGAAAACATATTCAACAAAATTATAGAAGAAAACTTCCCCAACCTAAAGAAGAATGTTCCTATGAAGGTACAAGAAGCCTACAGAACACCAAATAGACTGGATCAAAAGAAAGCATCCCCACGCCATATAATAATCAAAACACAAAACATACAGAATAAAGAACAGATATTAAGAGCTGCAAAGGAAAAAGGTCAAGTAACATATAAAGGGAAACCTATCAGAATTACACCTGATTTCTCAATGGAAACCATGAAAGCCAGAAGAGCTTGGATAGATGTGCTACAGACACTAAGGGAACATGGATGCAAGCCTAGACTACTATACCCAGCAAAGCTTGCATTCACCATTGATGGAGAAAACAAGATATTCCAGGACAAAAACAGATTTAAACAATACGCAGCCACAAATCCAGCCTTGCAGAAAGTAATAGAAGGAAAATCACAAACCAAGGAGTCCAACAACGCCCACAATAACTCAGGCATCTAGCGAACCTTCACCAGCACAACTAGAAGAAGGGAAACACACAAACTCTACTACTAAAAATGACTGAAGTTAACAACCACTGGTCATTAATATCACTTAATATCAATGGACTCAATTCACCTATAAAAAGGCACAGGCTAAAAGACTGGATACGAAAACAGAATCCAACATTTTGCTGTTTACAAGAAACACACCTCAACCACAAAGACAGACACCTACTCAGAGTAAAGGGTTGGGAAAAGGTTTATCAAGCAAATGGCCCTAAGAAACAAGCGGGTGTGGCCATACTAATTTCCAACAAAGTTGACTTCAAACTAAAATCAATCAGAAGAGATGGAAAGGGACACTTTATACTCATAACAGGAAAAATCCATCAGAATGAAGTCTCAATCCTGAATATCTAGGCCCCTAATATAAAAGCTCCCACCTATGTAAAAGAAACACTTCTAGAACTCAAGGCAGCCATCAAACCACACACACTAATAGTTGGAGACTTCAACACTCCTCTCTCACCAATGGACAGGTCAATCAGACAGAAACCTAACAAAGAATTGAAAGACTTAATGGAGGTAATGAACCAAATGGACTTAACAGACATCTATAGAACATTCCACCCAAATAGGAAAGAATATACCTTCTTCTCTGCGGCTCATGGAACCTTTTCGAAAATTGACCATATACTTGGTAACAAAGCAAACTTCCACAGTTACAAAAAAATATTAGTAACCACCTGTGTCTTATCGGATCACCATGGATTAAAATTAGAATTCAACAACAATGCTACCCCCAGAAAGCCCACAAACTCATGGAAACTGAACAGTCAACTACTGACCCACACCTGGGTCAAGGAAGAAATAAAGAAAGAAATTAAAATCTTCCTTGAATTTAATGAAAACAAAGACACAACATACTCAAACCTATGGGACACAATGAAAGCAGTGCTAAGAGGAAAGTTCATAGCACTAAGTGCCCACTTAAAGAAAACGGAGAAAGCGCTCATTGGTGACTTAACAGCACACCTGAAAGCTCAGGAAAAAAAAGAAACAGACTCACCTAGGAGAGGTAGAAGACTGGAAATAATCAAATTGAGGGCAGAAATCAACAAAATAGAAACACAGAAAACAATCCAAAGAATCAATGAAACAAGAAGCTGGTTCTTGGAGAAAATCAACAAGATTGACAAACCCTTAGCCAAACTAATCAAACAGCAGAGGGAGAACACGCAAATTAATAAGATCAGAAATGAAAAGGGGGACATAACCACAGACACAGAGGAAATTCAGAGAATCATTAGATCTTACTACAAAAGCCTGTATGCCACAAAATTGGAAAATGTAAAAGAAATGGACAGTTTTTTAGATAAATACCATATACCAAAGTTAAACCAGGACCAGGTAAATGCTCTAAATAGTCCTGTTAGTCGCGAAGAATTAGAAACTGTTATCAGAAACCTCCCTACCAAAAAGAGCCCAGGACCAGATGGTTTCAATGCGGAATTCTACCAGAACTTCCAAGAAGACCTAATACCTATACTCCTTAAGGTATTTCATAATATAGAAACGCAAGAGTCACTGCCAAATTCCTTCTATGAAGCTGCAGTTACCCTGATACCCAAACCACACAAAGACTCAACCAAGAAAGAGAATTACAGGCCAATCTCACTCATGAACATCGATGCAAAAATTCTCAATAAAATACTGGCAAACCGAATCCAAGAACACATTAGAAAAATTATCCATTACGATCAAGTAGGCTTCATCCCAGACATGCAGGGCTGGTTCAACATACGAAAATCTATCAATGTAATCCATCATATAAATAAACTGAAGGAAAAAAACCATATGGTCATCTCATTAGATGCTGAAAAAGCATTTGACAAAATTCAGCACCCTTTTATGATAAAGGTCTTGGAGAGATTAGGGATACAAGGGTCATTTCTAAATATAATAAAAGCTATTTACAGCAAGCCGACAGCTAACATCAAATTAAACGGAGAGAAACTCAAGGCTATCCCACTAAATTCAGGAACACGACAAGGCTGTCCACTCTCTCCTTATCTCTTCAATATAGTGCTTGAAGTTCTAGCAATAGCAATAAGACAACATAAGGGAATCAAGGGGATTCAATTTGGAAAGGAAGAAGTTAAACTTTCATTATTTGCAGATGATATGATAGTATACATAAGCGACCCCAAAAACTCCACCAAAGAACTCCTACAGCTGATAAACTCCTTCAGTAACGTGGCAGGTTACAAGATCAACTCCAAAAAATCAGTCACCCTTTTATACACAAAGGATAAGGAAGCAGAGAGGGAAATCAGAGAAGTATCACCTTTCACAATAGCCACAAATAGCATGAGATATCTGAGAGTAACTCTAACCAAGGAAGTGAAGGATTTATTTGACAAGAATTTTAAGTCTTTGAAGAAAGAAATTGAAGAGGATACCAGAAAATGGAAGGATCTCCCCTGCTCGTGGATTGGGAGGATCAACATAGTAAAAATGGCAATTCTACCAAAAGCAATCTATAGATTCAATGCAATCCCAATCAAGGTCCCATTAAAATTCTTCACAGAGATTGAGAGGACAATAATCAACTTTATATGGAAAAACAAGAAACCCAGGATAGCCAAAAAAATCTTATACAATAAAGGTACTTCTGGAGGCATTACCATCCCTGACTTCAAACTCTATTACAAAGCTACAGTATTTAAAACAGCTTGGTATTGGCATAAAAACAGAGAAGTTGACCAATGGAATCGTATAGAAGACCCGCATCTTAAACCACAAACCTATGAACACCTGATTTTTGATAAAGGAGCCAAAAGTACACAATGGAAGAAAGAGGGCATCTTCAACAAATGGTGCTGGCATAACTGGATGTCAACCTGTAGAAGAATGAAAGTAGATCCATATCTATCACCATGCACAAAACTCAAGTCCAAATGGATTAAAGACCTCAATATAAATTTGAACACATTGAGCTTGATAGAGGAGAAAGTGGGAACTACTCTACAACAAATGGGCACAGGGAACCGTTTCCTACGCATAACCCCAGCTGCACTGACTTTAAAGGCAAGATTGAATAAATGGGACCTCCTGAAGTTGAGCAGCTTCTGTAAAGCAAAGGACATTGTCACTAAGACACAAAGGCAGCCTACTGACTGGGAAAAGATCTTCACCAACCCTGCAACTGACAAAGGTCTGATCTCTAAAATATATAAGGAACTCAAGAGACTAGACAGTAAAATGCCAATTAACCCAATTAAAAAAGGGGGCGCTGAACTGAACAGAGAATTCTCAACAGAAGAAGTTCGAATGGCCAAAAGACACTTAAGGTCATGCTCAACCTCCCTAGCTATCAGGGAAATGCAAATCAAAACAACTTTGAGATATCATCTTACACATGTCAGATTGGCTAAAATCCAAAACACCAATAATAACCTTTGCTGGAGAGGTTGTGGGATAAGGGGTACACTCATCCATTGCTGGTGGGAATGCACACTTGTGCAACCACTTTGGAAAGCAGTGTGGTGGTTTCTCAGGAAATTCGGGATCAACCTACCCCAGGACCCAGCAATTCCACTATTGGGAATCTACCCAAGAGATGCCCAATCATACAACAAAAGCATATGCTCATCTATGTTCATAGATCCTGGAAACAACCTAGATGCCCTTCAGTGGAAGAATGGATGAAGAAACTCTGGAATATATACATGCTAGAATACTACTCAGCGGTAAAAAACAATGACATCTTGAATTTTGCAGGCAAATGGATGGAAATAGAAAACACTATTCTTAGTGAGGTAACCCAGACCCAAAAAGATGAACATGGGATGTATTCACTCATAATCGGTTTCTAGCCATAATTAAAGAACATTGAGCCTATAAATTTGGGATCCTTGAGAAGATAATAAGAAGGTGAACTCCCAAAAAAAGATATAGTAATCCTCCTGGATATTGGAAGTAGACACGATCGCCAGGCAAAATTGGGAACTTGAGGGTTGGGCGAGACTGGGCCAAGGGAAGATGGGGAGAGAAAAGTGTGAAGGGGAAAACGGGGGAGCTCGGAGAAATGGGGTGCTTGGGATATAGGAAGGGTGGATATGGGAGCAGGGAAGCATATATCTTAATTTAAGGAGCTACCTGAGGGTTGTCAAGAGACTTGACCCTAGAGGGGTTCCCAGGTTTCCAGGGAGACGCCCCCAGTTAGTTCCTTGGGCAGCTGAGGAGAGGGAGCCTGAAAAGGCCAGTTCCTATAGCCATACTGAAGAATTTCTTGCATATCACCATAGAACCTCCACCTGACGATAGATGAAGAAAATGACAGAGCCCCACATTGGAGCACCTGATTGAGCTCCCAAGGTCCTGATGAGGAGCAGAAGGAGAGAGAACATGAGAAAGAAAGTCAGGACCGTGAGGGAACCTCCATCTGGTGACAGATGGGGAAGGTGACTGAGCCCCACATTGGCGCACTGGACTGAGCTCCCAAGGTCCTGATGAGGAGCAGAAGGAGCGAGAACATGAGGGAGAAAGTCAGGAACGAGAGGGGTGCGTTCACTCATGGAGACGGTGGGACAGAACTAATGGGAGATCACCAACTCCAGTTGGAATGGGACTGATGGAACATGCGACCAAACCCGTCTCCCTGAATGTGGCCAACAGTGGGGGCTGACTGAGAAGCAAAGGACAATGGCTCTGGGCTCTGATTCTTCTGCATGGACGGGCTCTGTGGGAGCCTTCTCAGCTTGGTCGATCACCTTCCTGGACCTGGGGGGAGTTGGGAGGACCTTGATCTTAGCATAGAGTGGGGAACCCTGATGGCTCCTTGGCCTGGAGAGGGACGGAGGGGAGGTATGGGTGGAGGGGAGGGGAGGGAAGGGGGAGAAGGAGGGGACGGAGGGAGGAGGAGGAGGGAAGTAGATGGAAATTTTTAAATATAAAAAAAATAAACCATGAGAAAAAAAAGAAAGAAAAATTATCCACTACGATCAAGTAGGCTTCATGCCAGAGATGCAGGGATGGTTCAACATACGGAAATCTATCAATGTAATCCATCAGATAAATAAACTGAAGGGAAAAAAAAACATATGGTCATCTCATTAGATGCTGAAAAAGCATTTGACAAAATTCAGCATCTTTTATGATAAAGGTCTTGGAGAGATTAGGGATACAAGGGTCATTCCTAAATATAATAAAAGCTATTTACAGCAAGCCGACAGCTAACATCAAATTAAATGGAGAGAAACTCAAGGCTATCCCACTAAATTCAGGAACATGACAAGGTTGACCACTCTGTCCCTATCTCTTCAATATAGTGCTTGAAGTTCTAGCAATAGCAATAAGACAAAACAAGGGGATCAAGCAGATTCGAATTGGAAAGGAAGAAGTTAAACTTTCATTATTTGCAGATGATATGATAGTGTACATAAGCGACCCCAAAAACTCCACCAAAGAACTCCTACAGATGATAAACTCCTTTAGTATCGTGGCAGGCTACAAGATCAACTCCAAAAAATCATTCGCCCTCCTTTACACAAAGGATAAGGAAGCAGAGAGGGAAATCAGAGAAGTATCACCTTTCACAATAGCCACAAATAGCATAAGATATCTGGGAGTATCTCTAACCAAGGAAGTGAAGGATTTATTTGACAAGAATTTTAAGTCTTTGAAGAAAGAAATTGAAGAGGATACCAGAAAATGGAAGGATCTCCCCTGCTCGTGGATTGGGAGGATCAACATAGTAAAAATGGCAATTCTACCAAAAGCAATCTATAGATTCAAAGCAATCCCCATCAAGATCCCATCAAAATTCTTCACAGATATTGAGAGGACAGTAATCAACTTTATATGGAAAAACAAGAAACCCAGGATTACCAAAAAAGTCTTATACAATAAAGGTACTTCTGGAGGCATTACCATCCCTGACTTCAAACTCTATTACAGAGCTACAGTACTGAAAACAGCTTGCTATTGCCATACAAACAGAGAAGTGGACCAAGGGAATCGTATAGAAGACCCGCATCTTAAACCACAAACCTATGAATACCTGATTTTCGATAAAGGAGCCAAAAGTACACAATGGAAGAAAGAGGGCATCTTCAACAAATGGTGCTGGCATAACTGGATGTCAACCTGTAGAAGAATGAAAGTAGACCCATATCTATCACCATGCACAAAACTCAAGTCCAAATGGATTAAAGACCTCAATATTAATCTGAACACACTGAGCTTGATAGCAGAGAAAGTGGGAAGTACTCTACAACAAATGGGCACAGGAGACCGTTTCCTACGCATAACCCCAGCTGCACAGACATTAAGGGCAACATTGAATAAATGGGACCTCCTGAAGCTGAGCAGCTTCTGTAAAGCAAAGGACATTTTCACTAAGACACAAAGGCAGCCTACTGAATGGGAAAAGATCTTCACCAACCCTGCAACTGACAAAGGTCTGATCTCTAAAATATATAAGGAACTCAAGGGACTAGAATGTAAAATGCTAATTAACCCAATTAAAAAATGGGGTGCTGAACTGAACAGAAAATTTTCAACAGAAGAAGTTCGAATGGCCAAAAGACACTTAAGGTCATGCTCAACCTCCTTAGCCATAAGGGAAATGCAAATCAAAACAACTTTGAGATATTATCTTACACCTGTCAGATTTTCTAAAATCCAAAACACGATGATAACCTTTGCTGGAGAGGTTGTGGGGTAAGGGGTACACTCATCCATTGCTGGTGGGAATGCACACTTGTGCAATCACTTTGGAAAGCAGTGTGGCGGTTTCTCAGGAAATTTGGGATCAACCAACCCCAGGACCCAGCAATTCCACTATTGGGAATCTACCCAAGAGATGCCCAATCATACTACAAAAGCATTTTCTCAACTATGTTCATAGCAGCATTATTTGTAATAGCCAGATCCTGGAAACAACCTAGATGCCCTTCAGTGGAAGAATGGATGAAGAAACTTTGGAATATATACATGCTAGAATACTACTCAGCGGTAAAATACAATGACTTCTTGAATTTTGCAGGCAAATGGATGGAAATAGAAAACACTATTCTGAGTGAGGTAACCCAGACCCAAAAAGATGAACATGGGATGTACTCACTCATAATCGGTTTCTAGCCATAATTAAAGGATATTGAGCCTATAATTTGGGATCCTTGAGAAGATAATAAGAAGGTGAACCCCCCAAAAAAGATATATTAATCCTCCTGGATATTGGAAGTAGACACGATCTCCAGGTAAGAATTGGGAACTTGAGGGTGGGGCGAGACGCGGCCAAGAACCTCCACCTGGCGAGAGAAGAAGAAAATGACTGAGCCCCACATTGGAGCACCGGACTGAGCTCCCAAGGTCCTGATGAGGAGCAGAAAGAGAGAGAACATGAGAAAGAAAGTCAGGACCGTGAGGGAACCTCCACCTGGTGATAGATGAAGAAAATGAATGAGCCCCACATTGGAGCACCAGACTGAGCTCCCAACGTCCTGATGAGGAGCAGAAGGAGAGAGAACATGAGAAAGAAAGTCAGGACCATGAGGGGTGCGTTCACCCATGGAGACGGTGGGACAGAACTAATGGGAGATCACCAACTCCAGTTGGAATGGGACTGATGGAACATGCGACCAAACCGGACTCTCTGAATGTGGCTGACAGTGGGGGCTGACTGAGAAGCAAAGGACAATGGCACTGGGCTCTGATTCTTCTGCATGGATGGGCTCTCTGGGCGCCTTCTCAGCGTGGTTGATCACCTTCCTGGACCTGGGGGGAGTTGGAAGGACCTTGGTCTTAACATAGAGTAGGGAACCCTGATGGCTCCTTGGCCTGGAGAGGGAGGGAGGGAGGGTATGGGTGGAGGGGAAGGGAGGGAAGGGGGAGAAGGAAGGGAGGGAATGGGGAAGAGGAGGGGAGGAAAGGGGGAGGA
The DNA here is from genome assembly GCF_903992535.2 of Arvicola amphibius. NCBI lineage: Eukaryota > Metazoa > Chordata > Mammalia > Rodentia > Cricetidae > Arvicola > Arvicola amphibius. The sequence goes on along the minus strand of NC_052053.1, from coordinate 57,551,086 downwards.
GGAGGGGAGCAAAGGGGGAGGAGCAGGGGAGGAGATGGAAATTTTTAAATATAAAAAAATAAACCATGAAAAAATGTAAAAAAAAAAATACAGATTGGTTTCCAAGCCAATATTTACATGAGGTGGCGGCCAAAAGGATTGTGATATTTACCATTTTTGTCTCTAATTAACAAACCCTGAGATTGTAGTTTGAGTGTTCACTCCCAAATACACAGACTCTTGACAATGTGCACAAATAGAACTGTCTTCAAAGATGAATGAATTGACATCTGTTAGCACCCCTACCAACAGAGAATCCTGGAGTCCAGGAAACTCCATGCTTAACCAGAACAACAGGAGCTCTAAGAGAGGTGCTAAACACAGGAATATTCATTGTAAGGGACAGTAATGCACATTTAATCATGTTACTGTTTATGCTCAGTAAATCTACTCAGTGAATTGACCGGCAACTATACTCTTATACCTACAAGTCACAACCATTTAATACTAATTCAAGAGAAATACTTTTATTATTTAAGGATCTTATGGATCACTTTTATGAGACTACAAATGTAGATCCTGGTATGCAGCCCCATATTTCCAACTAATTAGAGCAGGACACCCACATCAAGAAGACTGAGAACAAGTATTTGACTATTGTTGCATTTGCTAAAAATGTTATACAAGTCAGGTATCAGTAGTTCTAAATGGCCAATAACTAGGCAGTTAGATGTTAGGCAGGACTTGCAGACCAAAAGAGCACATGGGGAAGAAGGAGGCCGAGTGACCAGTCAGACTCAACGGAAACAGGAGATCAACATGTCATGCTTAAAAAGGTACCACTGCATTGTAAAGAATAGATATGAAATATGGGTTAATTAACATGAAAGAGCTAGTTAGTAGCAAGCCTAAGCAATTGGCTGAACATTTATAATTAATATAAAAATCTCTGTGTGGTTACTTTGGAAAGGGCTAATGGGACAGAAAAGTCTTCCTAGATATATTAGAACAGTCATCTGAAGCTATCATTATTTAAGGAATACAAGGATCAAATGAAGAATGTCATTTGCTTAACACACAAGAAAAAGATAGGAACCCTTACCAAATACCTTAGATACTTTACTTTTGCTGGATTTTACACATTATTAAAAATTGCATAAGGATATTGCCTGTGAATTTTTCTTTTTTTCCTTTTTATATTTGTATTTATCTTATGAAACTTCTCTAGTAGTAGGTTTCCATATGGCATTTTTTTTCCTTTTTTTTCATGGTTTTTTTTTATATTTAAAAATTTCCATCTCCTCCCCTCCTCCTCCCCCTTTCCTCCCCTCTTCCTCCCCCCTCCTTGTTAGAAGGGAATGGTGTGTTGCATTTCTGTCTACATTCTGTACTTTGAAAGAAAAGCACTTTCATTTGAATGTGTACATAAATTTTTAGACGCTTTCCTGTGAAACGCATATATGTCTCTCTCAAATGAGAATCACATGCTTCAAAGATTGGAAATCATTGTTAGTATGGAATGGAGTGCTACATTTCTTTCAAAATGCTGTTCTATGAAAGATGAGCTCTTGCTTTTGAAAGTGTACTTATTTCTTTAGAAGCTTCAGATAGAAACGCACATGCGTTTCACTCAAAAGAGAAGCCCATGCTGCTAACAGTGAAAAGCATTGTTAGAAGTGAAGGGAGTGTTGTATTTTTGTCTACATGCTGTACTTTGAAAGATAAGCGCTTTCTTTGCAAAGTGTACATAATCCTTTAAGCTTTCCAGAGAAACCCATTGGCGTTTCTCTCAAAAAGGAAGCTCTTGCTCCGAAAATTGTACAGCATTGTTAAAAGACAATGCTGTCCTTTGAAAGATAAGCATTTTCTTTTGAAAGTGTACGTACTTCTACCGAAGCTTTCCTGAGAAAAACATATGCGTTTCTCTCGAAAGAGAAGCACTTGCTTTTCACAGTGTAAAGCACTGTTAGAAGTGAAGGGAGTACTGCATTTCTGTCTAAATGCTTCTCTTTGAAAGATGAGATTACCATTTGTTTCTCACACAAGTGATGAAATTGCTTGAAAGTGTGAAAAGCATTGTAAGACCTTAAGAGAGCGTTGCATTTCTGTCAAAAGGATGTACTTTGCAAGATGGACACTTTTTGGTAAATGTACTTATATCTTTAGAAGCTTCAGACAGAAAAACACATGCGTTTCTCGAAAAGAGAAGCACTTTTTTCTAACATTGTAAAGCATTATTAAAAGGGAATGGAGTTTTGCATTTCTGTCTACATGCTGTGCTTTGAACGATAATCATATCTGTCTAAATGCTTTACTTTGAAATGGATGCACTTTCTTTTGAAAGTACTTATTTCTTTAGAAACTTCAGATTAATCGCACATGTGTTTCTCTCAAAAGAGAAACAGTTGTTTCTAAGAGCGTAAAGCATAGTTAGAAGGAAATGGTGTGTTGAATTTCTGTTCAAATGCTGTAGTTTGAAAGATATGCACTTTCTTTTGAAAGTATATTTATTACTTTAGAAGGTTGAGATAGAAATGCCCATGAGTTTTTCTCCAAAGACGAGCACTTGCTTCTAACAGTGTAAAGCATTGTTAGAATGGAATAGAGTATTGTTTTTATGTCTACATGATGTACTTTGAAAGATAAGCATTTCTGTCTAAATGCTTTAGTTGAAATTGAAGCAATTTCCTTTGAAAGTGTACTTATTTCTTTAGGAACTTCAGATAGAAATGCACATGCGTTTCTCTCAAAAGAGAAACACTTGCTACTAACAGTGTAAAGCATTGTTAGAATGGAATGGTGTGTTCTATCTACATTCTGTACTTTGAAAGAAAAGCACTTTCTTTTGAATGTGTACATATTTCTTTACAAGCTTTCCTCTGAAACGCATGTATATCTCTCGCAAATGAGAATCACTTGCTTCAAAGATTGGAAAGCATTGTTAGTACTGAATGGAGTGCTGCATTTCTTTCAAAATGCTGTTCTCTGAAAGATGAGCTCTTGCTTTTGAAAGTGTACTTATTTCTTTAGAAGCTTCGGATAGAAACGCATATGCGTTTCACTCAAAAGAGAAGCACATGCTGCTAACAGTGCAAAGAATTGTTAGAAGTGAAGGGAGTGTTGTATTTCTGTTTCCATGCTGTACTCTGAAAGATAAGTGATTTCTTTGGAAAGTGTACATAATCCTTTAAAAGCTTTCCTGAGAAACCCATTGAGTTTCTCTCAAAAAGGAAGCTCTTATTCCGAAAAAAGGCTGTACTTAGAAAGATGGACAGTTTTTTTGAAAGTGTACTTATTTGTTTAGAAGTTTCAGACAGAAATGCACATATGTTTCTCGAAAAGAGAAGCACTTTTTTCTAACATTGTAAAGCATTATTACAAGGGAATGGAGTTTTGCATTTCTATCTACATGCTGTGCTTTGAAAGATAATCATATCTGTCTAAATGCTTTACTTTGAAATCGATGCACTTTCTTTTGATAATACCTATTTCTTTAGAAACTTCAGATTAAACGCATATGTGTTTCCCTCAAAAGAGAAACAGTTGCTTCTAAGAGCGTAAAGCATAGGAGGAAATGGTGTGCTACATTTCTGTTTAAATGCTGTAGTTTGAAAGATAAGCACTTTCTTTTGAAAGAATACTTATTTTTTTAGAAGGTTGAGATAGAAATGCACATGCGATTTTCTCAAAGAAGCACTTGCTTCTAACACTGTAAAGCATTGTTAGAATGGAATGGAGTACTGCTTTTCTGTCTACATGCTGTACTTTGAAAGATAAGCATTTCTGTCTAAATGCTTTGCTTGAAATTGAAGCACTTTCCTTTGAAAGTATACTTATTTCTTTAGAAACTTCAGATAGAAACGCACATGCGTTTCTCTCAAAAGAGAAGCACTTGCTTCTAACAGTGTAAAGCATTGTTAGAAGGGAATGGAGTTTTGCATTTCTGTCTACATGCTGTGCTTTAAAAGATAATCATATCTGTTTAAATGCTTTACTTTGAAACCGATGCACTTTCTTTTGAAAGTACTTATTTCTTTAGAAACTTCAGATTAAACGCACATATGTTTCTCTCAAAAGAGAAACTTTTGCTCCTAAGAGCATAAGCATAGTTAGAAGGAAATGGTGTGGTGAATTTCTGTTCCAAATCTGTAGTTTGAAAGATAAGCACTTTCTTTTCAAAGTATACTTATTACTTTAGAAGGTTGAAATAGAAATGCCCATGAGTTTTTCTCCAAAGATGAGCACTTGCTTCTAACAGTGTAAAGCATTGTTAGAATGGAATGGAGTATTGCTTTTCTGTCTACATGCTGTACTTTGAAAGATAAGCATTTTTGTCTAAATTCTTTACTTGAAATTGAAGCACTTTCCTTTGAAGGTGTACTTATTTCTTTAGAAACTTCAGATAGAAACGCACATGCCTTTCTCTCAAACGAGAAACACTTGCTTCTAACAGTGTAAAGCATAGTTAGAAGGGAATGGTGTGTTTCATTTCTGTCTACATTCTGTACTTTGAAAGAAAAGCAATTTCTTTAGAATGTGTACATAATCTTTTGGAAGCTTTCCTGTGAAACGCATGTATGTCTCTCGCAAATGAGAATCACTTGCTTCAAAGATTGGAAAGCATTCTTAGTACTGAATGGAGTGCTGCATTTCTTTCAAAATGCTGTTCTATGAAAGATGAGCTCTTGATTTGAAAGTGTACTTATTTCTTTAGAAGCTTCGGATAGAAACGCACACGTGTTTCACTCGAAAGAGAAGCACATGCTGCTAACAGTACAAAGCATTGTTAGAAGTGAAGGGAGTGTTGTATTTCTTTTTACATGCTGTACTTTGAAAGATGAGCGTTTTCTTTGGAAAGTGTACATAATCCTTTAAAAGCTTTCCAGAGAAACCCATTGGCATTTCTCTCAAAAAGGAAGCTCTTGCTCCGAAAATTGTAAATTTGAACAGCAAAGACAATGCTGTCCTTTGAAAAATAAGCATTTTCTTTTGAAAGTGTACGTAATTCTACCGAAGCTTTCCTGAGAAAAGCATATGCCTTTCTCTCAAAAGAGGAGCACTTGCTTTTCACAGTGTTAGAAGTGAAGGGAGTACTGCATTTCTGTCTAAATGCTTCTCTTTCAAAGAAAAGATTCCAATTTCTTTCTCACACAAGTGATGAAATTGCTTGAAAGTGTGAAAAGCATTGTAAGACGTTAAGAGAGGTTTGCATTTCTGTCAAAAGGATGTACTTTGCAAGATGGACACTTTTTTGTAAGTGTACTTATATCTTTAGAAGCTTCAGACAGAAATGCACATGCATTTCTCTCAAAAGAGAAGCACTTTTTTCTAACACTGTAAAGCATTATTAAAAGGGAATGGAGTTTTGCATTTCTGTCTACATGCTGTGCTTTGAAAGATAATCATATCTGTCTAAATGCTTCACTTTGAAATGGATGCACTTTCTTTTGAAAGTACTTATTGCTTTAGAAACTTCAGATTAATCGCACATGTGTTTCTCTCAAAAGAGAAACAGTTGCTTCTAAGAGCGTGAAGCATAGTTATAAGGAAATGGTGTGTTGAATTTCTGTTCAAATGCTGTAGGTTGAAAGATAAGCACTTTCTTTTGAAAGTATACTTATTTTTTTAGAAGGTTAAGATAGAAACGCACATGCGTTTTTCTCAAAAGACGAGCACTTGCTTCTAACAGTGTAAAGCATTAATAGAACGGAATGGAATATTGCTTTTCTGTCTACATGCTGTACTTTGAAAGATAAGCATTTCTGTTTAAATGCTTTAGTTGAAATTGAAGCACTTTCCTTTGAAAGTGTACATATTTCTTTAGAAACTTCAGATAGAAACGCACAGGCATTTCTCTCAAAAGAGAAACACTTGCTACTAACTTTGTAAAGCATTGTTAGAAGGGAATGGTGTGTTGCCTTTCTGTCTACATTCTGTACTTTGAAAGAGAAGCACTTTCTTTTGAACATGTACATAATTTTTTACACGCTTTCCAGTGAAACGCATGTATGTCTCTCGCAAATGAGAATCACTTGCTTCAAAGATTGGAAAGCATTCTTAGTACTGAATGGAGTGCTGCATTTCTTTCAAAATGCTGTTCTATGAAAGATGAGCTCTTGCTTTTGAAAGTGTACTTATTTCTTTAGAAGCTTCTGATAGAAACGCACATGCGTTTCACTCAAGAGAAGCACATGCTGCTCACAGTAAAAAGCATTGTTAGAAATGAAGGGAGTCTAAATGCTTTTCTTGAAATTGAAGCACTTCCCTTTGAAAGTGTACTAATTTCTTTAAAAACTTCAGATACAAACGCACATGCGTTACTCTCAAAAGAGAAGCACTTGCTTTTCACAGTGTAAAGCACTGTTAGAAGTGAAGGGAGTAGTGCATTTCTGTCTAAATGCTTCTGTTTGAAAGAAAAGATTCCCATTTCTTTCTCACACAAGTGATGAAATTGCTTAAAAGTGTGAAAAGCATTGTAAGACCTTAAGAGAGCGTTGTATTTCTGTCAAAAGGATATACTTTGCAAGATGGACACTTGTTTTGAAAGTGTACTTATTTCTTGAGAAGCTTCAGACAAAAATGCACATGCGTTTCTTGAAAGAGAAGCACTTTTTTCTAACATTGTAAAGCATTATTAGAAGGGAATGGAGTTTTGCATTTCTGTCTACATGCTGTGCTTTGAAAGATAATCATATCTGTCTAAATGCTTTGCTTTGAAATCGATGCACTTTCTTTTGAAAGTACTTATTTCTTTAGAAAATTCAGATTAATCGCACATGTGTTTCTCTCAAAAGAGAAACAGTTGTTTCTAAGAGCGTAAAGCATAGTTAGAAGGAAATGGTGTCTTGCATTTCTGTTCAAATGCTGTAGTTTGAAAGATAAGCACTTTCTTTTGAAAGTATACTTATTTTTTTTAAGAAGGTTGAGATAGACACGCAAATGCGTTTTTCTCAAAAGACGAGCACTTGCTTCTACTAGTGTAAAGCATTGTTAGAATGGAATAGAGAATTGCTTTTATGTCTACATTCTGTACTTTGAAAGATAAGCATTTCTGTCTAAATGCTTTACTTAAAATAGGAGAACTTCCCTTTGAAAGTGTACTTATTTCTTTAGGAACTTCAGATAGAAACGCACATGCGTTTCTCTCACAAGAGAAACACTTGCTACTAACAGTGTAAAGCATTGTTAGAAGGGAATGGTGTGTTCTGTCTACATTCTGTACTTTGAAAGAAAAGCACTTTCTTTTGAATGTGTACATAATTTTTTAGATGCTTTCTCTCGCAAATAAGAATCACTTGCGTCAAAGATTGGAAAGCATTCTTAGTACTGAAGGGAGTGCTGCATTTCTATCAAAATGCTGTTCTATGAAAGATGAGCTCTTGCTTTTGAAAGTGTACTTATTTCTTTAGAAGCTTCGGATAGAACCGCACATGCGTTTCACTCAAAAGAGAAGCACATGCTGCTAACAGTAAAAAGCACTGTTAGAAGTGAAGGGAGTGTTGTATTTCTGTCTACATGCTGTACTTTGAAAGATAAGCGCTTTCTTTGGAAAGTGTACATAATCCTTTAAAAGCTTTCCAGAGAAACCCATTGGCATTTCTCTCAAAAAGGAAGCTCTTGCTCCGAAATTTGTACAGCATTGTTAGAAGACAATGCTGTCCTTTGAAAGATAAGCATTTTCTTTTAAAAGTGTACGTACTTCTACTGAAGCTTTCCTGAGAAAAACATATGCGTTTCTCTCAAAAGAGAAGCACTTGCTTTTCACAGAGTAAAGCACTGTTAGAAGTGAAGGGAGTACTGCATTTCTGTCTAAATGCTTCTGTTTGAAAGAAAATATTCCCGTTTCTTTCTCACAAAAGTGATGAAATTGCTTGAAAGTGTGAAAAGCATTGTAAGACATTAAGAGAGGTTTGCATTTCTGTCAAAAGGATGTATTTTGCAAGATGGACACTTTTTTGTAAGTGTACTTATTTCTTTTTCTTTTTCTTTTTTTTTTTTTTTTTTTTTTTTTGGTTTTTCGAGACAGAGTTTCTCTGTGGCTTTTTTTGAGCCGGTCATGGACCTAGCTCTTGTAGTCCAGGCTGGCTTATAACTCACAGAGATCCGTCTGCCTCTGCCTCCCGAGTGCTGGGATTAAAGGCATGCACGACCACCACCCGGCTTAGTGTAATTTCTTTAGAAGCTTCAGACAGAAAAGCACATGCGTTTCTCGAAAAGAGAAGCACTTTTTTCTAACATTGTAAAGCATTATTAGAAGAGAATGGAGTTTTGCATTTCTTTCTACATGCGTTGCTTTGAAAGATAATCATATCTGTCTAAATGCTTCACTTTGAAATCGATACACTTTTTTGAAAGTACTTACCTCTTTAGAAACTTCAGATAGAAACGCACATGCATTTCTCTCAAAAGAGAAACACTTGCTTCTATCAGTGTAAAGCATTGTTAGAAGGGAATGATGCATTGCTTTTCTGTTCTAATGCTGTTGTTTGAAAGATAAGCACTTTCTTTTGAAAGTATACTTATTTTTTTAGAAGAATGAGATAGAAAGGAACATGCGTTATTCTCCAAAGACGAGCACTTGCTTCTAACAGTGTAAAGCATTGTTAGAATGGAATGGAGTATTGCTTTTCTATCTACGTGCTGTACTTTGAAAGATAAGCATTTCTGTCTAAATGCTTTACTTGAAATTGAAGCACTTTCCTCTGAAAGTGTACTTATTTCTTTAGAAACTTCAAATAGAAACGCACATGCGTTTCTCTCAAAAGAGATACACTTGCTACAAACAGTGTAAAGCATTGTTAGAAGGTAATGGTGTGTTGCATTTCTGTCTACATTCTGTACCTTGAAAGAAAAGCACTTTCTTTTGAATTTCTACATAATCCTTTAAATGCTTTCCAGAGAAACCCATTGGCTTTTCTCTCAAAAATTAAGCTCTTGCCCCGAAAATTTTACAGCACTGTTATAAGACAATGCTGTCCTTTGAAAGATAAGCATTTTCTTTTGAAAGTGTACATTATTCTACCGAAGCTTTCCTGAGAAAAGCATATGTGTTTCTCTCAAAAGAGAAGCACTTGCTTTTCACAGTGTAAAGCACTGTTAGAAGTGAAGGGAGTACTGCATTTCTGTCTAAATGCTTCTCTTTTAAAGAAAAGATTCCCATTTCTTTCTCACACAAGCGATGAAATTGCTTGAAAGTGTGAAAAGCATTGTAAGACGTTAAGAGAGCGTTGCATTTCTGTCAAAAGGATGTACTTTGCAAGATGGACACTTTTTTGTAAGTTTACTTATTTCTTTTGAAGCTTCAGACAGAAAAGCACATGCGTTTCTCTAAAAGGGAAGCACTTTTTTCTAACATTGTAAAGCATTAATAGAAGGGAATGGAGTTTTGCATATCTGTCTAAATGCTTTACTTTGAAATCAATGAACTTCCCTTTCAAAGTGTACTTATTTCTTTAGAAACTTCAGATTAAACGCACATGCATTTCTCTCAAAAGAGAAGCACTTGCTTTTCACAGTGTAAAGCACTGTTAGAAGTGAAGGGAGTACTGCATTTCTGTCTAAATGCTTCTCTTTGAAAGAAAAGATTCCCACTTCTTTCTCACAAAAGTGATGAAATTGCTTGAAAGTGTGAAAAACATTGTAAGAGGTTAAGAGAGCGTTGCATTTCTGTCAAAAGGATATACTTTGAAAGATGGACACTTGTTTTGAAAGTGTACTTATTTTTTTAGAAGCTTCAGACAGAAATGTACATGCGTTTCTCTAAAAGAGAAGCACTTTTTCAAACATTGTAAAGCATTCTTAGAAGAGAATGGAGTTTTGCATTTCTGACTACATGCTGTGCTTTGAAAGATAATCATATCTGTCTAAATGCTTTACTTTGAAATGGATGCACTTTCTTTTGAAAGTACTTATTTCTTTAGAAACTTCAGATTAATCACACAGGTGTTTCTCTCAAAAGAGAAACAGTTGTTTCTAAGAGCGTAAAGCAAAGTTAGAAGGGAATGGTCTGTTGCATTTCTGTTCAAACGCAGTAGTTTGAAAGTTAAGCACCCTCTTTTGAAAGTATATTTTCTTAGAAGGTTGAGATAGAAACGCACATGCGTCTTTCTCAAAAGAGGAGCACTTGCTTCTAACAGTGTAAAGCATTGTTAGAATGGAATGGAGTATTGCTTTTCTGTCTACATGCTGTACTTTGAAAGATAAGCGCTTTCTTTGGAAAGTGTACATAATCCTTTAAAAGCTTTCCAGAGAAACCCATTGGCATTTCTCTCAAAAAGGAAGCTCTTCCTCCGAAATTTGTACAGCATTGTTAGAAGACAATGCTGTCCTTTGAAAGATAAGCATTTTCTTTTGAAAGTGTACGTACTTCTACCAAAGCTTTCCTGATAAAAGCATATGTGTTTCCCTCAAAAGGGAAGCACTTGCTTTTCACAGTGTAAAGTACTGTTAGAAGTAAAGGGAGTACTTCATTTCTGTCTAAATGCTTCTGTTTGAAAGAAAAGATTCCCATTTGTTTCTCACACAAGTGATGAAATTGCTTAAAAGTGTGAAAAGCATTGTAAGACCTTAAGAGAGTGTTGCATTTCTGTCAAAAGGATGTACTTTGAAAGATGGACATTTGTTTTGAAAGTGTACTTATTTCTTGAGAAGCTTCAGACAAAAATGCACATGCGTTTCTTGGAAGAGAAGCACTTTTTTCTAACATTGTAAAGCATTCTTAGAAGAGAATGGAGTTTTGCATTTCTGTCTACATGCTGTGCTTTGAAAGATAATCATATCTGTCTAAATGCTTTACTTTGAAATCGATGCACTTTCTTTTGAAAGTACTTATTTCTTTAGAAACTTCAGATTAATCGCACATGTGTTTCTCTCAAAAGAGAAACAGTTGTTTCTAAGAGCGTAAAGCATAGTTAGAAGGAAATGTTGTGTTGCATTTCTGTTCAAATGCTGTAGTTTGAAAGATAAGCACTTTCTTTTGAAAGTATACTCATTTTTTTAGAAGGTTGAGATAGACACGCAAATGCGTTTTTCTCAAAAGACGAGCACTTGCTTCTACTAGTGTAAAGCATTGTTAGAATGGAATAGAGAATTGCTTTTATGTCTACATTCTGTACTTTGAAAGATAAGCATTTCTGTCTAAATGCTTTACTTAAAATAGGAGAACTTCCCTTTGAAAGTGTACTTATTTCTTTAGGAACTTCAGATAGAAACGCACATGTGTTTCTCTCAAAAGAGAAACACTTGCTACTAACAGTGTAAAGCATTGTTAGAAGGGAATGGTGTGTTCTGTCTACATTCTGTACTTTGAAAGAAAAGCACTTTCTTTTGAATGTGTACATAATTTTTTAGACGCTTTCTCTCGCAAATAAGAATCACTTGCGTCAAAGATTGGAAAGCATTCTTAGTACTGAAGGGAGTGCTGCATTTCTATCAAAATGCTGTTCTATGAAAGATGAGCTCTTGCTTTTGAAAGTGTACTTATTTCTTTAGAAGCTTCGGATAGAACCGCACATGCGTTTCACTCAAAAGAGAAGCACATGCTGCTAACAGTAAAAAGCATTGTTAGAAGTGAAGAGAGTGTTGTATTTCTGTCTACATGCTGTACTTTGAAAGATAAGTGCTTCCTTTGGAAAGTGTACATAATCCTTTAAAAGCTTTCCAGAGAAACCCATTGGCATTTCTCTCAAAAAGGAAGCTCTTGCTCCGAAATTTGTACAGTATTGTTAGAAGACAATGCTGTCCTTTGAAAGATAAGCATTTTCTTTTGAAAGTGTACGTACTTCTACCGAAGCTTTCCTGAGAAAAGCATATGCGTTTCTCTCAAAAGAGAAGCACTTGCTTTTCACAGTGTAAAGCACTGTTAGAAGTGAAGGGAGTACTGCATTTCTGTCTAAATGCTTCTCTTTGAAAGAAAAGATTCCCATTTCTTTCTCACACAAGTGATGAAATTGCTTGAAAGTGTGAAAGCATTGTAAGACATTAAGAGAGGTTTGCATTTCTGTCAAAAGGATGTCCTTTGCAAGATGGACACTTTTTTGTAAGTGTACTTATTTCTTTTTTTTTTTTTTTTTTTTTTTTGGTTTTTCGAGACAGAGTTTCTCTGTGGCTTTTTTTGAGCCGGTCATGGAACTAGCTCTTGTAGTCCAGGCTGGCTTCGAACTCACAGAAATCCGTCTGCCTCTGCCTCCCGAGTGCTGGGATTAAAGGCGTGCACCACCACCACCCGGTTTAGTGTAATTTCTTTAGAAGCTTCAGACAGAAAAGCACATGCGTTTCTCGAAAAGAGAAGCACTTTTTTCTAACATTGTAAAGCATTATAAGAAGAGAATGGAGTTTTGCATTTCTTTCTACATGCGGTGCTTTGAAAGATAATCATATCGGTCTAAATGCTTCACTTTGAAATCGATGCACTTTTTTGAAAGTACTTACCTCTTTAGAAACTTCAGATAGAAACGCACATGCATTTCTCTCAAAAAAGAAACATTTGCTTCTACCAGTGTAAAGCATTGATAGAAGGGAATGATGCATTGCTTTTCTGTTCAAATGCTGTTGTTTGAACGATAAGCACTTTCTTTTGAAAGTATACTTATTGTTTTAGAAGAATGAGATAGAAAGGAACATGCGTTATTCTCCAAAGACGAGCACATGCTTCTACCAGTGTAAAGCATTGTTAGAATGGAATGGAGTATTGCTTTTCTATCTACGTGCTGTACTTTGAAAGATAAGCATTTCTGTCTAAATGCTTTACTTGAAATTGAAGCACTTTCCTCTGAAAGTGTACTTATTTCTTTAGAAACTTCAAATAGAAACGCACATGCGTTTCTCTCAAAAGAGAAACACTTGCTACTAACAGTGTAAAGCATGGTTAGAAGGTAATGGTGTGTTGCATTTCTGTCTACATTCTGTACCTTGAAAGAAAAGCACTTTCTTTTGAATTTGTACATAATCCTTTAAACGCTTTCCAGAGAAACCCATTGGCTTTTCTCTCAAAAATTAAGCTCTTGCCCCGAAAATTGTACAGCACTGTTATAAGACAATGTTGTCCTTTGAAAGATAAGCATTTTCTTTTGAAAGTGTACATTATTCTACTGAAGCTTTCCTGAGAAAAGCATATGCGTTTCTCTCAAAAGAGAAGCACTTGCTTTTCACAGTGTAAAGCACTGTTAGAAGTGAAGGGAGTACTGCATTTCTGTCTAAATGCTTCTCTTTGAAAGAAAAGATTCCCATTTGTTTCTCACACAAGTGATGAAATTGCTTGAAATTGTGAAAAGCATTGTAAGACGTTAAGAGAGCATTGCATTTCTGTCAAAAGGATGTACTTTGCAAGATGGACACTTTTTTGTAAGTTTACTTATTTCTTTTGAAGCTTCAGACAGAAAAGCACATGCGTTTCTCTAAAAGGGAAGCACTTTTTTCTAACATTGTAAAGCATTAATAGAAGGGAATGGAGTTTTGCATATCTGTCTAAATGCTTTCCTTTGAAATCGATGAACTCTCCTTTGAAAGTGTACTTATTTCTTTAGAAACTTCAGATTAAACACACATGCATTTCTCTCAAAAGAGAAGCACTTGCTTTTCACAGTGTAAAGCACTGTTAGAAGTGAAGGGAGTACTGCATTTCTGTCTAAATGCTTCTCTTTGAAAGAAAAGATTCCCATTTCTTTCTCACACAAGTGATGAAATTGCTTAAAAGTGTGAAAAGCATTGTAAGACCTTAAGAGAGCGTTGCATTTCTGTCAAAAGGATGTACTTTGAAAGATGGACACTTGTTTTGAAAGTGTACTTATTTCTTGAGAAGCTTCAGACAAAAATGCACATGCGTTTCTTGAAAGAGAAGCACTTTTTTCTAACATTGTAAAGCATTCTTAGAAGAGAATGGAGTTTTGCATTTCTTTCTACATGCGGTGCTTTGAAAGATAATCATATCTGTCTAAATGCTTCACTTTGAAATCGATACACTTTTTTGAAAGTACTTACCTCTTTAGAAACTTCAGATAGAAACGCACATGCATTTCTCTCAAAAAAGAAACATTTGCTTCTACCAGTGTAAAGCATTGATAGAAGGGAGTGATGCGTTGCTTTTCTGTTCAAATGCTGTTGTTTGAACGATAAGCACTTTCTTTTGAAAGTATACTTATTTTTTTAGAAGAATGAGATAGAAAGGAACATGCGTTATTCTCCAAAGACGAGCACTTGCTTCTAACAGTGTAAAGCATTGTTAGAATGGAATGGAGTATTGCTTTTCTATCTACGTGCTGTACTTTTAAAGATAAGCATTTCTGTCTAAATGCTTTACTTGAAATTGAAGCACTTTCCTCTGAAAGTGTACTTATTTCTTTAGAAACTTCAAATAGAAACGCACATGCGTTTCTCTCAAAAGAGAAACACTTGCTACTAACAGTGTAAAGCATTGTTAGAAGGGAAATGGTGTGTTGCATTTCTGTCTACATTCTGTACCTTGAAAGAAAAGCACTTTCTTTTGAATTTGTACATAATCCTTTAAACGCTTTCCAGAGAAACCCATTGGCTTTTCTCTCAAAAATTAAGCTCTTGCTCCGAAAATTGTACAGCACTGTTATAAGACAATGCTGTCCTTTGAAAGATAAGCATTTTCTTTTGAAAGTGTACATTATTCTACCGAAGCTTTCCTGAGAAAAGCATATGCGTTTCTCTCAAAAGAGAAGCACTTGCTTTTCACAGTGTATAACACTGTTAGAAGTGAAGGGAGTACTGCATTTCTGTCTAAATGCTTCTCTTTGAAACAAAAGATTCCCACTTCTTTCTCACACAAGTGATGAAATTGCTTGAAAGTGTGAAAAACATTGTAAGACGTTAAGAGAGCATTGCATTTCTGTCAAAATGATGTACTTTGCAAGATGGACACTTTTTTGTAAGCGTACTTATTTCTTTCTTTTTTTTTTTTTTGGGTTTTCGAGACAGAGTTTCTCTGTAGCTTTTTTGGAGCCGGTCCTGGAACTAGTTCTTGTAGTCCAGGCTGGCCTTGAACTCACAGATATCCGTCTGCCTATGCCTCCCGAGTGCTGGGATTAAAGGCGTGCACCACCACCACCCGGCTTAGTGTAAGTTCTTTAGAAGCTTCAGACAGAAAAGCACATGTGTTTCTCTAAAAGAGAAGTACTTTTTTCTAACATTGTAAAGCATTATTAGAAGAGAATGGAGTTCTGCATTTCTGTCTACATGCTGTGATTTGAAAGATAATCATATCTGTCTAAATGCTTTACTTTGAAATGGATGCACTTTCTTTTGAAAGTACTTATTTCTTTAGAAACTTCAGATTAATCGCACATGTGTTTCTCTCAAAAGAGAAACAGTTGTTTCTAAGAGCGTAAAGCATAGTTAGAAGGAAATGGTGTGTTGAATTTCTGTTCAAATGCTGTAGGTTGAAAGATAAGCACTTTCTTTTGAAAGTATACTTATTTTTTTAGAAGGTTAAGATAGAAACGCACATGCGTTTTTCTCAAAAGACGAGCACTTGCTTCTAACAGTGTAAAGCATTAATAGAATGGAATGGAGTATTGCTTTTCTGTCTACATGCTGTACTTTGAAAGATAAGCATTTCTGTCTAAATGCTTTACTTGAAATTGAAGCACTTTCCTTTGAAAGTATACTTATTTCTTTAGAAACTTCAGATAGAAACGCACATGCGTTTCTCTCAATAGAGAAACACTTCGGGCGGTGGTGGTGCACGCCTTTATTCCCAGCACTCAGTAGGCAGATGTAGGCAGATCTCTGTGAGTTCGAGACCAGTCTGGTCTACAAGAGCTAGTTCCAGGACAGGCTCCAAAGCTGCAGAAAACCCTGTCTCGAAAAACCAAAAAAAAAAGAGAGAGAGAGAGAGAGAGAGAGAGAGAGAGAGAGAGAAACACTTGCTAAACACAGCGTAAAGCATTGTTGGAAGGAAATGGTATGTTGCATTTCTGTCTACATTCTGTACTTTGAAATATAAGCGCTTTCTATTGAATGTGTACATAATCCTTTAAAAGCTTTCCAGAGAAACCCATTGGCGTTTCTCTCAAAAAGGTAGCTATTGCTCCGAAAATTGTACAGCACTTTTAGAAGACAATGCTGTCCTTTGAAAGATAAGCATTTTCTTTTCAAAGTGTACGTAATTCTACCGAAGCTTTCCTGAGAAAAGCATATGCATTTCTCTCAAAAGAGAAGCACTTGCTTTTCACAGTGTAAAGCACTGTTAGAAGTGAAGGGAGTACTGCATTTCTGTCTAAATGCTTCTCTTTGAAAGAAAAGATTCCCATTTGTTTCTCACACAAGTGATGAAATTGCTTGAAAGTGTGAAAAGCATTGTAAGACGTTAAGAGAGCGTTGCATTTCTCTCAAAAGGATGTACTTTGCAAGATGGACACTTTTTTGTAAGTTTACTTATTTCTTTTGAAGCTTCAGACAGAAAAGGGCATGCGTTTCTCTAAAAGAGAAGCACTTTTTTCTAACTTTGTAAAGCACTAATAGAAGGGAATGGAGTTTTGCATATCTGTCTAAATGCTTTCCTTTGAAATCGATGAACTCTCCTTTGAAAGTGTACTTATTTCTTTAGAAACTTCAGATTAAACGCAAATGCATTTCTCTCAAAAGAGAAGCACTTGCTTTTCACAGTGTAAAGCACTGTTAGAAGTGAAGGGAGTACTGCATTTCTGTCTAAATGCTTCTCTTTGAAAGAAAAGATTCCCATTTCTTTCTCACACAAGTGATGAAATTGCTTGAAAGTGTGAAAAGCATTGTAAGACGTTAGGAGAGCGTTGAATTTCGGTCAAAAGGATGTACTTTGAAAGATGGACACTTGATTTGAAAGTGTCCTTACTTCTTTAGAAGCTTCAGACAGAAATGCACATGCGTTTCTCGAAATGAGA
The DNA here is from genome assembly GCF_903992535.2 of Arvicola amphibius. Taxonomy (NCBI): domain Eukaryota; kingdom Metazoa; phylum Chordata; class Mammalia; order Rodentia; family Cricetidae; genus Arvicola; species Arvicola amphibius. The sequence continues at coordinate 57,534,224 of NC_052053.1, read as the reverse complement.
AGCACTTTTTTCTAACATTGTAAAGCATTATTAGAAGGGAATGGAGTTTTGCATATCTGTCTACATGCTGTGCTTTGAAAGATAATCATATCTGTCAAAATGCTTTACTTTGAAATGGATGCACTTTCTTTTGAAAGTACTTATTGCTTTAGAAACTTCAGATTAATCGCACAGGTGTTTCTCTCAAAAGAGAAACAGTTTTTTCTAAGAGCGTAAAGCATAGTTAGAAGGAAATGGTGTGTTGCCTTTCTGTTCAAATGCTGTAGTTTGAAAGATAAGCACTTTCTTTTGAAAGTATACGTATTTTTTTTAGAAGGTTGAGATAGAAACGCACATGCGTCTTTCTCAAAAGACGAGCACTTGCTTCTAACAGTGTAAAGCATTGATAGAATGGAATGGAGTATTGCTTTTCTGTCTACATGCTGTACTTTGAAAGATAAGCATTTCTGTCTAAATGCTTCACTTGAAATTGAAGCACTTTCCTTTGAAAGTGTACTATTTCTTTAAAAACTTCAGATAGAAACGCACATGAGTTTCTTTCAAAAGAGAAGCACTTGCTTTTCACAGTGTAAAGCACTGTTAGAAGTGAAGGGAGTACTGCATTTGTGTCTAAATGCTTCTCTTTGAAAGAAAACATTCCCATTTGTTTCTCACACAAGTGATGAAATTGCTTGAAAGTGTGAAAAGCATTGTTAGACGTTAAGAGAGCATTGCATTTCTGTCAAAAGGATAGACTTTGAAGATGGACACTTTTTTGTAAGATTACTTATTTCTTTAGAAGCTTCAGACAGAAAAGCACATGCATTTCTCTAAAAGAGAAGCACTTTTTTATAACATTGTAAAGCATTATTAGAAGGGAATGGAGTTTTGCATATCTGTCTAAATGCTTTACTTTGAAATCGATGAACTTTCCCTTAAAAGTGTACTTATTTCTTTAGAAACTTCAGATAGAAACGCACATGTGTTTCTGTCAAAAAAGAAACACTTGCTGCCAGAGGATCCATCATTCATTGGGGTGAGTGAGGAGTGAGTGCCTGAACCAGGCAGCTGCCTGGAGAGGGACCACCGACATTCCCCAACTCTCCCCCCCACCCGCAAATTTCCTGCCCTTCCTGCAGGGGTTATTCTCCCCGGATACTGCCTCTCTCTTCCTGTCCCTTCCCAGCTTGCACCCAGAACCCCCTACCCCACCTCATCCTCCCATCTTTGGGGCCACAAAATCCCACAGCTCAGCCTGTTTGGGCGCCGGGGTCCTGGAATTGAGTGCACCCAGGCCGGTGGGAGGTCCCCTCCTTCATTAGCCTGCCCCCAGCAAGGCAGGCCCTTTGTCAGCGAGACACTGGGCCTGCAAGGAGACTTGACAGTCTGCCAGAGGATCCATCATTCATTGGGGTGAGTGAATTGAATTCATTGGGGGCAATTGAACTTCTAAAAGAAGACCCAAAGGGGATTATTCAGAGGAAGAAATGGGCAGGCGCCAATGCAAGAATTCCTCCAACAATTTGAAAAACAACATAAAGGCACCAGAACCCAGCGATCTTACAACAGGAGGACGTGAACACCCTAATCAAAAAGAAGTAGAAAAAATTGACTTTATGAAAGTAATAGAGTCCCTTAAACAGGAGGTGAAAAACTCCCTTAAGGAAATGGACGAGAAGAATAATAAGAAGTTTGAAGAATTGAGTAAATCCGTAAATGATATCCTAGGAAACCAAGAAAGCACAATCAAACAGATAAGGGAAACAGTGCAAGACTTGAAAACTGAAATGGAGGCAAGGAAGAAAACACAACCCGAGGGCCAGCTGGATTTGGAAAATCTATGTAAATGAACAGAGACTACAGAAACAAGCATAACCAACAGAATACAAGAGATAAAAGAAAGAATCTCAGATTCTGAAGATACCATAGAGAAAATAAACGCAATGACCAAAGAAAACAGCAAATCCAACAAATTCTCATCACACAACATACAGGAAATCTGGGAAACAATGAAAAGACCAAACCTAAGAATAATAGGGTAGAAGAAGGAGAATAACTACAGTTCAATGGTTCAAAAAATATATTTAATAAAATTATAGTAGAAAATATTCCCAACATACATAAAGATATTCCTATAAAGGTTTAAGAAGCCTACAGAAAACCAAATAGACTGGATCATAAGAAAAAAATCCCCTCAACATATAATAATCAAAACACAAAACAAAGAATAAAGAAAGAATATTAAGAGCTGCAAAGGAAAAAGGTCAAGTAACATATAAAGGGAAACCTATCAGATTTAAACCTGACTTCTCTATGGAAACCATGAAAGCCAGAAGGTCCTGGATAGATGTACTGCAGAAAATAAGAGACCATGGATGCAAGCCTAGATTACTATACCCAGCCAAGTTTTCATTCACTATAAATGGAGAAAACAAAATATTCCAGGATAAAAACAAATTTAAACAATACATAGCCACAAATCCAGCCTTATAAAAGTAATAGAAGGAAAATCAAAAACTAAAGAGTCCAACAATGCCCACAAAAACTCAGAAATCTAGTGACCCTTCAGCAGCATAACTCAAAGAAGGGAAACACATAATCTCTACTACAAAAAAAATGATGACCGGAGTTAACAACCACTGGTCATTAATATCACTTAATATCAATGGACTCAACTCACCTATAAAAAGGCACAGGCTAAGAGATTGGATACAAAAACAGGATCCCACATTCTGCTGTTTACAAGAAACACACCTCAACTACAAAGACAGACATCTACTCAGAGTAAAGGGTTGGGAAATTATTTATTAAGCAAACGGAAGAAAGAAACAAGCCTGTGTGGCCATACTAATTTCTAACAAAGTTGACTTCAAACTAAAATCAATCAGAAGAGATAGAAAGAGATATTTTATACTCATAACAGGAACAATCCATCAGGATGAAGTCTCAATCGTTAATATCTATGCTCCCAATATAAAAGCACCCACTTATATAAAAGAACCATTACTAGAACTCAAGGCAGCCATCAAACCACACACATTAATAGTTGGAGACTTCAACACTCCTCTCTCACCAATGGACAGGTCAATCAGACAGAAACCTAACAGAGAATTAAAAGACTTAATGGAGGTAATGAACCAAATGGGCTTAGACATCTATAGGACATTCCACCCAAACAGGAAAGAATATACCTTCTTCTCTGCAGCTCATGGAACCTTATCGAAAATTGACCACATACTCGGTAACAAAGCAAACTTCCCCAGTTACAAAACATATTAGAAACCACATGTGTCTTATTGTATCACCATGGATTAAAATTAGAATTCAACAACAATACTACCCCAGAAAGCCTACAAACTCATGGAAACTGAACAGTCACCTACTGAACCACATCTGGATCAAGGAAGAAATAAAGAAAGAAATTAAAGTCTTTCTTGAATTTAATGAAAATAAAGACACAACATACTCAAACTTATGGGACACTATGAAAGCAGTGCTAAGAGGAAAATTCATAGCACTAAGTGCACACTTAAAAAAAAAAGAGAAAGCACACATTGGAGACTTAACAGCACACCTGAAAGCTTTAGAAAAGAAAGAAGCAGACTCACCTAGGAGGAGTAGAAGACTGGAAATAATCAAACTGAGGGAGGAAATCAACAAAATAGAAACACAGAAAACAATCCAAAGAATCAATGAAACAAAAAGCTGGTTCTTGGAGAAAATCAACAAGATTGACAAACGCCTAGCCAAACTAATCAAATGGCGGAGAGAGAACACACAAATTAATAAGATCAGAAATGAAAAAGGGGACATAACCACAGACACAGAGGAAATTCAGAGAATCATTAGATCTTACTACAAAAGCCTGTATGCCACAAAATTGGAAACTGTAAAAGAAATGGACACTTTTTTAGATAAGTACCATATACCAAAGTTAAACCAGGACCAGGTAAATGCTCTAAATCGTCCTGTTAGTCGCGAAGAATTAGAAACTGTTATCAGAAACCTCCCTACCACAAAGAGCCCAGGACCTGATGGGTTCAATGCAGAATTCTACCAGAACTTCCAAGAAGACCTAATACCTATACTCCTTAAGGTGTTTCATAATATAGAAACAGAACAGTCATTGCCAAATTCCTTTTATGAAGCTACAATTACCCTGATACCTAAACCACACAAAGACTTAACCAAGAAAGAGAATTATAGGCCAATCTCACTCATGAACATCGATGCAAAAATTCTCAATAAAATACTGGCAAACAGAATCCAAGAACACATTACAAAAATTATCCACTAGGATCAAGTAGGCTTCATCCCAGAGATGCAGGGCTGGTTCAACATACGAAAATCTATCAATGTAATCCATCATATAAATAAACTGAATGATAAAAAACATATGATCATCTCATTAGATGCAGAAAAAGCATTTGACAAAATTCAGCACCCCTTTATGATAAAGGTCTTGGAGAGATTATAGATACGGGGGTCATTCCTAAATATAATAAAGGCTATTTACAGCAAGCCGACAGCTAACATCAAATTAAATGGAGAGAAACTCAAGGCCATCCCACTAAATTCAGCAACATGACAAGGCTGTCCACTCTCTCCTTATCTCTTCAATATAGTACTTGAAGTTCTAGCAATAGCAATAAGACAAAACAAGGGGATCAAGGGGATTCGAATTGGAAAGGAAGAAGTTAAACTTTCATTATTTGCTGATGATATGATAGTGTACATAAGCGACCCCAAAAACTCCACCAAAGAACTCCTACAGCTGATAAACTCCTTTAGTAGTGTGGCAGGATACAAGATCAACTCCAAAAAATCAGTCGCCCTCCTATATACAAAGGATAAGGAAGCAGAGAAAGAAATCAGAGAAGCGTCACCATTCACGATAGCCACAAATAGCATAAAATATCTTGGGGTAACTCTAACCAAGGAAGTGAAAGACCTATTTGACAAGAACTTTACGTCTTTGAAGAAAGAAATTGAAGAGAACACCAGAAAATGGAAGGATCTCCCTTGCTCTTGGATTGGGAGGATCAACATAGTAAAAATGGCAATACTACCAAAGGCAATCTATAGATTTAATGCAATCCCCTTAAAGATCCCATCAAAATTCTTCACAGATTTTGAGAGGACAATAATCAACTTTATATGGAAGAACAAGAAGCCCAGGATAGCCAAAACAATCTTATACAATAAAGGAACTTCTGGAGGCATTACCATCCCTGACTTCAAACTCTATTACAGAGCTACAGTATTGAAAACAGCTTGGTATTGGCATAAAAACAGAGAAGTCGACCAATGGAATCGAATAGAAGACCCAGATCTTAACCCACAAATCTATGAACACCTGATTTTTGGTAAAGGAGCAAAAAGCACACAATGGAAGAAAGAAAGCATCTTCAACAAATGGTGCTGGCATAACTGGATGTCAACCTGTAGAACAATGAAAGTAGATCCGTGTCTATCACCATGCACAAAACTCAAGTCCAAATGGATTAAAGACCTCAATATCAATCTGAACACACTGAACCTGTTAGAGGAGAAAGTGGGAAGTACTCTACAACATTTGGGCACAGGAGACCGCTTCCTACGTATAGCCCCAGCAGCACAGACATTTAGGGCAACATTGAATAAATTTGACCTCCTGAAGCTGAGCAGCTTCTGTAAAGCAAAGGACACTGTCACTAAGACAAAAAGGCAGCCTACTGACTGAGAAAAGATCTTCACCAACCCCGCAACAGACAAAGGCCTGATCTCCAAAATATATAAGGAACTCAAGAGACTAGACTTTAAAATGTTAATTAACCCAATTAAAAAATGGGGCACTGAACTGAACAGAGAATTCTCAACAGAAGAAGTTCAAATAGCCAAAAGACACTTAAGGGCATGCTCAACCTCCCTAGCAATCAGGGAAATGCAAATCAAAACAATGTTGAGATCCCATCTTACACCTGTCAGAATGGCTAAAATCAAAAACACCAATGATAGCCTTTGCTGGAGAGGATGTGGAGTAAGGGGTACACTCATCCATTGCTGCTGCGAACGCAAACTTGTGCAACTGCTTTGGAAAGCAGTGTGGAGGTTTCTCAGGAAATTTGGGATCAACCTACCCCAGGACACAACAATCCCACTATTGGGAATTTACCCAAGATCCTATTGCCATACTCATGAATATCTTGCATATCACCATAGAACCTTAACCTGGCATTGGATGGAGAAAATGACAGAGCCCCACGTAGGAGCACTGGACTGAGCTCCCAAGGTCCTGATGAGGAGCAAAAGAAGGGAGATCGTGAGCAAGGAAGTCTCCATTTAATTTGATGTTAGCTGTCGGCTTGCTATAAATAGCCTTTATTATATTTGGGAATGATCCTTGTATCCCTATACTCTCCAAGACTTTTATCATAAAGAGGTGTTGAATTTTGTCAAATGCTTTGTTGAATATATTTTCTGGGCCTTTGAGTTGTAATTCTTCTCCTTCTTCTACCCCAATTATTCTTAGGTTTGGTCTTTTCATGATGTCCCAGATTTCCTGGATATTTTGTGTTAAGAATTTGTTGGATATGTTTTGTTCTTTAATCTGTCAGTTTATTTCCTCTATAGTATCTTCAGAGTCTGAGATTCTTCCTTCTAGCTCTTGTATTCTGTTGGTAATACTTGTCTGTAGTTTTTGTTTGTTTCCTCAGAATTTCCATTTCCAGTCTTCGCTCAGATTGTGTTTTCTTCATTACCTCCATTTCATTTTTCATGTCTTGAACTGTCTCCCTTACCTGTTTGATTGCTTTTTCTTGTTTTTCTTGGGTATCTTTGAGAGATTTATTTATTTCATCTACCTTTTTGTTTGTCATCTCCATTTCTTTATGGCAGTTTTTTTTTACCTCCTGTTTATAGTCCTCTATTATTTTCATAAAGTAGTGTTTAAGGTCAATTTCTTATATTTCTCGTGGAGTAGGGTGTTCAATTCTTGTTTCGGGATGCCTGGATTCCGGTGATGTCATGTTGCCTTTCAGGTCATTGGAGCAGTTCTTGAATTGGCGCCTGCCCATCTCTTCCTTCAAATGGAGCCAGGAGAGACTTGGTGTCTTGGTCTAATCTTTGCTGTGACTGAATCTGGGTGGACCTCCTCAGTTCAGGAGCCAGGGCTTTTCCTGACTTGCAGCACAATCTGAATGAGCCTGCACTCCCTTGCTGGTATCCTTAGACCTGCCTGAAGGGCAGCCTTTCACCTCTTTGGGTGGATGGCCTTGGTGCAGGAACAGGACACTTTTCCTGATCCCAGGACCTTGAATACTTTAGGGAAGGCTTGGGAGAGTCAGGGACGTATGTAACAAAGACACCTCTGGACCAGGAGCTGGAGGGGGGGGTGTGCTCTCTTCCAGGGCAGGTCGCCCTAGGACAGCACACACTCACCCATCCAAATGGAACTCCACAGCACTGAATCAGGGATTCCTGGTAGCCCAGGGTCACCTCAGGGACAGAAGGACAAAGGAGGGGGCAGGGCAGGGTGGAGTATCACACAGCGAACCTTGCAGCACAATCTGAAGGAGCCCGCACTCCTTTGCTGGAATCCTCAGACCTGCCTGGAGGGCAGCCTCTCACCCCTTTGGGTGGATGGCCTTAGTGCAGAAACAGGACACTTTTCCTGATCTCAGGACCTTGAATACACTAGTGAAGGCTGTCCAGATGGAACTCCACAGCACTGAATCAGGGATTCCTGGTAGCCCAGGGATGCCACAGGGACAGAAGGAGCTTTGGCCTTTTTATTGTGTCGTAGATTACCTGAATGTTTTGTGATGAGAAATTGTTGGATTTGCTGTTTTCTTTGATCAGTGCATTTATTTTCTCTATGGTATATTCAGAATCTGAGATTCTTTCTTCTATATCTTGTATTCTGTTGTTTATGCTTGTTTCTGTAGTCTGTAGTCTGTATGTTAGAATCTTCCTAGTAATCCACCACCTCTTGGTGCTACACACATTAATAGAAATGGGTTAATCAAGATGTGAGAGGCTAGAGCTATTGGGCCAGGCAGTTTTTAAAGGAATAGAATTTGTGTGTAGTTATTTCGGGTAAAGCTAGCTGGTGGCTGGGAGCCAGGTAGCAAGAAGCGGCCCACAGCTCCTCATTACATCGAATTGTTGGAAGAGAGTGCTTACCTTTGAGAGAAACAATTGTGCGTTTCTCACAAAACCTTCTAAAAAGCTAAATACAGTATCAAATGAAAGGACTATTCTTTCAAAATACAGCATATAGACAGTTATTGAGCATTCCCTTCACTTCTAACAATACTTTGAAGTGTTTTTAAAAGAGTGCTTCTCTTTTGAGAGAAATGATTTTGCATTTCTAATGAAAGATTAAAGATGTAAGTACACTTTTAAAAAGCTTATCTTTCCAACTACAGCATATAGAAAGTAATTGAACAGTCCCTTCCCTTATAACAATGCATTGAAGTGTTTGAAGAGCATGCTTCTCTTTTGAGAGAAATGATTGTGCATTCCTCATGAAAGCTTCTAAGCATAAGTACACTTTCAAAAGATAGAGCTTATCTTTCAAAGTACAGCATTTAGAAAAAAATGCAATATGATTTTCACTTCTAAAAATGTTTTCAAGTGTTTGAAGAGAGTGCTTCTCTTTTGGGAGAAACTAGTGTTTCTCATGAAAGCTTCTATGCAAGTAAGTACACTTTCAAAATATAGTGCTTATCTTTCCAACTACAGCATATAGAAAGTTATTTAACACTCATTTTACTTCTAACAATGCTTTTAGTGTTTGAAGAGAGTGCTTCTCTTTTGAGAGAAATGATTGTGCTTTCTTACGAAAGCTTCTAAGGAAGTAGGGACACTTTCCAAAGCAAAAACTTATCTTTCCACCTACAGCATATAGAAAGTAATTGAATAATGTGCAAAAACAATCCCACACCAGTTAGGATTTAAAGGGGTATTTATTTTGGGGGGGGGGGGGGGCAAAACTCATGAAACACCATCAGAAAAGGCGCCTAGTCACTGGAGCAGGAGCCGGAACAAAGTGAGCGGGCCAAGGCTTGTCTCTCTTTTTTAAAGATAAATAGGCCATGCCCCAATGGGCTGGTATTTCAGCAACTATTGGCTGAAAGAGTAGCAGCACAATGGGCTCATACTTCAGAGGCTATTGGCTGAAGAAGCAGAAGGTCCTCCCACAGCACCTGAACATGCATTTCACTCCTAATAATGCTTTGAAGTGTTTGAGGAGAGTGCTTCTCCTTTGTGAGAAACACATGGGTATTTCTCACGAAAGCATCTAAGAACCCAAATACAATTTCAAAAGAAAGGGCTTATCTTTCCAACTATGGCATATAGAAAGTAATTGAACATTCATTTCATTTCTAACAATGCTTTGAAATGTTTGAAGAGAGTGATTCTCTTTCAGTGGTACAATTGTGTGTTTCTCACGAAAGCTTCTAAGGATGTAAGTACACTTTCAAAAGAAACTGCTTATCCTTCAATGTACAGATTTTAGAAAAAAAAATGAAACACTCCTTTTACTTCTAACAATGCTTTGAAGTGTTTGAAGAGAGAGCTTCTCTTTTGAGAGAAACAATTGTGCGTTTCTCACAAATCAACTAAGGAAGTAAGTATACTTTCAAAAGAAAGCTGATCTTTGAAACTACACCATATAGAAAGTAATTGAACATTCATTTCACATCAAACAATGGGTTGAATTGTTGAAGAGAGTGCTTATATTTTGAGAGAAACGATTGTAAATTTCTCATGAAAGATCCTAAGGATGTAGTACACTTTCAAAGAAAGTGCTTATATTTCCATCTACTGATTATAGAAAGTAATTTAACACTCCATTCACTTCTAACAATGCTTTGAAGTGTTTGAAAAGAGTGCTTTATTTTGTTTTTAATTTTATTTTGGGTTTTTTTTGAGACAGGGTTTCTCTGTAGCTTTGGAGCCTGTCCTGGAACTAGTTCTTGTAGACCAGGCTGTTCTCAAACTCACAGAGATCTGCCTGCCTCTGCATCCCGAGTGCTGGGATTAAAGGCGTGCACCATAACCACCCAGCAAGAGTGCTTTATTTTGAAAGAAATGATTGTGCATTTCTCAAGAAAGCTTCTAAAGAAGTAAATACACTTTCAAAAAGAAAGAGCTTATCTTTCCAACTGGAACATATAGAAAGTAATTTAACACTTCATTCACTTCTAACAATTCTTTAAAGTGTTTGAAGAGAGTGCTTTTCCTTTGAGAGAAATGATTGTGTGTTTCTCATAAAAGATTTTAAGAAGCTAAATACACTTTCAAAAGAATGGACTTATCTTTCCAACTATAGCCTATAGAAAGTAATTGAACATTCAATTCAATTGTAGCTATGCTTTGAAGTGTTATAGAGTACTTCTCTTTTGAGAGAAATGATTGTGCTTTCTCACTAAAGCTTCTGAGGAAGTAGAGTCACTTTCCAAAGCAAAAACTTATCTTTCCAACTACAGCATATAGAAAGAAAGTGAGCATTCATTTTACTTCTAACAATGCTTTGAAGTGTTTGAAGAGACTACTTCTTCTTTGTGAGAAACACATGTGCGTTTCTCACAAAAGCATCTAAGAAGCTAAATACAATTTCAAAAGAAAGTGCTTATCTTTCCAACTACAGCATATAGAAAGGAATTGAACATTGCTTTCATATATAACAATTCTTTGAAGTGTTTGATATAGGCATTCTCTTTTGAGAGAAACAATTGTTGGTTTCTCATGAAAGCTTCTAAGGATATAAGTACACTTTCAAAAGAAACTGCTTACCTTTCAACATACAGATTGTAGAAATAAATGCAACAGTCCTTTCACTTCTAACAATGCTTTGAAGTGTTTGAAGAGAGAGCTTCTCCTTTGAGAGAAATGACTGTGCCTCTCTCACAAAGATTCTATGGAAGCCGGGCGGTGGTGGCGCACGCCTTTAATCCCAGCACTCGGGAGGCAGAGGCAGGCGGATCTCTGTGAGTTCGAGACCAGCCTGGTCTACAAGAGCTAGTTCTAGGACAGGCTCTAAAGCTGCAGAGAAACCCTGTCTCAAAAAAACAAAACAAAACAAAAAAAAAAAAGATTCTATGGAAGTAAGTACTATTTCAAAAGAAAAAGCTTATCTTTCTATCTACAGCATATAGAAATTAATTTAACACTCCATTTACTTCTTACAATGCTTGGAAGTGTTTAAAGAGAGTACTCGTCTTTTGAGAAAAATGATTGTGTGTTTCTCATGAAAGCTTATAAAAAGCTAAATACACTTCAAATAAAGGGCTTATGTTTCCAACTACTGTATATAGAAAATAACTGAACATTCCTTTTACTTTTACTAATGCTTTGAAGTGTTTAAAGAAAGTGCTTCTCTTTTGAGAGAATTGATTGTGCATTTTTCACGAAAGAATCTAAGGAAGTAGGTACACTTTCAAAAGAAAGGGATTACTTTCCAACTAAAGCTTATAAAAAGTAACTTAACACTCCATTCAATTTTAACAATGCTTTGAAGATTCTGAAGAGAGTGCTTCTCTTTTGAGAATAATGATCATGTGTTTCTCATGAAAGTGTCTAAGAAATTAAGTATACTTTCAAAAGAAAGGGCTTATCTTTCCAACTACAGCATGTTAAACTAATTTAACACTCCACTTCCAACGTTGCTTTGAAGTGTTTGAAGAGAGTGCTTCTCTATTGAGAGAAATGATTGTGTGTTTCTCACTAAAGCTTTTAAGAAACTAAATACACTTTCAAAAGAAAGGGCTTATCTTTCCAATTACAGCATATAGAAAATAATTTAACATTCCTTTCACTTCCAACAATGCATTCAAGTGTTTAAAGAGTGTTTCTCATTTGACAGAAACGATTGTGCTCATGGAAACTTCTAAGCAATTAAGTACACTTTCAAAAGATAGTGCTTATCTTTCAAAGTATAGTATTTAGAAAAAAATGCAACACTCTTTTCACTTCTGAAAATATTTGGAAGTGTTTGAAGACTGTGCTTCTCTTTGGAGAGAAATGATTGTGCGTCTCTCACTAAGGCATCTAAGAATCTAATAAAAACTTTGAAATAACAGGCTTATTTTTCTAAATACAGCATACAAAAAGTAATTGAACATTCATTTCACTTCTAACAATAATTTGAAGTGTTTGTAGGAAGTGCTCCTCTTTTGAGAGAAAAGATTGTGCATTTCTCACAAAAGCTTCTAAGAAGCTAAATACACTTTCAAAAGAATGGGCTTATCTTTCTAACTACAGCATATAGAAAGTAATTGTACATTCATTTCACTTCTAACAATGCTTTGAAGTGTCTGAAGAGATTGCTTCTCTTTTGAGAGAAACTATTGTACATTTCACACGAAAGCTTCTATGGAAGTAAGTACACTTACAAAAGAAAGTGTTTGTCTTTCAAAGTACAGCATTTAGAAGAAACTGCAACACTCCTTTTAATTGAACATGCATTTCAAATCTAACAACGCTTGAAATGGTTTCCCTTTATATATTACTTTAACTTTTTCCCTTGCAGCTCTTAATATTTGCTCTTTATTATGTATGTTTTGTGTTTTGATTATTATATGGTGAGTGGATGCTTTTTTTTTGATCCAGTCTATTTGGTGTTCTTTATGCTTCTTTTACCTAAATAGGAATATCCTTCTTTAGGTTGAGAAAGTTTTCTTCTATAATTTTGTTGAATATATTTTATGGGCCTTATACCTGTAATTCTTCTCCTTCTTCTATCCCTATTATTCTTAGGTTTGGTCTTTTCATGGTGTCCCAGATTTCCTGGATGTTTTGTGTTAAGAATTTGTTAGATTTGTTATTTTCTTAATCAATGATTTTATTTCCTCTGTAGTATCTTCGGTGTCTGAGATTTTTCCCTCTATCTTTTATTTTGACTTCTAAAAAATGCTTTAAAGTGTTTGAAGAAAGTGCTTCTCTTCTGAGAGAAAAGATTGTATATTTTTCATGAAAGCTTCTAAGGAAGTGGGTACACTTTCAAAAGAAAAGGCTTATCTTTCCAACTACAGCATATAGAAAGTAATTGAAAATTCCTTTACTTCCAACAATGCTTCAAAGTGTTTAAAAGAGTGTTTCTCTTTTACAGAAATGATTGTGCATTGCTCATGAAAGCTTCTAAGCAATTAAGTACACTTTCAAAAGATAGTGCTTATCATTCAAAGTACAGTATTTTGAAAAAAAAAGGCAACACTCTTTTCACTTCTCAACATATTTGACAGTGTTTGAAGACTGTGCTTCTCTTTGGAGAGAAATGATTGTGCATCACTCACAAAGGCATCTAAGTATCTAATATAAACTTTGAAATAACAGGCTTATTTCTACAACTACAGCATACAGAAAGTAATTGAACATTCAATTCAATTCTAACAATGATTTGAAGAGTTTGTAGGAAGTGCTTCTCTTTTGAGAGAAAAGATTGTGTGTTTCTCATGAAAGCATCTAAAAAGCTAAATACTCTTTCAAGAGTAAGGGCTTATCTTTCATCTACAGCATATTGAATGTAATTTAACACTCCATTCACTTCTAACTATGCTTTGACGTGTTTGAAAAGAATGCTTTTCTTTTGAGAGAAACGATGTATGTTTCTCATGAACGCTACTAAGAAGCTGAACACTTTCAAAATAAAGGACTTATCTTTTACAACTACAGCATATAGAAAGTAATTGAATACTCCTTTCACTTATCACAATGCTTTGAAGTGTTTGAAGAGAGTGCTTCTCTTCTGAGAGTAACAATTGTGCTTTTCTCACAAAAGCATCTAAGAAGCTAAATACACTTTCAAAAGAAAGGGCTTATGTTTCGACCAACAGCATACAGAAAATAATTGAACATTCCTTTCACTTCTCCAAATGGTTTGAAGTGTTTGAAGAGAGTGCTTCTCTTTTAAGAGAAACAATTGTGCATTTTTCACAAAACATTCTGAGGAAGTAGGTACACTTTCAAAAAAAAGTGCTTATATTTCCAACTACAGCATATAGAAATTAATTAAAAATTCCTTTCACTTCTAACATTGCTTTGAGATGTTTGAAGAGAGTGATTCTCTTTCTAAAGAAATGATTGTGCTTTTCTAATGAAAGCTTCAAAGGATGTAATAACACTCCAAAAAGAAGCTGGTTATCTTTCAATGTACAGATTTTAGAAAAATGCAACACTCCTTTCACTTCTAACAATGCTTTGAAGTGTTTGAAGAAAGTGCTTCTCTTTTGAGAGGAACAATTGTGCATTTTTCACAAAAGATTCTCAGGAAGTAGATACACTTTCAAAAGAAAGGGATTATATTTCTCATTACAGCATATAAAATATAATTGAAAATTCCTTTCACTTCTAACAATGCCTTGAAGTATTTGAAGAGAGTGCTTCTTTTTAAGGGAAATGATTGTGCATTTATAAGGAAAGCTTGTAAAAAGCTAAATACACTTTCAAAAAAGGCTTATCATTCCAACTACAGCATATAGAAAATTATTGAACATTCCTTTCACTTCTAACACTGCTTTGAAGTGTTCTTTAAGAGTTCTTCTTTTTGAGAGAAATGATTTTGTTTTTCTCATGAAAGCTTCTAAGCAATTAAGTACACTTTCAAAAGATAGTGCTTATCTTTCAAAATAAAGTATTTAGAAAAAAAATGCAACACTCTTTTCACTTCTAAAAGTACTTTGAAGTGTTTGAAGAGAGTGCTTCTCTTTGGATAGAAATGATTGTGCATGTCTCACAAAAGCTCTAAGAATCTAATATAAACTTTGAAATATCAAGCTTATCTTTCCAACTACAGCATATAAAAAGTAATTGAGTTCACCTTCTTATTTAGCTTCTCCAGGATCAGGAATTATAGGCTCACTGACCTTTATTTATCTCTAGAATGCACTTATGAGTGAGTACATACCAAATTCATCTTTTTGGGTCTGGGTTACCTCACTCAGAATAACGTTTTCTATTTCCATCCATTTGCATGCAAAGTTCAAGATGTCATTGTTTTTTTACCGCCAAGTAGTACTCTAATGTGTATATATTCCACACTTCCTTTATCCATTCTTCCATTGAAGGGCATCTAGGTTGTGTCTAGATTCTGGCTATTATAAATAATGCTGACTATTACATAGAAATAAGAAGGTGAACCCAAAGCAAAACATATAGTTATCCTCCTGGATATTGGAAGTAGACTAAGTTGCCAGGCAAAAATTGGGATCTTGGGGGTGTGGGTGAGGTGCTGGTAAAAGGGTTGATGGGGAGATGTAGAGAGAAAATTGAGGAAGGGAAGATGGGGAGACCCTGGGGGAATGGGATAGTTGGGATGGAGGAAGAGTGTATAGGGGTGCAGGGAAGAAGATATCTTAATTAAGGGAGCCATTTTAAAGTTAGCAAGAGACTTGACTCTAGAGGGGTTCCCAAGAATCCATGGAGATGTCCCCAGCTAGTTCCTTGGGCAGCTGTCAAGAGGGAGCCAAAAATGGCCCTTTCCTATAGCCATACTGATGAATATCTTGCAAATCACCATAGAAGCTTCATCTGTTGATGGATGGAGATAGAGACAGAGACCCACATTGGAGCACAGGACTGAGCTCCCAAGGCCCAAATGAGGAGCAGAAGGAGGGACTTGAGCAAGGAAGTCAGGACTGTGAGGAGTTCGTCCACCCACTGAGAGAGTGGGGCTGGTCTAATGGCCAGCTCGACTGACACTGAAAAAGCATGGGATCAAACCAGACTCTCTGAAAGTGGGGGACAATAAGGGCTGACTGAGAAGCCAAGAACAATGGCACTGGGTTTTGATCCTACTGCATATACTGGCTTTGGGGGAGCCTAGTCTGTTTAGATGCGCACCTTCCTGGACCTGGATGGGGGGGAGGACCTTGGACTTCCTGCAGGGCAGGGAACCCTGATTGCTCCTTGGACTGGAAAGGGAGGGTGAGGGGAGTGGAAGGAGGGGGAGGGAAATGGGAGGTGGGGAGGAGGTGGAAATTTTTAATAATAAAAAAAGCAAAAATGAGAAAGTAATTGAACATTCAACTCACCTCTAACAATGCTTTGAAGTGTTTGAAGAGAGTGCTTCTATTTTGAGAGAAACAATTGTGTGTTTCTCACAAACGCTTCTATGGAAGTAAGTAATCTTTCAAAAGAAAGTGCTTATCTTTCTTTTTTAATAAATATTTCATTTATTTATTATGTATACAATATTCTGTCTGTGTGTATGCCTGCAGGCCAGAAGAGAGCACCGGACCCCACTATTTCAAATACCACATTTAGAAGAAACTGCAACACTCCTTTTACTTCTAACAATGCTTTGAAGTGTTTACAGAGAGTGCTTTTCTTTTGAGAGAAACGATTGTGCTCTCTCATGAAAGCTTCTAGGAAGTAGGACACATTCTAAAGCAAAAGCTTATCTTTCCAACTAACATATATAGAAAGTAATTGATCATTCATTTCACTTCTAACAAGGCTTTAAATTGTTTGAAGCAAGTGCTTCTCCTTTGTGAGAAAAACGTGTGCGTTTCTCATGACAGCATCTTAGCAGCTAAATACAATTTCAAAAAAAGGACTTACTTTTCCAACTACAGCATATAGAAAGTAATTGAACATTCCTTTCAATTCTAACAATGCTTTGAAATGTTTGAAGAGAGTGATTCTCTTTTGAGAGAAATGATTGTCCGTTTCTCATGAAAGCTTCTAAGGATGTAAGTACACTTTCAAAAGAAAGGGATTATCTTTCAATGTACAGATTTTAGAAAAAAATGAAACACTCCTTTCCCTTCTAAAAATGCTTTGAATTGTTTGAAGAGAGAGATTCCCTTTGAGTGAAATGAGTGTGTGTTTCTCACAAAAGCAACTAAGGAAGTACATATACTTTCAAAAGAAAAAGCTTATCTTTCCAACTATAACATATAGAAAGTAATTTAATACTCCATTCACTTCTAACAATACTTTGAAGGGTTTGAGGAGAGTGCATCTCATTTGAGAGAAACCATTGTGTTTTTCTCAAGAAAGATTCTAAAAAGTTAAATACACTTTCAAAAGAAAGGGCTTATCTTTCCAACTACAGCATATAGAAAATAACTGAACATTCCTTTCACTTCTCAAAGCTTCAAAGTGTTTGAAGAAAGTGCTAATCTTTAGAGAGAAATGATTGTGCATTTTTCATGAAAGCTTCTAAGGAAGTAGGTATACTTTCAAAAGAAAGGGCTTATCTTTTCAACTACAGTATATAGAAAGTAATTGAAAATTCCTTTCACTTCCAACAATGCTTTGAAGTGTTTGAAGAGAGTTTTTTCTTTTCACTGAAACAATTGTGCATTGCTCATGAAAGCTTCTAAAAAGCAAAATACACTTTTAAAAGTTAGAGCTTATCTTTCCATCTATAGCATATAGAATGTAATTTAACACTCCATTCATTTCTAACTATGCTTTGAATTGTTTGAAGAGAGTGCTTCTCATTTGAAAGAAAAGATTGTGAGCTTCTCAGGAAATCTTCTAAGAAGCTTAATACACTTTCAAAAGAAAGGGCTTATCTTTCAAACATGTGCATTTCTCATAAAAGCTTTTAAAAGAAAACAGTCTTGCAAAAGAAAGTGCTTATCTTTCCAACTACAGCATTTAGAAAGGAATGGAACACTCCTTTCCCTTCACAAAATGCTTTGAACTGTTTGAAGGAAATGCTTCTCTTTTAAGGGAAATGCATTTTTGTTTTTTCCTAAAGTTTTAAGAAGCAAAACACACTATATAAAGAAAGTACTTATCTTACCAAGTACAGTATTTAGAAAGAAATAGAACACTACTTTCAATTCAAACAATGCTTTGAATTATTTGAGTGAACTGCTTCTATTTGAGAGAAAGGAATGTGCGTTTCTCAAGAAAACTTTTAAAAAGGAAAACATTCTTTTAAAAGAAAGTGCTTGTCTTTCCAACTACAGCATATAGAAAGAAATGGAACACTCCTTTCTCTTCTCACAATGCTTTGAAATGTTTGAAGGAAGTGCTTCTCTTTTGAGAGAAACACATGTTCGTTTCTCCCTAAAGCCTTTAAGAAGCAAAACACACTTTCTAAAGAAAGTACTTATATTACCAACTACAGCATTTAGAAAGAAATGGAACACTTCTTTCACTTCTATCAATGCTTTGAACTGTTTGAAGAAAGTAGTTCTCTTTAAAGAGAAATGTAAGTGCACTTCCCACTAAAGCTTTTACAAGCAAAACTCACTTTCAAAAGAATATAATTATCTTTCCTTCTACAGCATATAGAAAGAAATGAAACACTCCTTTCACTTAGAACAATGCTTTGAAGTGTTTGATGACAGTCCTTCTCTTTTGAGAGAAAAGCATGTTCTTTTCTACCAAAAGCTTTTAAAAAGGAAAACACACTTTCAAAAGAATGTACTTATCTTTCCAATTATAGCATTTAGAGAGAAATGAAACACTACTGTCACTTCTAACAATGCTTTGAACTGTTTGAATGAAGTGTTTCTCTATTGACAGAAACTAATTTGCATTTCTGAAGAAAGCTTAAGAAGCAAAAATCTCATTCAATGATTGTACTTTTTTTCCCACTACAGCATATAGAAAGAAATGGAACACCCCTTTCACTTCAAACAATGCTTTGAAGTGTTTGAAGAAAGTTCTTCTCTTTTGAGAGAAATGATTGTGTCATTCTTTAAAAAGCTTTTAAGAAGGAAAACACACTTTCAAAAGAATGTACCTATCTTTTCAAATAGAGCATTTAGAGAAAATGTAACACTACTTTCACTTCTAACAATGCTTTGAACTGTTTGAAGGAAGTGCTTCTCTTTTGAGAGAAATGCATGTTACTATTTCCCTAAAGATTTTAAGAAGCAAAACTCACTTTCAAATGAATTTACTTACCCTTCCAAATACAGCTTTTAGAGAAAAATGGAACACTCTTTCGCTTCAAACAAAGCTTTGAACTGTTTGAAGATAGTGCTTCTATTTGAGGAAAACACATGTGAGTTTCCCATGAAAACTTTTATAAAAGAAAACACTCTTTCAAAAGAAAGTGCTTATCTTTTAAACTACAACATATAGAAAGAACTGGAACACTCATTTCCCTTCTAACAATGCATTCAATGGTTTGAAGAAAGTGCTTCTCTTTTGAGAGAAATGCATATGCGTTTCTTAGGAAAACTTTTAAAAAGGAAAACACACTTTCAAAAGAATGTGCTCATTTTTTCAAGTACTTCATTTAGAGAGAAATGGAACACTCCTTTCACTTCTAACAATACTTAGAATTGTTTGAAGGAATTGCTTCTCTTTTGAGAGAAATGCATGTGTGTTTCTCCCTAAAGCTTTTAAGAAGCCAAACACAATTTTAAAAAAATGTACTTATCTTTCCAATTACAACATTTAGTGAGAAATGGAATACTACTTTCACTTCTAACAATGCTTTGAACTCTGAATGAACTGCTTCTCTTTTGAAAGAAAGTCATTTGCGTTTCTGAAGCAAGCTTTTAAGAAGCAAAACACTCTTTCAAAAGAATGTACTTATCTTTCCTACTACAGCATATAAAAAGAAATGGAACACTACTTTCACTTCAAACAATTATCTGAAGTGTTTGAAGAAAGTGTTTCTCTTTTGAGAGAAATACATTTGCGATTCTCACAAAAGCTTTTAAATAGGGAAACACTCTTTCAAAAGAAAGTACTTATTATTCCAACTACAGCATATAAGAAGAAATGGAATACTCCTTTTTCTTTTAACAATGCTTTGAACTGTTTGTAGAAAGTGCCTCTCTTTTGGGAAAAATGAATTTGTGTTTCTCACAAAAGCTTCTAAAGGAGCTAAACACACCTCAAAAGAGAATGTTATTAGATTTCAAATGACAGAATATAGAAAGAAATGGAACATTGCTATCACTTCCAACAATGTTTTGAACTGTTTAAAAGAAGTGCTTCTCTTTTGACAAAAATGCATGTGAGTTTCTCATGAAAACTTTTAAAAAGGAAAACAGTCTTTTAAAAAAAGGTGGTTATCTTTCCAACTACAAGATAGAGAAAGAAATGGATCACTTTAATGTTTTGAACTTTTTGAAGGAATTGCTTCTCTTTTGACAGAAACGTATTTGTGTTTATTACTAAATATTTCAGTGAACAAAACACACTTTCAAAACATTGTACTTATTTTTGCAATCCAGCATTTAGATAGAAATGGAACACTACTTTTGCTTCTAACAAGGCTTTGAACTATTTGAAGGAATTGGTTCTCTTTTGAGAGAAATGTAAATGCATTTCTCACTGAAGCTTTTATAAGCAAAACTCACTTTCAAAGAATGTACTGATCTTTCCTACTACAGCATATAGAAATAAATGGAACACTCCTTCTTTTACTTCTAACAATGTTTTGACCTGTTTAAAGGAAGTGCTTCTCTTTTGAGAGTAATGCATGTCCATTTCACTTTAAACTTTTTAAGAAGCAAAACACACTTTCAAAAGAATGTACATCTCTTTCCAAATCCAGCATTTATAGAAATGGAAAACTACTTTCACTTCTAACAATGCTTTGAAATGTTTGAAACTGTTTAGTGCATTTATCACTAAAGCTTATAGAAGCAAACCTCACTTTCAAAAGAATGTACTTATCTTTCCAAGTACAGGATTTATAGAGAAATGGAACACTCCTTTCACTTCGATCAATGCTTTGAAGTCTTTGAAGTACTTCTCTTTTGAGGAAAACACATGTGCGTTTCTCTAGGAAGTTTTTAAGATGAAAAACACTCTTTCAAAAGAATCTATTTAACTTTCCTACTAGAGCATATAGAGAGAAATGGAACATTCCTTTCATTTCGAACAATGCTTTGAAGTATTTGAAGAAAGTGCTTTTCTTTTGATAGAAACACATGTGCATTTCTTACAAAAGCTTTTAAAAAGGAAAGCACACTTTCAAAAGAATGTACTTATCTTTCCAAGTACAGCATTTAGAGAGAAATGGAACACTCCTTTTACTTCTAAAACTGCTTTGAACTGTATGAAGGAAGTGGTTCTCTTTTGAGAGAAATGTGAGTGTGATTATCAATAAAGCTTTTAGAATCAAAACTCACTTTCTAAGAATGTACTTATCATTCCTACTGCAGCAAATAGAAAGAAATAGAACACTACTTTCACTTCTAACAATGCTTTGAACTCTTGAGAAAGTGCTTCTCTTTTGAGAGAAATGCGTGTGCATTTCTCAAGAAAGCCTTTAACAAGAAATATACTCTTTCCAAAGAATGTATTTTTCTTTCCTACTACAGCATATAGAAAGAAATGGAAAATTAATTCCAGTCACTTTTCACAATGCTTTAAAGTGTTAGAAGAATTTGCTTCTCTTTTGAAAGAAAGGCATGTGCGTTTCTTATGAAAGCTTAAAAAAAACACTTCCAAAAGAATGTACTTATCTTTCAAATGACAGCATTTAGAGACAAATGGAACACTCCTTTTACTTCAAACCATGGTTTGACCTGTTTAAAGGAAGTGTTTCTCTTTTCAGAGTAATGCATTTTCATTTCTCCCTAAAGCTTTTAAGAAGCAAAACACACTTTCAGAGGGGTTCCAAGGTTTCCAGGGAGACGCCCCCAGTTAGTTCCTTGGGCAGCTGAGGAGAGGGAGCCTGAAAAGGCCAGTTCCTATAGCCATACTGATGAATTTCTTGCATATCACCATAGAACCTCCACCTGACGATAGATGAAGAAAATGACAGAACCCCACATTGGAGCACCGGACTGAGCTCCCAAAGGTCCTGATGAGGAGCAGAAGGAGAGAGAACATGAGAAAGAAAGTCAGGACCGTGAGGGAACAACCATCTGGCGACAGATGGGGAAGGTGACTGAGACCCACATTGGAGCACTGGACTGAGCTCCCAAGGTCCTGATGAGGAGCAGAAGGAGTGAGAACATGAGGGAGAAAGTCAGGAACGAGAGGGGTGCGTTCACTCATGGAGACGGTGGGACAGAACTAATGGGAGATCACCAACTCTAGTTGGAATGGGACTGATGGATCATGCGACCAAACCCGTCTCTCTGAATGTGGCCAACAGTGGGGGCTGACTGAGAAGCAAAGGACAATGGCTCTGGGCTCTGATTCTTCTGCATGGATGGGCTCTGTGGGAGCCTTCTCAGCTTGGTCGATCACCTTCCTGGACCTGGGGGGAGTTGGGAGGACCTTGGTCTTAGCATAGAGTGGGGAACCCTGATGGCCCCTTGGCCTTGAGAGGGAGGGAGGGGAGGTATGGGTGGAGGGGAGGGGAGGGAAGGGGGAGAAGGAGGGGAGGGAAGGGGGAGGAGGAGGGAAGGAGATAGAAATTTTTAAATATAAAAAAATAAACCATGGGAAAAAAATAAAAAAAAAGAATGTACTTATCTTTCCATGTTTAGCATTTAGAGAGAAACGGAATACTCCTTTCACTTTGAGCAATGCTTTGAAGTGTTTGAGGAAAGTGCTTTTCTTTTGAGAGAAACACATCTATGTTTCTCAATAAAGCTTTTAGAAGAAAAACACACTTTCAAATGAATGTACTTATTTTTCCTACCACAGAAATAGAAATTGAACACTCCTTTCACTTTGAACAATGCTTTCAACTTTTTGGAGAAAGTGCTTCTCTTTTGAGAAAAATGCATGTTTGTTTCCCAATAAGCTTTTTAAATGAAAAACACTTTTTAAAGATAGTGCTTTTCTTTCCAACAACAGCATTAGGAAAGAAATGGAACACTCCATTCACTTCTAAAAATGCTTTTAACTGTTTGAAGGAAGTGGTTCCCTTTTAAGAGAAACCTAAATGTGTTTCTCACTACAGCATTTAGAAGCAAAACTCACTTTCAAAAGAATGTAATTATCTTTCCTACTACAGCAATAGAAAGAAATGGAACACTCCCTTCCTTTGAACAATGCTTTGAAGTCTTTGAAGGACATGCTTCTCTTTGAGAGAAACACATTTGCGTTTCTCACAAAAGCTTCTAAAGGAGATAAACATACTCTCAAGAAAACGGTATAATCTTTCAAGTGACAGTATAAGGAAAGAAATGGAACACTACATTCACTTCTAATAGTGTTTTGAACGGTTTAAAGTAATTGCTTCTTTTTTGAGAGAAATACATGTTCATTTCTCCTTAAAGCTTTTAAGAAGCAAAGCACACTTTCAAAAGATTGTACTTATCTTTCCAAGTACAGAATTTAGAGAGCAATGGAACACTACTTTCACTTTTAACCATGCTTTGAACTGTTTAAATGCAGTGCCTCTATTTTGAGAGAAACTCATGTGCGTTTCTGAAGAAAGCATTTAAGAAACAAAACAATCTTTTTAAATTTATTTTTTATTAAAAATTTTCACCTCCCCTCTTCTAATTTCTCACTCCCTCCCCTCCATCCTGTTCCCCCTTGGCTTCTCAGTCAGCCCTTATTGTCTTCCATATTCAGAGAGTCACGTTTTATTATATGCTCTGTCAGTCCCAGTCCAGCTGGACTTGGTTGTACCGGCGGGTACCGGCGGTACCGGCGGTCGGAGGGGTTACCAAAATAGTCCTTTTATAATAAATCAGTTTTAATAAAAGGGGAAATAAGGGAACTTACAGAACCAAGGGTCCAGCGGAGCAGAAGGTAACGCGGGGGATAGCAAACAGGGGTCCTTCCGGCGCCCCGATCCTATTTAAGGGTATCCTACTCCCCTGGGGCAGCCACGCCCCTGAAAGCAGGGATTGGGACAGCTGCCCCAACATCTTCCTCTTTTGTCTAAATAAGGCAGATTCAGAAACCAAATACAACTATATACAACGGGAACAGATCATATAAAATTATAAGAAGTAAACAATATCAGGGGAGGAGCATATAACAAAAAATTTTTCTAATCACTCTACTTTGGGAAGTCTAAATAATGTAGAAGGTAGCTACCATTATCTAATCTTCAACCCCATCAAAGATCTGAGAAGGAAAGTAATATTACCAAAGCAACCAGGAAGCACAAATGAGAAACTTCCAAAATGTACAACAGAAAACGGAGACAATTGACTACCTGGGCAACCACACGAAGTCTTGATAGCAATGTTGAGGAAACCAACTTTGGCTGAGGCCTGAAAAAACCTGACATACCTCCCACTAAATTCAGGAACACGACAAGGCTGTCCACTCTCTCCTTATCTCTTCAATATAGTGCTTGAAGTTCTAGCAATAGCAATAAGACAACATAAGGGAATCAAGGGGATTCGATTTGGAAAGGAAGAAGTTAAACTTTCATTATTTGCTGATGATATGATAGTGTACATAAGCGACCCCAAAAACTCCACCAAAGAACTCCTACAGCTGATAAACTCCTTCAGTAACGTGGCAGGTTACAAGATCAACTCCAAAAAATCAGTCGCCCTCCTATACACAAAGGGTAAGGAAGCAGAGAGGGAAATCAGAGAAGTATCACCTTTCACAATAGCCACAAATAGCATAAGGTATCTGGGAGTATCTCTAACCAAGGAAGTGAAGGATTTATTTGACAAGAACTTTAAGTCTTTGAAGAAAGAAATTGAAGAGGATACCAGAAAATGGAAGGATCTCCCCTGCTCGTGGATTGGGAGGATCAACATAGTGAAAATGGCAATTGTACCAAAAGCAATCTATAGATTCAATGCAATCCCAATAAAGGTCCCATTAAAACTCTTCACAGAGATTGAGAGGACAATAACCAACTTTATATGGAAAAACAAGAAACCCAGGATAGCCAAAAAAAAATCTTATACAATAAAGGTACTTCTGGAGGCATTACCATCCCTGACTTCAAACTCTATTACAGAGCTACAGTATTGAAAACAGCTTGGTATTGGCATAAAAATAGAGAAGTCGACCAATGGAATCGAATAGAAGACCGAGATCTTAACCCACAAACCTATGAACACCTGATTTTTGATAAAGGTACTAAAAGCACACAATGGAAGAAAGAAAGCATCTTCAACAAATTGTGCTGGCATAACTGGATGTCAACCTGTAGAAGAATGAAAGTAGATCCGTGTCTATCACCATGCACAAAACTCAAGTCCAAATGGATTAAAGACCTCAATGTCATTCTGAACACACTGAACCTGTTAGTGGAGAAAGTGGGAAGTACTCTACAACATTTGGGCACAGGAAACTGCTTCCTACGTATAACTCCAGCAGCACAGACATGAAGGGCAACATTGAATAAATGGGACCTCCTGAAGCTGAGCAGCTTCTGTAAAGCAAAGGACACTGTCACTAAGACAAAAAGGCAGCCTACTGACTAGGAAAAGATCTTCACCAACCCCGCAACAGACAAAGGTCTGATCTCCAAAATATATAAGGAACTCAAGAGACTAGACTTTAAAATGCTAATGAACCCAATTAAAAAATGGGGCACTGAACTGAACAGAGAATTCTCAACAGAAGAAGTTCGAATGGCCAAAAGACACTTAAGGGCATGCTCAACCTCCTTAGCAATCAGGGAAATGCAAATCAAAACAACGTTAAGATACCATCTTACACCTGTCAGAATGGCTAAAATCAAAAACACCAATGATAGCCTTTGCTGGAGAGGATGTGGAGTAAGGGGTACACTCATCCATTGCTGGTGGGAATGCAAACTTGTGCAACCGCTTTGGAAAGCAGTGTGGAGGTTTCTCTGGAAATTTGGGATCCACCTACCCCAGGACCCAGCAATCCCACTCTTGGGAATTTACCCAAGAGATGCCCAATCATATTACAAAAGCATCTGTTCAACTATGTTTATAGCAGCATTATTTGTAATAGCCAGAACCTGGAAACAACCTAGATGCCCTTCAGTGGAAGAATGGATGAAGAAAGTGTGGAATATATACATATTAGAGTACTACTCAGCGGTAAAAAACAATGACATCTTGAATTTTGCATGCAAATGGAGGGAAATAGAAAACACCATCCTGAGTGAGGTAACCCAGGCCCAAAAAGATGAACATGGGATGTACTCACTCATAATTGGGTTCTAGCAATAAATAAAGGACATCGAGCCTATAATTCGTAAAAATCCTAGAGAAGGTATATAAGAAGGTGAACCCAAAGAAAAACATATAGTTATCCTCCTGGATACTGGAAGTAGACAAAATTGCCAGGCAAAAAAATGGGAACATAGGGGTGGGGTGGGGTGGGGGGAGGGGGTTGGGGCCAGAAAAGTGTGAAGTGGAGGATGGGAAGAGCTTGGGGGAATAGGATGGTTGGGATATAGGAAGGGTGGATATGGAAACAAGGAATTATATATCTTAATTAAGGGAGCCATTCTAGGGTTGGCAGAGACTTGACTCTAGAGGGGTTCCCAGGTGTCCAGGAAGACGCCCCCAGCTAGTTCCTTGGGCAGCTGAGGAGAGGGTGCCAGAAATGTCCAGATCCTATTGCCATACTCATGAATATCTTGCATATCACCATAGAACCTTCACCTGGCATTGGATGGAGAAAATGACAGAGCCCCACATAGGAGCACCGGACTGAGCTCCCAAGGTCCCGATGAGGAGCAAAAGGAGGGAGATCATGAGCAAGGAAGTCAGGACCGTGAGGAGTGCGTTTACCCATTGAGACGGTGGGACAGATCTAACGGGAGACCACCAAGTCCAGTTGGAATGGAACTGATGGAACAGGGGACCAAAACGGGCTCTCTGAATGTGGCTGACAGTGGAGGAGGACTGAGAAACCAAGGACAACGGCAATGGATGTGAACTCTACAGCATGGACGGGTTCACTGTGAGCCTTAACCTTCACCTGGTGATGGATAGAGATAGAGACAGAGCCCCACATTGGAGCACCGGACTGAGCTCCCAAAATTCTGATGAGGAGCAGAAGGAGAGAGATCATGAGAAAGAAAGTCAGAACCATGAGGGATGCGTTCACCCACTGAGACGGCAGGACATAACTAATGGGAGACCACCAAGTCCACTTGGAATGGGACTGATGGAACATGCGACCAAATCGGACTCTCTGAAAGTGGCTGATGGTGGAGGCTGACCGAGGAGCCAAGGACAATGGCGATGGGCTTGGTCTCTACGACATGGACGGGCTCTGTGTGAGCCTTGTCAGTTTGGTTGTTCACCTTCCTGGACCTGGAGGGAGTTGGGAGGACCTTGGACTCAACATAGTGTAGAGAACCCTGATGGCTCTTTGGCCTGGAGAGGGAGGGAGTGGGGGTATGGGTGGAGGGGAGGGGAGGGAAGGCTGAGGAGGAGGGGAAGAGATGGCAATTTTTAATAAAAAATAAATAAACTGGAAACAAAAAAAAATAAAACCACTTATGGGTGAGTACATGTGATAATTGTCTTTCTGGGTGCAGGTTACCTCACTCAAGATGATGTTTTCTACCTCCATCCATTTTCCTGCAAAATTCAAGATGTCATTATTTTTTTTAGCTGTGTAAATGTGCCACATTTTCTTTATCTATTCTTTGGTCGAGGGGCATTTAGGTTGTTTCCTGGTTCTGACTATGACAAATAATGCTGCTATGCATATAGTTGAGCACATGTCCTTGTGGCACAATTGAGCATCTTTTGGATATATACCCACAAATTGTATTATTGTGTCTTGAGGAAGGTTTTTTCCTAATTTTCTGAGAAATAGCCACACTGACATCCAAAGTGTCTGTACCAGCTTGAACTCCCACCAGCAATGCAAGAGTATTCCCTTTACCCCACAACCTCTCCAGCATAAGTTGTCATCAGTGTTTTTGATCTTGGCCATTCTTACAGGTGTAAGATGAAATCTCAGAGTTGTTTTGATTTGCATTTCTCTGATGACTAAGGATGCTGAACATTTCCTTAAGTGACTGTCTTTCAGCCATTTTAGATTCCTCTGTTGAGAGTTCTCTATTTAGGTCTGTACTCCATTTTTTATTGGATTATTTGGTTTTTTTGATGACCAATTTCTTGAGTTCTTTGTATATTTTGGAGATCAGACCTCTGTCTGATGTGGTGTTAGTGATGATCTTTTCCCATTCTGTAGGGTGTCATTGTTTTGTTGACCATGTACTTTGCTTTACAGAACTGCCCTACAGTGTTTGATGATTCATTTTCTTGTTATAGTGTCTTACTTATACTATATTGCTTAACTCCTTTAAACAATAAGTTGATGTGGCTTAAAATTAAATGTATGAGTATTGTTATAGTTTCTTACTTTTATTTTTTTTATTATTTTTTTAATTTGTTCTATTTTCTTTTCTCTTTTTTATTAATTTTAAAATATTTCCATCTCCTTCCCTCCTCCTCCCCCCTACCTCCGCTCCTCCTCCACCTTCCCTCCCCTCCTTCTCCCCCTTCCCTCCCCTCCCCTCCACCCATACCTTCCCTCCCTCCCTCTCAAGGCCAAGGAGCCATCAGGGTTCCCCACTCTATGCTAAGACCAAAGTCCTCCCAACTCCCCCCAGGTCCAGGAAGGTGATCGACCAAGCTGAGAAGGCTCCCACAGAGCCGGTCCATGCAGAAGAATCAGAGCCCAGAGCCATTGTCCTTTGCTTCTCAGTCAGCCCCAGCTGCTGGCCACATTCAGAGAGACGCGTTTGGTCGCATGATCCATCAGTCCCATTCCAACTGGAGTTGGTGATCTCCCATTAGTTCTGCCCCACCGTCTCCATGAGTGAACGCACCCCTCTCGTTCCTGACTTTCTCCCTCATGTTCTCACTCCTGCTCCTCATCAGGACCTTGGAAGCTCAGTCCAGTGCTCCAATGTGGGGCTCAATCACCTTCCCCATCTGTTGCCAGCTGGAGGTTCCCTCACGGTCCTGACTTTCTTTCTCATGTTCTCTCTCCTTCTGCTCCTCATCAGGACCCTGGGAGCTCAGTCCGGTGCTCCAATGTGGGGCTCTGTCATTTTCTTCATCTATCGTCAGGTGGAGGTTCTATGGTGATATGCAAGAAATTCATCAGTATGGCTATAGGAACTGGCCTTTTCAGGCTCCCTCTCCTCAGCTGCCCAAGGAACTAACTGGGGGCGTCTCCCTGGAAACCTGGGAACCCCTCTAGGGTCAAGTCTCTTGACAACCCTCAGGTAGCTCCTTAAATTAAGATATATGCTTCCCTGCTCGCATATCCACCCTTCCTATATCACAAGCACCCCATTCCTCCGAGCTCCCCCCGTTCTCCCCTTCACACTTTTCTCTCCCCATCTTCCCTTGGCCCAGTCTTGCCCAACCCTCAAGTTCCCAATTTTGCCTGGCGATCGTGTCTACTTCCAATATCCAGGAGGATTACTATATCTTTTTTTGGGAGTTCACCTTCTTGTTATCTTCTCAAGGATCCCAAATTTATAGGCTCAATGTCCTTTAATTATGGCTAGAAACCGATTATGAGTGAGTACATCCCATATTCATCTTTTTGGGTCTGGGTTACCTCACTCAGAATAGTGTTTTCTATTTCCATCCATTTGCCTGCAAAATTCAAGATGTCATTGTCTTTCACCGCTGAGTAGTATTCTAGCATGTATATATTCCACAGTTTCTTCATCCATTCTTCCACTGAAGGGCATCTAGGTTGTTTCCAGGATCTGGCTATTACAAATAATGCTGCTATGAACATAGATGAGCATATGCTTTTGTTGTATGATTGGGCATCTCTTGGGTAGATTCCCAATAGTGGAATTGCTGGGTCCTGGGGTAGGTTGATCCCAACCTCCTGAGAAACCGCCACACTGCTTTCCAAAGCGGTTGCACAAGTTCGCATTCCCACCAGCAATGGATGAGTGTACCCCTTACCCCACAACCTCTCCAGCAAACGTTATCATTGGTGTTTTGGATTTTAGCCAATCTGACAGGTGTAAGATGATATCTCAAAGTTGTTTTGATTTGCATTTCCCTGATAGCTAGGGAGGTTGAGCATGACCTTAAGTGTCTTTTGGCCATTTGAACTTCTTCTGTTGAAAATTCTCTGTTCAGTTCAGCGCCGCATTTTTAAATTGGGTTAATTGGCATTTTACCGTCTAGTCTCTTGAGTTCCTTATATATTTTAGAGATCAGACCTTTGTCCCTTGCAGGGTTGGTGAAGATCTTTTCCTAGTCAGTAGGCTGCCTTTGTGTCTTAGTGACAATGTCCTTTGCTTTACAGAAGCTGCTCAACTTCAGGAGGTCCCATTTATTCAATGTTGCCCTTAAAGTCTGTGCAGCTGGGGTTATGCATAGGAAACAGTTCCCTGTGCCCATTTGTTGTAGAGTACTTCCCACTTTCTCCTCTATCAAGCTCAATGTGTTCAAATTAATATTGAGGTCTTTAATCCATTTGGACTTGAGTTTTGTGCATGGTGATAGATATGGATCTACTTTCATTCTTCTACAGTTTGACATCCAGTTATGCCAGCACCATTTGTTGAAGATGCCCTTTTTCTTCCATTGTGTACTTTTGGCTCCTTTATCAAAAATCAGGTGTTCATAGGTTTGTGGTTTAAGATCCGGGTCTTCTATACGATTCCATTGGTCAAATTCTCTGTTTTTATGCCAATACCAAGCTGTTTTCAATACTGAAGCTTTGTAATAGAGTTTGAAGTCAGGGATGGTAATGCCTCCAGAAGAACCTTTATTGTATAAGATTTTTTTGGCTATCCTGGGTTTCTTGTTTTTCCATATAAAGTTGATTATTGTCCTCTCAATCTCTGTGAAGAATTTTAATGGGACCTTGATTGGGATTGCATTGAATCAATAGATTGCTTTTGGTAGAATTGCCATTTTCACTATGTTGATCCTCCCAATCCACGAGCAGGGGAGATCCTTCCATTTTCTGGTATCCTCTTCAATTTCTTTCTTCAAAGACTTAAAGTTCTTGTCAAATAAATCCTTCACTTCCTTGGTTAGAGATACTCCCAGATATCTTATGCTATTTGTGGCTATTGTGAAAGGTGATACTTCTCTGATTTCCCTCTCTGCTTCCTTATCCTTTGTGTATAGGAGGGCGACTGATTTTTTGGAGTTGATCTTGTAACCTGCCACGTTACTGAAGGAGTTTATCAGCTGTAGGAGTTCTTTGGTGGAGATTTTGGGGTCGCTTATGTATACTATCATATCATCTGCAAATAATGAAAGTTTAACTTCTTCCTTTCCAAATTGAATCCCCTTGATTCCCTTATGTTGTCTTATTGCTATTGCTAGAACTTCAAGCACTATATTGAAGAGATAAGGAGAGAGTGGACAGCCTTGTCGTGTTCCTGAATTTAGTGGGATAGCCTTGAGTTTCTCTCCGTTTAATTTGATGTTAGCTGTCGGCTTGCTGTAAATAGCTTTTATTATGTTTAGGAATGACCCTTGTATCCCTAATCTCTCCAAGACCTTTATCATAAAAGGGTGCTGAATTTTGTCAAATGCTTTTTCAGCATCTAATGAGATGACCATATGGTTTTTTTCCTTCAGATTATTTATATGATGGATTACATTGATAGATTTTCATATGTTGAACCAGGCCTGCATCTCTGGGATGAAGCCTACTTGATCATAATGGATAATTTTTCTAATGTGTTCTTGGATTCGGTTAGCCAGTATTTTATTGAGAATTTTTGCGTCAATGGTCATGAGTGAGATTGGCCTGTAATTCTCTTTCTTGGTTGAGTCTTTGTGTGGTTTGGGTATCAGGGTAACTGTAGCTTCATAGAAGGAATTTGGCAGTGACTCTTGTGTTTCTATATTATGAAATACCTTAAGGAGTATAGGTATTAGGTCTTCTTGGAAGTTCTGGTAGAACTCCACATTGAAACCATCTGGTCCTGGGCTCTTTTTGGTAGGGAGGTTTCTGATAACAGTTTCTAATTCTTCGCGACTAACAGGACGATTTAGAGCATTTACCTGGTCCTGGTTTAACTTTGGTATATGGTATTTATCTAAAAAACTGTCCATTTCTTTTACGTTTTCCAATTTTGTGGCATACAGGCTTTTGTAGTAAGATCTAATGATTTTCTGAATTTCCTCTGTGTCTGTGCTTATGTCCCCCTTTTCATTTCTGATCTTATTATTTTGCGTGTTCTCCCTCTGCTGTTTGATTAGTTTGGCTAAGGGTTTGTCAATCTTGTTGATTTTCTCCAAGAACCAGCTTCTTGTTTCATTGATTCTTTGGATTGTTTTCTGTGTTTCTATTTTGTTGATTTCTGCCCTCAATTTGATTATTTCCAGTCTTCTCCTTCTCCTAGGTGAGTCTGCTTCTTTTTTTCCCAGAGCTTTCAGGTGTGCTGTTAAGTCACCAATGAGCGCTTTCTCCGTTTTCTTTAAGTGGGCACTTAGTGCTATGAACTTTCCTCTTAGCACTGCTTTCATTGTGTCCCATAGGTTTGAGTATGTTGTGTCTTTGTTTTCATTAAATTCAAGAAAGACTTTAATTTCTTTCTTTATTTCTTCCTTGACACAGGTGTGGGTCAGTAGTTGACTGTTCAGTTTCCATGAGTTTGTGGGCTTTCTGGGGGTAGCATTGTTGTTGAATTCTAATTTTAATCCATGGTGATCCGATAAGACACAGGTGGTTACTAATATTTTTTTGTAACTGTGGAAGTTTGCTTTGTTACCAAGTATATGGTCAATTTTCGAAAAGGTTCCATGAGCCGCAGAGAAGAAGGTATATTCTTTCCTATTTGGGTGGAATGTTCTATAGATGTCTGTTAAGTCCATTTGCTTCATTACCTCCATTAAGTCTTTCAATTCTCTGTTAGGTTTCTGTCTGATTGACCTGTCCATTGGTGAGAGAGGAGTGTTGAAGTCTCCAACTATTAGTGTGTGTGGTTTGATGGCTGCCTTGAGTTCTAGAAGTGTTTCTTTTACATAAGTGGGAGCTTTTATATTAGGGGCATAGATATTCAGGATTGAGACTTCATTCTGATGGATTTTTCCTGTTATGAGTATAAAGTGTCCCTTTCCATCTCTTCTGATTGATTTTAGTTTGAAGTCAACTTTGTTGGAAATTAGTATGGCCACACCCGCTTGTTTCTTAGGGCCATTTGCTTGATAAACCTTTTCCCAACCCTTTACTCTGAGTAGGTGTCTGTCTTTGTGGTTGAGGTGTGTTTCTTGTAAACAGCAAAATGTTGGATTCTGTTTTCGTATCCAGTCTCTTAGCCTGTGCCTTTTTATAGGTGAATTGAGTCCATTGATATTAAGTGATATTAATGACCAGTGGTTGTTAACTTCAGTCATTTTTCGTAGTAGAGTTTGTGTGTTTCCGTTCTTCTAGTTGTGCTGGTGGAGGGTCACTAGATGCCTGAGTTATTGTGGGCATTGTTGGACTCCTTGGTTTGTGATTTTCCTTCTATTACTTTCTGCAAGGCTGGATTTGTGGCTGCGTATTGTTTAAATCTGTTTTTGTCCTGGAATATCTTGTTTTCTCCATCAATGGTGAATGCAAGCTTTGCTGGGTATAATAGTCTAGGCTTGCATCCATGTTCCCTTAGTGTCTGTAGCACATCTATCCAAGCTCTTCTGGCTTTCCTGGTTTTCATTGAGAAATCAGGTGTAATTCTGATAGGTTTCCCTTTATATGTTACTTGACCTTTTTCCTTTGCAGCTCTTAATATCTGTTCTTTATTCTGTATGTTTTGTTTTTTGATTATTATATGGCATGGGGATGCTTTCTTTTGATCCAGTCTATTTGGTGTTCTGTAGGCTTCTTGTACCTTCATAGGAACATCCTTCTTTAGGTTGGGGAAGTTTTCTTCTATAATTTTGTTGAATATGTTTTCTGGGCCTTTGAGTTGTAATTCTTCTCCTTCTTCTACCCCAATTATTCTTAGGTTTGGTCTTTTCATGGTGTCCCAGATTTCCTGAATGTTTTGTGTTGAGAATTTGTTAGATTTGTTTAGTTCTTTTATCTGTGAGTTTATTTCCTCTATAGTATCTTCAGAGTCCAAGATTCTTTCTTCCATCTCTTGTATTCGGTTGGAAATACTTGTCTCTGAAGTTTCTGTTCGTTTACTCAGAGTTTCCATTTCCAGTCTTCCCTCAGATTGTGTTTCTTTCAATACCTCCATTTCATTTATAAGGTCTTGTACTGTTTCCCTTACCTGTTTGATTGCTTTTTCTTGTTTTTCTTGTTTTTCTTGGGTATCTTTGAGAGATTTATTTATTTCGTCTACCTTTTTGTTTGTCATCTCCATTTCTTTATGGCAGTTTTTTACCTCCTGTTTAAGGTCCTCTATTATTTTCATAAAGTACTGTTTAATGTCGGTTTCTTCTATATCTTCTGGGGTAGGGTGTTCAATTCTTGTTGTTTCGGGATGTCTGGCTTGTGGTGATGTCATGTTGCCTTTCATGTTGTTGGAAGAGCTCCTGCATTAGTGCCTGCCCATCTCTTCCTTCAAAAGGAGTTCGGAGGCATTTGGTGTCCTAGACCAATCTTTGCTGTGACTGAAACTGGTTGGATCTCCCCAGTGCCAGGGGAGGACCTATTCCTTGCGTCACAATCTGAAGAAGCCCGCACTCCCTTGCAGGAATCCTCAGACCTGCCTGGAGGCCAGAGTCTGACTCCTCTGGGTGGATGGCCTTAGAACAGGAGCAGGACACCTGAGAACACTAGGGAAAGCTTGGGAGACACAGGGACGGGAGAAACCGACACAAGCCTGCAGAGGGAAGTGGGGGTAGGGGGTCTGTGCTCTCTTCCAGGGCAGGTTGTCCCAGGGTCCGCATTCACTCACCAGTTCAGATGGAATGTCAGGGCACAGGATCAGGGATTCCAGGCAGCCCAGGGTCGCATCCCAGACAAAAGGCTAGTTTCTTACTTTTAATATATTACTTAACTTTTTTAAACTACTGTTTAAAATTAATAAATAAAATTAATGTGGCTTAAAATTAAATGTATCCACAGCTATATTTGTGATAGTTCAAGTCAAGTCTTCAATAAACCCATCTCAAAGTATTTACAGGCATCTTTGTCAAATTGCTCATAAACACTGTTGGTTGATTCTTTCCAAAGTTTTACTAGAACATGCATAAAACTGGAAATTTTTTATTTTTATGAATCTTTTTTTGTACTTAACAGAAGCCAATTATTTAATGACCTTGAATCAGTTTTTAGTGTTTTCACTACCCTCTTCAATTTGAATACCATTTCTCTGATACATTGTAACTACACATTTATGGGGCCAAGTATGGCATCCCAATGCATAAATACAATGTATGATAGTAAAATCAGAATAAATGGCATGCTGATTACCTCAGATAGATAGATAGATAGATAGATAGATAGATAGATAGATAGATAGATAGATAGATAGATAGATAGATAGATATGGATATTATTTCTTTGGGTTAGGAACATTCATAATCGCCTCTCCAATTTTTGGAATGTCTTTTTATTTGTTATCAAATATACTGACTTTTCTATGCTATAAGACATTAGTTGCTTGTGTCTGACAGTCTTCTCAACTAGAATTACTGTGAGGATTAAGTGAGCTGTATGTGTAAAGTAGTTTGTCAACTCCTGGTTCATGAATAGCATCAGTCCACACTGTCGCTGACCTTACTGTCACTGCTATTTAGCTTCTCAGATGATGTCCTAAGGAGATCAATGAGCATCCCTTCATTCAGAACATGTGTTCAGATTGAAATTACTCAAACAGAACCAGTTGGAAGTTTAGCAGTTGACTGTAGCTTCCAGAGCTCTCTGTACTGGGGAGTCAGGAGCCAAAGTCCAGAAAACAATAATGTGTTATTAGTTTTCAGTCAATGACTGTTTCTGAGAAAAATTTTCTCAGCAGACTCATAGAAAGAGATACCTACAGTATCTTTCCCACCTTGGAGAGAAATCCTTTTTAATTTTAGTTTCCTGGAATAATGCAATCTAATTATTTCCAGATCCTAGTATAGCTATTACATACTTTGTATTATATAATTTTGAGAATATTAAATATGTCAATAGATGTGTACTGTGTTGTTAGGCTATAGGAAAGGTAACTACCATAACCAATTCTAATTCCCAAGTGACATTGAAAAACCATGGATAGAAAGCAAGATGTCTCAACCAGACCTTAACCTATATGGCCACTAAAAACATCCCTGCCCTCTCCAAGAGTCCAATCTTGCTCCAGATTCCCGAAAGGGTTGTGAGTCAGATATGCTGATATCCTGATCAACAGATAAACATTTTAGCTTAAGGAGAATACATTTCTCTGACTAGAAAATTGGATGGTTGTGCCTGGAGAGTTTGGGAACTGTGTAGGGATCAGCTGTGGCCAAGATTACATTGAGGCTGATATGAGGCTCTGGGGTCTAACTCCTAATCCTCATCCATCAAGGGCAAACTAAAACTTTCTCTTTTGGACTCTGTTTAATTAGGCCATCAGGAGTACCTTGGGGGATTAGTTAGCATAAAAGAAAATGTGCATTGAAGTTAATTGGCAGTTTTCCCCAGAGACTCATTAAAACCCTGAAGTTGAGCCTATCTCTTAGAGGCAGCTTCTGCAGTGATAGTGGTTCAGAAACTTCTATGACACAGCATTGATTGTGGTCTCCTGGGGTTCTGGCTGGGCTTTCCTCAAAAAGCTGCATGCTACTTTACCTTTAGATATGATAAGTATAAAGATACTATGTATCTCAGAGGTTTTCCCTCTTGCCCACCCACCAACTCAGCCTTGCAGGGAGATGCTCAGCAGCCCTTTTCAGAGCCACTTGTGTGGTCCTTGTAGCTCATGCTTCTTAAGGCAGAAATATTAATCTTCTGAATCACATTCCAAATCCAGATTTAAAAGCTTTGTGATGTCATCTGCTAACAGTGATGATTCTCAGTCTCCTCTGCACTTTTGAAATTATCTGAAGATATTTTGAAAAGATCATGATGCCAAAACCACACCCAAGATGAGCCAAATTGGTACCTTTGAGGAAGCAATCCACGCATCAGCACTTGTAAACCTCCCAGGAAGCAGTGTTAAGCAGCCAAGGTTGAGCTCTGAGAGGACCCTGGTTAGCTTGTGAAATTTGTGAGAGCCACAACTTCAAATTTTGGGACCACAAATTTCTTCTGCCCCCTTTTTCTTAGATATGTTTTTACCTCCCATTAGTGGGAGTTTTGTTTTTATTTTGTTGTTGTATATAGTATATTTACTCATTCACTTATTTGGCTTTAGGGTAATGTGTCAATATTTCATCTTGAGAGAGGATATAAAGATGGCACAATGCATCCTCACATGGGGATGAGACTGCGGTATTGGATTTGGAGAAACTGAAGAATAGGTGAAGGCCTGCAGTTAGCTTGCCTTCTTCCCACTGGAGTCTATTTTTAAAATCTTAATAATTGAAGAATATGATAAGACTTTGTGAACTCAGTGAAAAACCTGTGATAAACATGATTTGTCAAGATTAAATGCCAACCTCCTTCACTGAAACCATACAAGAAACATAGCTCTTTATAGCCACAATTCAATACTTGTCAGAAATTTTGCTCTATAAAAGAAAATGACTTAGCACAGCAAACCCACTAATTATGTTCATCATCATACCTACATTTAGGAGGGAATAAAAAGAATAAAGTATTACCAATGAAGTGGAAGAGAAGAAAACAGTTACTACAAGCAGTATGATGGCAAAAATGCTCAATAGAATCAATCACAAACATTTGACAGGAGAGTTTAGAAGTCTCAATTTACTTAAAGACATAAGGAAAGGTAATACCATTGATTAAGCTTACTGTGCCCCAGGTATCTGTGCAGAACTCATGATAAACACAAGGTAAGTTTTCTTTTATTATCAATATCTTATGAAAGAGGGGACAGAACCATAAGGCTGTGTAATTCATGCAAGCCTGGGCTGGTATTCAACAGCAGAGTGGGGATTCAAGTCTCATCCCCAGATCTGCAGCAGAATTCCTGCTGAGGCCTCCTTTCTACCACCACCACCCTCATCTCCAATCCATCACAGACTTTCCCCTCCTAACTTCCCTGACCTCACTCATTACTTTATCCCAGACCCCAGCTTCAGAAGGAATTCCATGGGAACCCACAGGCTGCTCTTGACAGGGAAGTAAGTAGGTTAACTGCAAATCTTCACCTTTCTTTCTGCTCCTCCAAAACCAGGCCCTAGTCTCATCCAAAGCTCTTAGCAGACATTTGGTTGTGACCTCTTCTCACTCTCTTCTCCCATTCCCATGGGATAAGCAGATCCTGCTAGAACACCCTGCTTTCCTACCTCCTCATCTCACCCCTGCTCCCAGTGCCTAGAAACACATTTCACCTGAAATTCCAAGAGGCCACACCTACGAGGATTCCAGAAGAATTTCCTACCAGGCAACAGACAGCCACCACACTCTCCTAAGAACAAAACAGAGCAACCAAAACCAAGGAACAAACCATGTACCCAACAAAGACAAGACCAGATATCAGCACATAGAATTCCAATCTTCTTGATCCCAGTTGCCTAGACACCCTCATAAAAACACAGTTAATAACAGCTAGTACAACATATCTCTACTGTAATCCAACAACCCTACCACAGCAGGTATTGCAACTTAGCTGAAGCAGGTAAAATAGCCTTTATGAATATAATGGAAGTACTTAAAGAGGGAATCTATAAAACCACAAACAGCAGAAGGAAATGAATAAAACCATTCAAGACCTGCAAATGAACATTGAATCAATAAAGAAAATGCAAACTGGTGGAAATCTGGAATTCAAAAATTTAGGAATTCAATCAGGGCTCAGAGGCAAGAGTTACCAATGGAATACAAGAGATAGAAGAGAGAATCTCAATCACTGAAGACACCATAGAAGAAATTGATAACTCTGTCAAAGAAAATGTTAAGTATAAAAAATTCCTGACACAAAATATCCAGGAAATCTGAGAAAAGTTTCAATCTAAGAATAACACAAAAAGGAGGTCAGGTCAAAGGCACAGAAAATATTTTGAACAAAAATCACAAAAGAAAATTTCCCTAACCTAAAGAAGAAGATTCTTAACAAAGTACTAGAAGCATACAGAACATCACTTAGATTGGATCAGAAAAGCAAGTCCCCTAGTCACATAATATCAAAATATTAAATATATAGAACAAAGAAAGAAGATTGAAAGATGAAAAGTATAAGGACCAAGCAACATAAAAAGGTAGACCTATTAAAACACACCTGAATGCTCAATTAAGGCTCTAAAAGCCAAAAGGGCATGAACAGATGTTCTACAAGCTCTAAGAGACCACAGATATCAGCCTAGTTGACAATAACTAGCATAACTCTCCATTGCAATAGAGAATATGAGACATTCTATGATCAAAACCAAATTTCAGCAGTATCTACATATAAATCCAGTCCTACAAAAAGCACTAGAAGGAAAACAACATAAAGAGGTTAACCACACTCAAGAAAACACAGTGAATAAATAGTCCCAAGCAAAAAAATCAAAAGAGGGGACACACACACTTGTGTTGATCACCACCATCACAACAACAAAATAATATGAGTTATCAAATAATGCTCTTCAATAATTGATATCTTTCAACATCAATGAAATCCATTTTGTCAGATAAAAGTGGTTGTGAAAACAGGATCCATCTGTCTACTACATCCAAGGACCTTAACATCAAGGACAGACATCAATTCAGGGTAAGGGATGAAAAACAGACATTCCAAGCAAATGGACCAAAAATGTAAGCTGGTGTAGCCATTTTTA
Source organism: Arvicola amphibius (assembly GCF_903992535.2). Lineage (NCBI taxonomy): Eukaryota > Metazoa > Chordata > Mammalia > Rodentia > Cricetidae > Arvicola > Arvicola amphibius. The sequence goes on along the minus strand of NC_052053.1, from coordinate 57,494,712 downwards.
ATCTGACAGATTTCAAGCTAAAACTAATCAGAGGAGGTGAGGAAGGACACTATATAATCACCAAAGGAAAAATCACCCAAAAGAACATTGAAATTCTCACCATTTGTTGTACCAAATACAATATCACCCAAGTTCTAAAAAGAAATACTACTACAGCTTAAATCACATATTGACCTTCACACACTGATAGTGGGAAACTTTAATACCCCAATCTCAACAATAGACTTGTCATTTATACAAAAACCAAATAGACCGAATGAGCCTAACAGATATTTACAGATCATTTGACACAAATACAAAAGCAGACACCTTCTTCTTAGTATCTCATGAAACCTTCTTCAAAACTGACTACATACTCAGAAACAAAACAAGTCTCAACAAATAACAAGGAAATTAAAGTAAGACTCCTGTATCCTATAGACAACCATGGATCAAAACTATATTTCAACAACAGAAACAACATAAAGCTTACAAACTCACAGAACTTAATGACTCTCTACTGAATGACTATATGGAAAAAATAGAAAAAAATTAATGACTTCCTAGAATTCATTGAAAATGAAGGCACAATATACTCAAACTTATGAAGTCATCGGTCACAATGAAGGCTGTTCTAAGAAAAAAGTTTATGGTGCTAATTGACTACATAAAAAAACGGAGTGATGTCATGCTAGTAACTTAATAGTGCACCTGAGAGACCAAAAAGAAGAAGTTACACCCAAAAGCAGTAGATGACAAGAAATAATCAAACTCAGTGCTAGAATCAGCAAATTAAAACAAAAAAATCAATGCAAAGAATAAATGAAACAAAGAGTTAGCTCTTTAAGAAAATCAGTAAGATTGACAACTCTTATTCAAATTAACTAAAAAGCAGAGAAAGTTCCAAATTAACAAAATTAGCAACAAAAGGGGGATATAACAGACACCACGAAAATTCAGAGAATCATAGGAACATACTTTAAAAACCTATTCTCTAACAAATTGAAAAATCTAAAAGAAATGGATAATTTTCTCAATACATATCACTTACCAAACTTAAATAAAGATCAGATAAATAATTTAAACAGACCTATAGCCCCTAATGGAATAGAAGTAGTTACTGAAAGTCTCCCATCCAAAAAAAAGGACAAGGGCAGAAGGTGTTAGTGCAGAATTCTACCAGAATTTCAAAGAAATTTAATGCCAATACTCCTCAAAATTTCACAAAATAGAAATTGTAATAAGCTGCTCAATTCCTTTTAAAAGACCACAGTTACTCTGATACCCAACTATATAAAGACACAACAAATAAAGAAAATTACAAACATCTCTCATGAATTTAAATGAAAAAATTCTCAAGAAAATAATTGCAAGCCAAATCCAAGAGCACACTGAAAATATCATTCACCATGATCAAGTAGGCTTCATCTCAGAGATGTAGAAGTGGTTTAACATATGTAAATCAATAAATGTAATCTGCCGAATAAACAAACTGAAAGACAAAAACCACATGATCATCTCATTGGATTCAGAAAAGGCCTTTGACAAAATCCAACACCTCTTCATGATAAAAGTTCTAAAGAGATTAGGGATACAAGGGGCATATCTCAACATAACAAGGACAGTTTATAGCAACCCCATAGCCAGCATCAACTTAAAGGGAGAAAAACTCAAATTAATTTCACCAAAATCAGAAACAAGTCAAAGCTGTCCACTCTCTCCATATTTTTTCAATATAGCACTTGAAGTCTTAGCTAAAGCAATAAGACAACTGAATAAGATCAAAGAGATATAAATAAGAAAGGAAAGAGTTTGTATCTTCATTTGCAGATGATATGATAATATACATAAGTGAACCTAAAAATTCCACTGGGGAACTCCTATAGTTGTTAAACACTTTCAGCAAACTTTACAAATGGACTAAGAAAGATATCAGGGAAACACCACCTTTCACAATATCCTCAAATAATGTCAAATAGCTTTAGGTAGTTCTAATCAATCAAGTGCAAGATTTGTATGACAAAAGCCTTTGAGACCTTAAAGTTGGCCAAGTTAGCCCATATAAATCCCCAAACAACCTAGGCTGATGCTAAAACAAAGGGTTGCTTGCCACAAACAGATATCAGGACCCCGTTGTGAACAAAAGCCACACAACTTGGAGAATTAAAATTGGTGCCTAAAGGATCCTTCACCACTATGTTCTAGTCTCTTTGATGTAGAAAATTACTCTTCAGGCTACCAAAAGAGAAATGTAGACAACAACCCAGCCACAAAATACTTGATTATAATCTGCCCTGCCTGCAAAATATGCTAGGACAATAGTGGCATATAATTTTGGATTGCTATGTCCAACTTATATGAAGTTTTTGTTTCACCTTATTATTTTATTTTATTTTGTCATATTTTACAGTTATCTCTTAAAAGTCTGTTGTTTTTTTCTGAGAAACAGAAAGGGAGAGGATCCATAAGGGTGAGGAGGTAGAAAGAACTAAGAGGAGTAGAGGGAAGGGAAACTATAATCAGGATACACTATGCAAAAAGAACTTATTTTCAAAAAAATTAAAAGGAATTGAAGAAAGAAATTGAAGAAGAAAACAGAAGATGGAAAGACTCCTCCCCCATAAGCAAGGATGGGTAGGATTAACAAAGTGAAAATGAACATCCTCCCAAAAGCAATCTACAGACTCAATGCAATCCCATCAAAATTCCAACACAATTCTTTACAGATTTTGTAAGGACAATTCTCAGCTTCATATGAAAACATAAAAAAAACAGTATCACAAATTTCAAGTTATACTACAAACTACAGTAACAAAAAAACTGTAGTGTTAACACAAGAACAGACACATTGATCAGTGGAATAGAACTAAAGCTTCAGCCGTAAATTCACATATCTATGGACTCCTAGTGTTTGATAAGGAAGCCAGAAACACCCTGGAAAAAAGAGAGCATCTTCAACAAATGGAAGGTTGCATGTAGAAAACTCCAAACAGATTCATACTTGTTGCCCTGCACAAAACTACACTCATAATGAATCAAAAACCTCAACATAAAATCACCTACATGGGAAGACAACATCCAAGCACCTACCCCAAGGCCAGGACAGAAGATGCCACTGCAATGAACAATACATAATGGAGATATGGGGAAGATAGAGTACATGTTGGAGTGATGGGAGAGAAAGACAAACGGAGCACTGTGGAGAGAGGTGGAGCCAGAGATGTGATGGTTGTGAGGAACATACTGATAGGAGGAGCCTGAGCCACCACCTGAAAGCCTGTTGATGACCAGGAGCCTTACTGCTGCACTAGAGGGGAAGAGGTGAGACATGCTGATCTGAGAGGCCTGTACTGATGCCCGAGGACATTGTGACATCCAAGTCTGTGCTCCCACTGAAGGCCATATCTAGGTCTTTGTTCCAGTTGCAGCTGGGGTCTGTGTTGATGACCATAGCCCAGGTTGCCACCAAGGGCCATGTCTGGGTCCATTGTCCTACTGAAGCAGGGTCTATGCTGATGTCCATGACCTGTGTTACCGCCAAAGACCACGTTGATATCTGTGATCTGGGCTGCTGCCTAAGCCATGTTGATGTGCAAGCACCATGTTTAGCTGGCCCCAACTCCTCACTAGCTTCAGGAGAACTAGTCCTGTCCCTCACCTAAGCAGCTATGAGGACCCACAGATGTAAGCCTGTTCTACCTTGACTGGAGGTCAGAGATTTTGAGCTTATTTTTGCTCTTTCAAAGTTGTTAATAACAGGTGTGGCTACAATCAAGGGATTATGACCTAGAGTGTGGTTAATTAGTATTTTGGGTATAGAAATGGATCCACTTCACCTGGACCCAAGGTCAGAGAATATCAAGTTATGTTATGATATCATGACTTATATCACGTTAATGAAGTCTGTTTCCTCCTCCCTCCCCTTTTGGAGTGAAATATATAAGCATGTGGAGAATGAACAAGAATGGATTCAGGATTCAGGATTCTCTGAATTTCCCTCCTGATGTTGTTCTGTGTTTCTGTCTCTTATATCACTCATATCTCTGTTGCTTTTGCTTAATAATTCTAATCCTTACATTCCTACCCTGAAATGTATGAGCTTCGTTGAGGCTGGTCTTCGATAAGCAGCATGAGAGATTTGGCACTGAGTGTGTGAGCTCAAGAGAGCTGATCCTGCCCCTCATTAGTCATTCAGTGACTTGAGCACCAGAGAAATGCTACCTACCGCCTCTCACCATCTACAGTGGGCAAGAGAGTTGGTCCTGACTCCAAAAAAATACATGTCAGGGCAGTGGTGGCACAGAACTTGAGGGAGTAACCAACAATTATCTGATTTGTTTAAAGGCCCACTCCACAAGATGAAACCCATACCTGACACTGTTTGGGTTACCAGGAACTTGAAACTAGATAGCCCAATGACCTAGGATAAAACCAAATACTATCAATCTAAAAGGAGAAAAAAATGTAGCAATAAAATGATTCCTGATGACATTCTGCTATACTCATAAATCAGTGCCTTGCTCAGACATCATCAGAGAAGCTTCCTCCTGCAGCAGATGGGAGCAAATACAGAGATTCACAGCCAGAAATTGTGCAAAGAGTGAGAGACCTTTGAATATTCAACCCTAAATGGGATGTCTTCATTAAATACCTCCATTTAGAACTCAGGGAACACCTTGAAAGAGGACATAGAAAGAATGCCAGAGGGGATGAAGGACATTGAGAATACAAAGTCCTCTAAGAAACCATAAGCAAAGTTCATATGAAGTCACAGAGACTGAGGAAGCACGCACAGGGTCTTCATGGGCCTGCACCAGGTCTTTTGCACATATATTACAGCTTCCAGTTTAGTGATTTTATGATTTCTGAGTGTGAACAAGTGGGTCTCTGATTCTTGTGCCTTTTCTTGGGCTCTTTTCATTGTGTGTGCTTGTTTTGTCCAGTTTCTCTGTGATAATTTTTGTTTTATTATATTTAATATTTAATAAAATATTGTTACATTGTATTGTATTTTATTACTACCCCTTAGAAGTCTGATTTTCTTTCTTATGAAAAAGAGAAAGGGACTAGATCTGGATGAGAGGGGAGGTAGGAAAGACCTAAGAGGAGATTTTAGGATATATTATGTGAGAAAAAATCTGTTTTAAATAAAAAGGAGAAAATATTTCAAAATTATACATCACATTAGAGTTAAAAATCTTTTAACATTTATTAAGAAGTTATAAAGTGTCTCCTCTATAATCTGTTAATATACTAATATTAATCAGTTATCTAATACTAATCTTTTGTTGAATTTTCTGATTAACTATAAATGGATATTATTTTTCCTCAATTTATTGGTTACTATTAAAGAGAAAATTTGCAAATGTATTTGTCTTAGGGTTACTATTGCTGAAATAAAACACCATAACCAAAAGTAACTTGGGGAGGAAAGGATTTATTTCATTCACAGTTCCATAAAACAGTTCATCATCAAAAGCAGTGAGGGCAGAAACTCAAGCAGGAACCTGGCAGCAGGAGCTGATGCAGAAGCCATGAAGGGTGCTTCTTACTGATTTGTCCCCATTGCTTGCTTGTTCTACCTGCTGTCTTAGAAAACCCAGAATGAGCAGCTTAGACATAGCCCCATCCACAACAAGTTTGGCCCATTCCCATCAGTCACTATTTAAGAAAATTCTATATAGACTTGTCTACCACCAGCTATTATGGAGGCATTTTCTCCCCTCTGATGACTCTAGCTTGCATCAAAGTTGACATAAAACTAACTAGAACAGTTTTTTCTAAGTTATGTTGTTCTGTTGTTTGTTTTTAGTATCCAATTTGCTTGATTTAGTTTCATATAGAATAGACTAAGCATCTCTCTTCCTTTTCATATGTAAGGAAACAACTCAGAATAGAATCATTAATGTCTTTTTGTTTCATGGCTTCACCCAATCAAGCTACATAACAAGTTATCTTTATTTATAAGTAATTTTCTTATTTTAATAAGGTCATATACTATCTATTGATGCTACTGAAATCTATGAATCAGGAATATTTAGTACATGACAAAATCATTTGTTCAATATTTCTATCTTTCCAAGTGGAACTCTAATTCCATTAATCAATCATCCACCATTACTACTCCCCATAATTCCTGGTAAATATTAATATTTTCTCTGTTCCTATCAGATTACCCAAATTGACTACTTTATATAAATGATACTCTATAAAACATGGTCTTAGCTTTTTCTGCTTAGGATGTCTAGTTGGGTTTTGTTTTCATTGTTTTTATTTGTTTGTGTGCTTGAGTTTGTACATGTATGAGTGCATTTGTGTATGAAAGTTTGTGTGTGAGGATGTGTGCTCATGCACTCACGTGTGAATTTGGTGGTCGTGGTATGTGTGTGTGTGTGTGTGTGTGTGTGTGTGTGTGTATGCATACTTTCTTGGTTGGTTGGTTGGTTGCTTGCTTGCTTGCTTGCTTGCTTATTCAGACATAATCTCACTCTGCAGCCCAGATTGACTTAAGCTTAGAATTATCCTGCCTCAATCTCTTGAGTGATGGAACTACTGGTATATATCACCACACTTGTCTTAGCATATTTCTAAGTGGACTTGTGCAATAACATATACAAGCATTTTATTATTCTTCATGGTAACTAATACTCCATTAAAAGGATATAGTAATTTTTGTTAATCTCATCATCCCTTGATGAGCATTTGTATTGGTTCCACCTTCTAGTCATTGTAGATAGAGCTTATATAAACAAGTGTGCACAAGTATTTTTCACACCTATTATTAGTTCTTTTGAACATGTAACTAGAAGTAAAATTACTGTTTCATATAGCAATTCTAGACTTACATTGTGAAGTATCACTGCTTACTGAACAGTTTTATATTCCTATCTTCCTGGAGTATAAGGATCTCATTCAATATCCTACATTTAGTCTTATTCTTAGATATAAAGGGAAATCACAGCTTCAGAGCCTCTACAACATATACAACTGAACTTACCAATTTCCTCACCTCAGACTTTCACTTTTTATTTCTTTATACAAAATAAATGAAGTTCACCCAAAAACCAAAGTTCATAAACAAAGACATGAAGGCAATATCACTATGACAAAGGGCCTTCCAGACAGGTGGTCCAGGAACAGCTGTGCTTTACACATATACCAAGCTGAAAGCAGAAGATATACCACAGATAAAATGGAAAATTATAAAACATAAAAATATATTAAAACTAGATGAGCTTTTGTATGTCAATCACTTGTTAGGAATGGCACTAAATATATCCTCCATGACAGTAATTATTGACAAGATAGAGATCAATAAAAGTTAAAATTCAACACTGTCAAGAGAATGAGAAAATAAGCTATTGACAAATTATATTAATTGAAAGAAAAATCTACATAAGGACTGCTATCCAAAATATACAAAGTGTGGGAAGTTAAGGCCTACCAGGCCAAATGAAGCCAACCTCGAGCCTGCCTGGAGCTGTCAGGGGTCCTGGCCATTCCTAGCCAATAAGGAGCTACAAAATGCTGTTTCCTGAGTGCCTAGCAACAGGCACTGTCAGAGGCCAATGAGGGCTGAGTGAAGGGGAAGCCTAGTCAATCACCTTGTTTTGTAAGGCATGTCCCCCTTAGGCTAATATTGACTTATAAAATCTTGCGGGCCTATGGCCCGCCTGCTCTTTGTTTTTCTGCGCTCCTCGTTGGAACCTTGGATTTGTAAGTTCCCTTTCCTTTCCTTTATTAAAACTGAATTATATATATTAAAGCTAGTCTGGTGAATCATAACTGCCGATCAACCACACACCTTCATTTGGCGCCCAACATGGGGCTCGAACCCACGACCCTGACATTAAGAGTCTCATGCTCTACCGACCTGCTCGCCAGTCAGTAGGCAAACTTCCGGCAGGTAGGCTGCTCCAACACCCCCTCAATTAATCAGACCCTGTAAACTACAAGGTCTACTCTACCTCCAAACCCACACATCTCCTATGACCTCAAAAGAATGCTGAAGCACAGGCTACAACTACACAGAGTAAACAAAAAGAGCAGGCAAAGAGAGCCCTCAGTGGCTCCCTAAGACACAGACAGTGACTGCACAGAGTAAACTAAGAGCAGTTCCATAAGAGACAGACAGCAACTGCAAGAATTGGACTAAAAGGCATAGACACTGCTGACACCAATTGAAGAAAGAAATGGGTAGGCACCAATACAAAAATTAATTCAAAAACATAAAAAGCAATATGGTAATGCCAGAACCCAGTGGTAATACAACAAGGAGAACTGATCACCCTAACCCCCATAAAAGCAGAAGAAAATGATCTTAAATATAACTTTATAAAGATAAAAGAGACCCTTAAAGAAAAATGAAAAATTCACTTAAAGAAATGGAGGACATGACAAACAAAAATTTGAAAGAAATCAATAAATCATTTTTAAAAGTCTCAAGAAAGCCAAGAAAAAGCAGTCAAACAAGTGAAGCAAACAGTTCTAGACTTGAAGACTGAAATACAGGCAATACAGAAAATACAAACCAAGGGAATTCTGGAAATGGAAAATCTGGGTAAATGAACAGTAAATACCAATGTAAGCATAACCAATAGAATACAAGAGATGGAAGGAAAAATCTCAAATGTTGAAAATACTATAGAGGAAGTAGATTAATCAGTAAAAGAGAATGATAAATCCAAAAATACCTTAACACGAAACATCCAGATAATCTAGGATACCATGAAATAATAGTAACCTATTATTCATAAGGATAATAGGGATAGAAGAAGGAGAAGAGCTCCAGCTCAAAGGCACATAAAATATATTCAACAAAATTATAGAAGAAAACTTTCCCAATCTAAAAAAGGATATGCCTAAGAAGATACAAGAAGCTGACAGAACACCAAATAGATTGGGCCAAAAGAAATAGTCCCCTTGCCATATAATAATCAAAACACAAAACAAACAGAATAAAGAAAGAATATTAAGAATCACAAAGGAAAAAGGCCAACTAATATATAAAGGTAGTTGTATCAGAATTACACCTGACTTCTCAATGGAAACCAAGAGAGCCAGAAGGTCCAAACAGACATGCTGCAGACACAAAGAGATCATGATGCAAGCCCAGACTACTACACCCAGCAAAGTTTTCAGTCACTGACAATGGAGAAAACAAGATATTTCATGACTAAACCAGATTTACATATCCACAAATCCAGCCCTACAGAAAGTACTAGAAGAAAAACTCCAACCCAAAGAAGCTAACTGTACCCACCCAAAAAAGGCAACAAATAACCTCCTACCAGCAAATCCCAAAAGAAGGGAAACATACACACACTACCACTGGAAAAAATAACAGGAATTAGCAACCACTGGTCACTTAATTTCTTAATATCAATGGATTCAATTCTCCTATAAAAAGACACAGGCTAAAGAATGGATATGAAAACAGGATCTAGCCTTCTGCTGTATACAAGAAACACACCTCGACCTCAAAGACAGACATTACATCAGAGTAAAGGGTTGTGAAAAGATTTTCCAGTTAAATGAACCTAAGAAACAAGCAGGTGTAGCTGTCCTTATAGCTAACAAAATACACTTCAAACTAAAATCAATCAGAATAGATGGAGGACTCATAAAAGGAACAATCCATCAAGGTGAAGTCTCAGTCCTGAACGTCTATGCCCCAAATAAAAGAGAACCTGCATATGTAAGAAAAACATTACTGGAGTTTAAATCACACATCAAACTCCCACACATTAATAGTAGGAAACTTCAACATTACACTCTCACCAAAGGACAGGTCAACCAGACAAACTTCACAAAGAAATAAGAGAACTAACAGATGTCATGACTCAAATGGACTTAACAGATATTCAGAACATTCCACCCAAACACAAAAGAATATACATTCTTCACAGCACCTCATGGAACGTTTTCTAAAATTGAATAAATACTCGGTAACAAATGAAACCTCAACAGATACAAAAAATGAAATAATTTCCTGTATGTTACAGGGTCACCATGGTTTAAAGTTAGAATTTAATAACAACACTTCTCACAGAAAGCCTACAAACTCATGGATATTGAACAGTGAACTATTGAACCACTCCTGGACCAAGGAATAAATAAAGATAGATAGATAGATAGATAGATAGATAGATAGATAGATAGATAGATAGATAGATAGATAGATAGATAGATGATAGATAGATAGATGATAGATAGATAGATGATAGATAGATAGACAGACAGACAGACAGACAGACAGACAGACAGACAGACAGACAGACAGATAGATAGATAGATAGATACTTCCTAGAATTCAATGAAAATGAAGGCACAATGTACCTAAACCTATAGGATGCTATAAAAGCAGTGCTAAGAGGAAAGTTCATATCACTAAATGCCTATATAAAGAAAGTAGAGAAAGCTCACATTAGTGACTTAACACCACACATGAAGCTCTAGAACAAAAAGAAGCAGATTCATCTAGGAGGAGTAGAGGACAGGAAATAATCAAATTGAGGGCTGAAATCAATAAAATAGAAACAAGGAAAATAACATAAAGAATCAATAAAACATAGAGCTGGTTCTTTGAGAAGTCAACAAGATAGGCAAACCCTTAGCCAAACATATCAAAAGGCAGAGAGAGAGAGAGAGAGAGAGAGAGAGAGAGAGAGAGCATACAAATTAACAAAATCAGAAAAGAAAAGGGGGCATAACAACAGACACTGAGGAAATCCAGAGAATAATTAGGTCATACTACAAAAACCTGTACTCCACAAAATTTGAAAATGTAAAAGAAACGAACTACTTTCTAGATAGATATCAAATATCAAAATTAAATTAAGACCAGGTGAACAATTTAAATAGACCTGTAAACAGCAAGGAAATAGAAACTGTCATCAAAAGCTTCCAAAACAAAAAAAAGTCCAGTATCACATTGTTTTAGTGCAAAATTCTACCAGAACTTTGAAGAGCTAATACCTATACTTGTCAAAGAGTTCCACATATAGAAATAGAAAGAACATTACCAAACTCTTTTTATGAGGCTACAGTTACACTGACAGTGAAAGCACATAAAGACTCAACCAAGAAGGAGAATTACAGACCAATCTCATTTATGAACATTGATGTAAAAATACTCAATAAAATATGGGCAAACCAAATCCAAGAACACATGAAAAACATAATCCAATGTGATCAAGTTGGCTTCATCCCAGAGATGCAGGGATGGTTTAACATATGAAAATCTATCAATGTAATCCATCATATAAATAAACTGAAAGAAAAATTCCATGTGATCATATAATTAGATGCTGAAAAAGCATTCAACAAAATCCAACACCCCTTTATAATAAAGGTCTTGGAGAGATCATGGATACAAGAAACATATCTAAACATAATAAAAGCAATATATAGCAAGTCCATAGTCAACATCAAATTAAAGGGAAAGAAACTCAAAGCAATTCCACTAAATTTAGGAATGAGACAAGGCTGTCAACTCTCTGCATATCTATTTAACATAATTCTTGAAGTTTTAGCTAGAGCAATAAAACAGCAAAAGAAAATCCAGGAGATACAAATAGGAAAGGAAGAAGTCAAAATTTCTCTATTTGTGGATGATATGATAGTATACATATGTGACCTCAAGAATTCTACCAGGGAACTTCTTCAGCTGATAAACACCTTCAGTAATGTGGCAGGATACAAGATCAACTCAAAAAATCAGTAGACCCCTTTAAAATGATCAAAAGTTTAAAAAGGAATCAGAGAAACGTCACCATTTACAATAGCCACAAATAACATAAAATATCTTAGCATAAAGCTAACCAAAAAAGGGAAAGACCTATTCAACAAGAACTTTAAGACTTTGATGAAAAAAATTGAAGAAGATATCAGAAAATGGAAAGATCTCCCCATATTCTTAGATAAGAAGGATCAACATATTAAAAATGGTAATCCTACCAAAAGCAATATATAGATTCAATGCAATCCCCATCAAAATCCCAACACAATTCTTTACAGACCTTGAAAGAACAATAATCAACTTCATATGGAAATTTTTTTTTAAAAAAGGATAGCCATAACAATCTTGTACAATAAAGAAATTTCTGGAAACATCACCATCCCTAACATCAAGCATTATTATAGAGCTACAGTAATGAAAACAGCTTGGTATTTGCATAAAAACAGACACATTGACCAATGGAATTGAATCAAAAACCCAGATATTAATCCACACATCTATGAATACCTGATTTTTGACAGAGAAACTAAAATTATACAATGGAAAAATGAAAGCATTTTTTAAAAATGGTGCTGCTATAACTGGATGTCAACATGTAGGAAAAATATAGGTCCATACCTATTCCCATGTATAAAACTCAAGCCCAAATGGATTAAACACCTCAGTATAAATCCAACCACACTGAACCTGAAAGAAGAGAAAGTGGGAAGCAGCCTTCAATGCATAGGAAACCGCTTCCTAATTATAACCCCAATAGCACAGACACTGAGAGCAACAATAAATAAATGGGACCTCCTGAAACTGAGAAACTTCTGTAAAGCAAAGGACACAGTCAATAAGACAAAGGACTGATCTCAAAATATATAAAGAACTCAAGAAATTTGACATCAAAATATCAAATGATCCAATTCAAAAATGGGGTACAAAACAAGATAAGAAATTCTCAACTGAAGAATCTCACATGGCCAAAAGACACTTAAGGAAATGTTCAACATCCTTAGCCATCAGGGAAATGCAAATCAAAACAACACTGAGATACCATCCACCTGTCAGAATGTCTAAGATCAAAAATACCAAAAATAGCTTATGCTGGAGAGGATGTGGAGTAAGGGGAACACTCCTCCATTGCTGGTGGGAATACAAACTTGTATAACCACTCTGATAATCAGTATGGTGGTTTCTCAGAAAATTGGGAATCAACCTACATCAAGACCCAGCAATACCACTCTTGGGACTAAAGGATGCTCAACTATACTACATGGACATTTGTTCATCCATGTCTATAGCAGCATTATTTGTAATAGCCAGAACCTGGAAACAACCCAGATGTCTCTCAAACAAAGAGTAGATAAAGAAAATGTGGTACATTTACACAATGGAGTACTACTCAACTGTAAAAAAAATGGCATCTTGAAATTTGTATACAAATGGATGGAACTTGAAAAAACATCCTGAGTGAAGAAACCCGGACCCAGAAAAATGGGTATGGTATGTACCCACTCATAGGTGAATACTAACTATAAAGGAAAGAATAATGATCATATAGTCCATGACCTCAGAGAAGCTAAGTAATAGAAGAACCCTAAGAAAAACATACATAGATCTTTCTAGAAAGGGGAAATAGACATAAGTTCCTGAGAATCTTGGGAGCGTGATGAGATAAGGAGAAGGGAAGGTAGATGAGGAGGAGGAGGAGAGAAGGGGAGGATAGAAGAAAACTAGAGGGAACAGGATAGTCGAGATGGGGGAAGGACAGAAACTAGAACAAGGAAAGAGTTATCTTGATTGAGGGAGTTATTATGGGACTAGTAAAAAATCTACCACTAGAGAAATACCCAGGAGTCCACAAGGATGCCACCAGCTAAGACCCTAAGCAACAGGAGAGAGAGTATTTGAACTAGCCTTGCCCTATAATCAGATTGATGACTATCTCAAATGTCATCATAGAACCTACATCCATCAACTGATGGAAGCTGATGCAGAGAACCACAGCAGAGCATTGGGCTGAGCTCCTAACAAAAGTCAAAAACAGGAAGGAGTTAGAATACAAGCAAAGAGTTCAATACCATGTTGGGGAAATACACTGAAACAGTTTACCTGAGCTAATGGAAGCCTTCCAACTCCAGTCTGACAGTGAGGGAACCAGCATAGCACCAAGGTAGGCCCTCTGAATGTGGGTGATAGTGGTATGGCTGGTGTAGACTGTGGGGCCACTGGCAGTGAGACCAGTATTTACACTTACTGTTTGTTCTGGCTTTTTGGAACCCATTCTCTCTGGAGGAATACCATGCTCAGCCTAGATATAGTGGGGAGGGCCTTGGTCCTGCCTCAAAGCAATGAGCTAGACTTTGTTGAATTCCCATGGGAAGGCTTACCCTCACTGAGGAGTAGATGGGAGTGGAATAGAGTGTGTGAGGGGGAGATGGAGGGAGTAGGAGGTGAGGAGAGAATGGGAAATAGATTTGGCATATAAAATGAGAAAATACAGTTTTGTAAAAAACAAAAGTAACTTGGGAAAAAAGGTCTGATAAAAGTTTCCATCCCCGTTGACTGCTGATCTCCTGTTGTCCACCTCAAAGGGGTGGTGACAGCCAGAATGGAGTGACGTGTCATCTGGGAGTTCCACATTCACCTCAGCAGGGAGAAGTGAGCTACATGGCAGCATGGGAGATGAGGGCCAGAGGCCAATGTTGGCCAGGCCTGAGATGTTTGAGTTGTGAGTGGTGTGAGTTTCTTGCTTAGCTGAGGTCTCAGGGGTGCTGTCCAAGCCATGGGTGTAGGTGATACTCAGTTACATTGGCTCAGAGTTAATAGGTTTCCCTAGCCTGGTGTATAACTTCTGGTGCCTGGTTTCCCTCATGTGAGCAATACAGGCTTCTGCCCCAGTGTACGACACAGCACACAGACCACAGTGAAGGTTCTGGGCCTCTCTCAGACCTCTATTGAGCTGTGTGCCTGTAATCTAAGCTGCCTGCTTCTTCCAGTGCTTCTATCCTTCTAGGTGATCCAGATAGGTCTGCAGCCCTGATTCTGTAGACCTCCATGTAGTGTATGGAGGGCAGCCTGGGGCCCACCTTGTGTTTCAGCAGCCTGTCCAGGAACTTCAGTGCATAACTGGTAAAACTGGGGTCCCAGGGTTGGTGTCCAAACCCAACGGAGTCATCCAGAATGGTTATTTGCTCCTGCTGCTTCTGCAGAGCCCACTGGGACTTCAGTGGGTGGTCCAAGCAGTGACCAAGTCCAAGGTCCAAGCTGGTCCAGTGTGTTCTCACAGCTCCTGGACCCCTTTAACTCTTGGCAACTGGTGGGTAGATGCAGCAGTAACCACAGTTTCATGCTGCTGTGAAGCATGGCGGTTGGCAGAGATTAGAAATAACCAAAAATAGCTTTTTTCGAATGAATCCGTTTTAATAAAGGGAGCAAGTGGGGTACACTTACAGAGCCAAGGTTCCAGCAAAGAGCAGAGAACCAAGTGGAAGAAGAAGGGGGGGAGCACATGTGGCCCTTTATTTGTCAATTGATAGAGAAGCTTTTTCAAGAAACTATAGAATCATCTGTGTGAGGAGCAAATAACCACCTCAAGCACCTTCAGCTTCACAAAGGCAAATTTGGGTGAGCAACCCCTTAGAGTCAATGATGTTAAGTTTATGTTAAAAATGGACCTTCAGATTAGTTATGCAGGAAATTGTGAGATTGATTTGGAGATCAAACAATATTTTTGTAGATATTTTTGTGTGAAAAGTATTTAGATTCATGGGACAATGTGGGTGATCATGTAACCCTTGATTGGTGACATGCCTTTAGTTGGAGAACTTTTCGTCTTCCCTAGAAAACCACTTTTAGACTAGACAGGACGGACTAATTTCCTGGACATCCCTGAACTTTATCAAGGGATAAAGTTTTAATTTCTTTTATAGATAAAAGAAAATGTGGGACTGTAGAAGGAGCTGCAGGCAGGCCTGCTTTTCATCCCACCGGGCTCCCGCATGTCTAGCTTAGCCCCGGAAATAACAACACACAAACTGTATTCATTTAAACACTGCCTGGCCCATTAGTTTCAGCCTCTTATTAGCTAATTCTCACATCTTGCTTTAACCCATATTTAGAAATGTGTGTAGCACCACAAGGTGGTGGCTTACCAGGAAAAATTCAGCATGTATGACCTGGTGCCTGGCTCCATGGCGTCTGACCCAGAGAGGAGAGGCATGGTGTCTACCTAACTTCCCTTATTCCCAGCATTCTGTTCTGTCTACTCCACCTATCTAAATCCTGCCCTATCAAAAAGCCAAGGCAGTTTCTTTATTAACCAATGAGAGTACTCCATCATGGGACATTTACACAACAGAGTACTACTCAGTGGTAAAAAAAAATATATCTTGAAATTTGCATGCAAATAGATGGAACTAGAAAACACTGTCTGAGGCAACCCAGACCCAAAAAGATGAATATAGTATGTACCCACTCATAAGTGGATACTAGCTATAAACAAAGGATATTGAGTCTAAAGAAGCTAAGTAAGAAGATGAACCCTAAGAAAAACATATAGATCCACTTTGAAAGGAAAAATAGACAAGATCACCTGATAAAATTGAGATCATGTGGGTAGGGACAGAAGCAAGCATGGAAGAGGAAAAGGAAGGTATAAGGGGAGGGGGAGGAGAACTTGAGGGAACAGGATAGTAGAGATAGAGAAAAGACAGAGATGAGAGCAAGGAAAGAGTTATCTTGATTGAGGGAGCCATTATGGGGCTAGCAAGAAACCTGGCTCTACAAAATTTTCCAGGAATCCACAAGGACGACCCCAGCTAAGAATCTAAGCAATAAATGAGAGGGGGTCTGAACTGGACTTGCCTTTAGTCATTCTAATAAAGATTTTAAATGTCACCATAGAACCTTCATCCAGTGTTGGTAAGGCCACTCATTCATTCCTGGCTGCCAAGACTCTAAATAACCACACAGAAACTGTATTAATTGCAATATTATTTGGTCAATAGCTTAAGCAATATGCTAATATTGCTAGCTAGCTCTTACACCTTAAATTAACCCATTTCCATTATTTTATATTTTATCATGAGGCTCATGGCCTACCAGCCAAGTTCTAGCTGGCAGCTCACACCTTTCCCCTCTGGCTAGATGGTATCTCCCTGATTCTGCCTTATATTCCCAGCTTTCCCTGCCTAGCTCTGTTCTACCCTAAGCAGGCCCAAAATAGATCCTTTATTAACCAAAGGTATACACAGAATACAGATGGGAATCCCACATCACCTCCCCTTTTCTATCTAAATAAAAAGAAAAGTTTTAACTTTAACATAGCAAATTTGTTATCAATCAAGAATTATAGTTACAATATTTATATCTACTTTATCTTTTATCATAACTAAGGAAAACTATAACTATTCTTCAACTGCATCAAAGACTCCAGAATGATAAAATATTACCTAAGTAAACAGGAAGTGCATTGTAAGCTACTTCCAAAACTCCAAAATTGACAGAGACATCCCACTGCCTGGACAGTCACCCAAAGTTCTTCTGTATCATTGATGTGTTCATCTTTAGCCAGTATCTGTCAGACTTTTCTAGGAAGCAGGAAATTTCAAAGACAGTTCTGCCTATATTGGCAGTTTGCCAGTCACTTTCTTCTGCATCCTGCAGAATGTCTGGCAGTATCTTTCATGGAGCAGGAACCCCAAGGGACTGTCTCACCTTTAGGCAAGTTCAACAATCATTTTTCTGTGGATCTTGCATGTCCAGTTCATACAGGATAACATCAAGCAGTTCAGGCAAGAACAGTTTCTTGCCCAAATGGCTAGCTCACTCTATAAGGAGACTCTTTGATGCCCATCATCCTCTTGAAGTAGACTTGTGCTGCCAGGAGCAGATGAGCCTCACTGTCATAAAATCCTCAGTTTTTATTTTTTTAATACTCAGTTTTTAAAACATTTCAAATTCCATATTCTGTAGGTCTTTGAAGTTTTGAAGATTATCTATATAAGTGAAATGTATTTCTATATATCTAGAAAACCTAACTAACATGACTACAAGCTTGACTGTTACAACCTATATTTCTTAATTATGCATTACATTTTTAAATGAGCTGCACAAACACAATACCTTAATCAAGAGAAATAAACATATAGCAAAACTGACCATAAATTTGTATCACAATAAACCAAGATTCATACTAATGCAAAATATTCATATCTATAGCATATTCCTCTTTAAATATAAACAAACATTTATCAACAATATTTGTGAATTTGGGCATAATTCTTTCCAAGCTACTTTCTGTTTTTGTTGTTGTTTTTTTGTTGTTGTTGTTGTTGTTGTTTAGCAAAGTAATTTTTGGAGGTATTCACAGTGACCTTTCAGGAGGTCTGGGTCTATAAAACCACATTAGTCTAGAAGGATTCCACAGGTTTCAAACTCTCTGGAAATGAATTAAGAATCTTTTGTCCAATGCAACATATCCTTAGACCCAAATTTTGAAGACAAGATACCTTTAAATATTAGTTTAGCTTAGCAGCACATACAATGAAATGACTTCCTGTACTTAGCTCCTTCACAGTCAAAATTTTTAAAGAAAACACACTAATATATAATATACATAATCCAGACTCTCTGTGCATTTTCCATCTTTATGTGACTTATTTTTCTTTGCTCCTTTTATCTATAACTGTCTGTACTCTGTCTCTTTAAAGACTTCTTTTTAATTTTTAAAATGATTTACTTCTTTTTATAACTATATTCTTTTTCTTCTTTCTCCCAAGTCTATGTACATTTACGCAACACTGTGACCCATTTAGAGGTCTTTTTATCTGAATCTGTCTTTATTGTATATCTGTAATTCTTTTCTGACCAGAAGTGTCTTTTTTAAATGCTAACTAGGTGTGGCTAGGGCTACCTCCATGGTCCTTCCTGCTTGCTCCACCCAGTCCAACATGGGGTAGGCATGTATGTTCCCTGCCTCTGAGAGCTATGGACACCACCCCAGTTCCAAGTATGCAGTTAGTCTATGTCATGTCATTAAGCAAGTTGTAGCATTCTACTCACAAACCTCATTTAAATGCTTGGCCTCCTGAAAGAACCAGAGTTTATGCTGACAACACAAATCAGGAAACTGCCATTTTGAAACTGCACAGTTTTTTTCTGCTACCGCTGAATCAGGAAGACCTTTTTAAAAGGAGCTGCAGCATGCCAACAGCAAATAGAGCAAGAAGGTGCATTAAACTCTCTCTCTCTCTCTCTCTCTCTCTCTCTCTCTCTCTCTCTCTCTCTCTCTCTCTCTCTCTGTGTGTGTGTGTGTGTGTGTGTGTGTGTGTAATTCCTTCCCAAATTCTCTAAGGTTTTAAGTGGATTTAGTTGGCCACATTGGTGCTAATCTGTTGGGGAAGTTGTTCATTCTTTCCCAGCTGCCTAAACTCAAAATAACCACACAGAAACTGTATTATTTGCAATACTGTTTGGCCAATAGCTTGAGCATATTGCAAGTTAGCTCTTATATCTTAAATTAACCCATTTCCATTATTTTATATATTGCCATGAGGTTTGTGGCCTACTGGTGTAGGAGGGCCTTCTTTTTATGTTTTGTTTGTATTGGTTAATGAATAAAGAAACTGCCTTAGCCTGACAGGCCAGAATTTAGGTAGGTGGAAAAGATAAAATTAAATTCTGGGAGGAAGAAAGAAGAGTCAGGGAAAAGGCATGAATCTTCTGCCTGAGACAGATGTTGGTTAGAATCTTTCCCAGTAAGCCACTGCCATGTGATGATATACAAATTAATAGAAATTGGTTAAATTAAGATGTAAGAATTAGCCAATAAGAAACTAGAGCTAATGGGCCAAGCAGTGTTTTAATTAATACAGTTTCTGTGTGGTTATTTTGGGTGTAAGTTAACCAGGTGGCCAGGATGAACAAGCGGGCCATCCACCTACAACATTTGGCTCTCCAATGTGGTCAACTATATCCATGTAAAACCTGAGAAAGCTTAAAAAGAAATTCTATATAAAAAGAAAAAACAGAGTTTAACACTACTTTTTGCTGTTTACTGGCCACTTGCTGGAGGTCCTTTGAAAGAGATTTTCCTGAATCAGCAGCTGCAGCAGAAAAAAAGTGGCAATTGTAAAATGCTGGCTTTCTAGGCTGTGCTCCTAGCACGACCTCTGGCTCCTTCAGGAGACCAAACATTTGGATGGGGTTTGTGAGTAAATGGCAATATCTTGCTTGATGACAATGTGGTCTCACTGTGTGCCCGGAAGTGGGGCAGTGACTGCCATGCTAGATTTGGCAGGGCAAGCAGGCACTGACCTATTACCTGATCAATGATACAGCTTAAGTTTTTAAGAAGCACTTAGCATTTTAAGAAGTGTTCCTGGGCAGTAAAACTTACAGATTCACAATAGGGTATATTCAGATATAAATGACCTCTAAATGGATTACAGTGTTGGATAAATGTACATAGGCTTGGGAGAGAGAAGAAAAAGTGTATAGAGAGTCATAAAACAAAGTTAATGCTTTAAAAGGGGGTAAAGTCATCAAAGAGACAGAGTACAGATAGTATTAGATTAAAAGGAGCAAAGAAAAATAAGCCACGTAAAATAAAAAATTCACAGAGTCTGGATTATATATGTTATTTTGTTGTCTTTGAATTTTTTTACTGTAAAGGAGCTAAGTATAGAGAGAAATTTTATTGTATGGGCTGCTAAGCTAAACCAGCATGTATATTATAAAGGTATCATGACTTCAAAATTTGGGTCTAAGGATAAATTCCTTTGGAAAAGAGGTTCTTCTTTTGTTTTCACAGAAGATGAGAACTTGTGGATTGCTTCTAGACCACTATGGTAGGATAGACCATGCCCTAAAAGGTTGTCATGAACAGCCTCAAAAATGTACATAACCCAACTGCTGACTGAGAAAAACCTACCACACAGGATACACCATAAAAGACCTGAATAACAATGCCCCCAGTCAGCAGGAAGAAGTATGGACAGAACTGAGCCCATATTCCCAAATATTGTCTATAAATGTCTATTTACATTTAAAGGAGGATATGATATAGATATAAACAATTTACATTGGTATGGATCTTGGTTTATTGATACAAATTTAAGGTCAATCTTGTTATATGTATATTTCTGCTCTTGATTGAGGTGTTGTGATTGTGTAGTTAATTTTAAAATGTAATGTATAATTTAAAACATAGGTTGTTAATGGATAATCATCTATAATAGTCAAGCTTTTAGTCATGTTAGTTAGATTTTCTAGATGTATAGAGATATATTTCAGTTAGTTAGGTATTCTTCAAATCTTTCAGAGACCTTCAAATATGGCATTTAAATGTTTTAATAACTTTGGACTTTTCATGACAATGAGATGCATCTGCTCCTGGCAGCACCATCTACTTCAAGAGAACGATGGGCATTGAAGAGGCTCCTTATGGAGTTTGCTAGCCATTTGGGCAAGAAACTGCTCTTGCTTGGACTGCTTTACTAGACATGCAGTTCCCACAGAGGGATAACTGCTGAACTTGCCTAAAGGTGAGATGGTCCTTTGGGGTTCCTGCTTCATGAAAATGTCTGCAAGACATTCTGCAGAACACAGAAGTAAGTGACTGAACTGTCTTTAAAATTTTTTGCTTCGTGGAAAAGTCTTCTAGATACTATGGGCCTGTAGGATAAAGATGGATGCCCCAATGCTACAGAAGAACTTTGAATGACTGTCCAGGTAGTGAGATGTCTCTATCAATTCTAAAATTTTGGAAGTTGCTTACAATACACTTCCTGTTTTACTTAGGTAATAGTATATCCATCTAGAGTCTTTAATGGAGTTGAAGAATGAATAGATAGTTATACTTATAATTTTCCTTAGTTATGATGTAGATATAAATATTGTAGCTATAATTCTTGCTTGATAACTGTTTTGTTATACGTAATTTTACTATGTTAAAGTTAAAGCCTTCCTTTTTGTTTAAACAGAAAAGGAGAAATGGTATAGGAGGTCCTTCTTTCTATGTGTTGCTTGTATTGGTTAATGAATGAAGAAACTGCCTTGCCCTGATAGGCCAGAACTTAGGTAGGAAGAAAAGACAAAAGTAAATTCTGGAAGGAGGAAAGCAGAGTCAGATATCGGTTAGATTCCTTTCTGGTAAGTCACTGCCATGTGGCAATATACAAATTAATTCCTCTTGGGAATGTTGCCTCCATTGTCCTCTTCACCATCAAGAGAGACTATGTTTCCTTTCTCCTTGTCCAAGGCAGTTCTCTCTAAAAGCTACATAGAAACCCTGTCTTCAAAACCCAAAGAGAGAGAGAGAGAGAGAGAGAGAGAGAGAGAGAGAGAGTAAATTTATGACCTTTGAGAACATTTCCATATCCCTGTGTTTTAGTCATAATAAAGGACTTCTTAAGAAACGATGGTATATAGAATAGTTTGAGATAGAGAGAAATGATGTCAGAATTGACAGAAGATGCTTAAGGTAGGGAATCTACACAGAGTGACACAGGAAAATATAGTATATAGATCACTTGAAGAACCAGACATAGAGCCTCAAAAGCATCAGAGCCTAAACCTAAGCACAGGCAAACACAAGAGTACATGTGTGCCTTTGGAATGCAAAAGGCCATTATCCACCTTTCTACTACACAGTACTAATTACCTTCCCCAATGGAGAGGCTATACCCTGGAGCCTGTATTCCTCACAATGTATTCTTCCTCCTGAGAAGACAGCAGGGACATTTCTCCCAGGGCTCTGGGATGAGACAGTGCAGGTCTTTCAGGCCTTTATGAGTGTCCCTTTCTATTATTGGTCCCCAATGTTGATAGAAAAAGCACATTTGAAGCTAGATAAGCATTTCAAAAAGACTTCTTCAGAGACTAAGAAGCTGGTGCTGCCACCAGGCCTGGCAAGGGCATTTTTAAACCTGGATCTCCTCTGTCACCTACACAGGTAGGCAGGCTTAGGTGTCTTTGAAAAAAGGACATCAGTTTCAATGTATTAAAGCAATCTTGCTCTCTATCCCAGATCCCCTTATCTTTCTCTCATCATACTCTCTTTCTTCCCTGACTATTTTTCTCTATGTCTTTCTTTCCAAACAGGTGTGTGTGAGTGTGTGTGTGTGTGTGTGTGTGTGTGTGTGTGTGTGTGTGTGCATGCATGTGTGGTATGTGTGTGTGCTACTTTTTGTTCCTGTATCCGTCATCTGGTGTACCTTCCCCATATAAAACACAGTTCTAGGTACTGCCATGAGCTCTTAAAGAGTGCAGCATACATCCTAGAATTAGGGACCCACAAAATATTCTCTTCTAAGGAATAAAGAAAGCAGAGGCCAAGTGAACAAGACAATGACTGCATCGGGTAAGACAACACTCTGGAGGTAGACTGTGCCAGTGTGATGCATTGATTCATTTTTTATCTGCAAGATAGAGTATTGTAAATATGGAATGAATCAATATATTTGAACTTCTTTAGCAATGCCAAACACATGTAAGAATTGGGTCATCACCTACATTTGTGGTACTGAGAATGGCCGCAGGATGAGGGTGCAGCAAAGAGGATGTCTCTCACTTGAGATCTAGGCAAGGTATAACCAGCATGGTAGAAAGGAAAAGCTGCTTTCCAGAAATGCAACTCTGAGCTGTGACTAGTCAGAGTGATACAAATGTAAAATAGAAAAAAATAAAAAATTACTAAGAATCTCAAAAGTATGTTTTAATTGTTTGTTTTCCTGGAGTTTATACTTTTATAGCCAGAAATGGCTAGGAAGCGCATCTTAAATGAACTTCCACCAGCAACATAGAAATGAAGCAGATTGCTTATCACAGATGGAATGGAAACATGACCCTAGTGTGCAGTCTCATACTTCCTGGAACAGTCATAGAGAAGACCAGGCATGAAACCTTCAACTTCTTATCAAAGATGGCCCTGACTCCATAAGCCAGATAATTTAAGATTAGTGAAGGTGAGGTTCTGAAGACACAACAGGTAAGGAAAAAAACAGTAAGAGGAAACAGTGATGTCCCAAGCAATTGGATGTTCAAACAACTGGATACTCATTTGGAGGTTTGAAGATAGTGAGAATGTCATTATAGAGCAATAGGTGGGTGAGATGACATGAGGAGTCAAACTTCACCCACATGCTGTGTAACACAACTGATTGAGGAAGCATCTTACTTCTAATATTCTATATAATTTGTACATTCTCTTAAACCTAGTACCATCAACTAGCCAGAAATTATTGCCTTCTTTTATATGAGTGAAACCAAGTCTCATATCAAATAAATAACATTCAATAAGGCTTACCAAGAGCAGAGTCAAATCCAAAACCAAGTTCTGTGGATCTAAGTCTAGCAGACTGTCTGTGACACTAAGCAGACCTTTTTATGGACATTCCAGAAAGATCCAAAGGGCTTAGAGTATGGCTTCACAGTAGAATACACACTTAGGATTTGCTTGGAGCTAGATTCCTCCTCCAAATCGATTTTTTAAAAAGCTAGAAGAGAAAGAGAAATTACAGTTTGTAGGTATCTTTAAGGTAGTCTAAGATTATTTTAGTTCAAACAAATACTTAAGTTTACTAGAAGAAAGACTGTGTGAGTAATACCTATCAATGGTTAAGTGGTTTCTGAATCAGGGGTTGGAGTAAATGGTTCTCTACACCCCAATTTTCTGTGCCCTGTGGCAGATAAAGTGAACACCTTGTTACTGTTAGAATTTTTAAATATCTGCTGAATATCAGAGGTTTTGCTTATTTCCTCCTCATATTTTAAGAGAAAGGGTTAAGCCATTATTTGGTAGACCAGACAGCCTGCCCACAACATCTAGGATCCTAGAAAGACTGTCAAGTTAGACTTGTGGGACTGTAAGTAGTGACTGTAAAGCAAGAAATCAGAGCTATCTAATGACAAAAACATGAGGACAAACTTCAGCTCAAGGTGATGAAGAGTCACACACAAGGAAACAAACCCCTCCCAATACTATGAGCATGCCCACTCCGGGACAGTGAAAGATAAAGTCCAGAGATCAAAAGTTCTGTGACTCCAACATAACCAGTGCATTCATGTCAGACTTCCATGCGGAAGTCCACGAAGCACAGCCTGTAAACTATATTTCCACAGCTGTACCTAGCAAACATGGACAGGTCACAGCTAGGTAAGGCACCAGAAAAATCAGAAAATACCCATAAAGCCCACAGAATTATTGAGAGACAGGAGTAAGCATCCTTGAAACAGTGACTCCTAAGATAATTAAAGCAGAAGTGCAGAGTAGACAGGAAAAATCAAGAATACCTTTAAAATGGGTGAATCATTTTACAGGAGGAATCTGAGTGTTTGAAGGTTTTTCAGAAGCTTCCAACTAAAATGAGCAGGAAATAGAATTTAAACCAAGATATCACCTTCTTTGTAACCAAAAGACGACAGAGTAGTTCTAATCTGGCACAGGATAAAAGACATGGTAGAGGCAGGAATTTCAGTACCAAAGGATAGGAACTCAGCCTACATGGAAACCTGCAGAATCTTAAACTGACTATATCCCCTAAAGGGGGCTGTACACTCTCCACAGCAGATCGGTTTGTCTTAAAGCTGGCAATGAAAAGTGGTCAGATAACAAAAGCTGGATTTATAAAATCCAGGATCTAAGATGTAGCCCAAGGTCATGGTAGGAAATATAAGAACTATTGTCAGGATCCAATGGAGCTGAAGTTAAAGGCCTCTCTGAAAACAAGGAACAAGGGAAACCAATGGGTCTGTACCTTATGATATGAGCAGAGCTAGAAACTGCTTATAGAAGAGTTTGCCAGACTTTCTCATGACATGTTTCCAAAGAACACAGGAAAGTAGGGTAGAAAGCAGCATGCACACATACACTTACACACATGAACATCATTATTGATAGAAATGCAGACATCAAATAACTACCCCAAGGCATGAAAAAATGCACCAGGTTATTGGATCCAGCTAGATGAAAAGGAGCTGAATTCTTGCCCTTGAGAACATGACCCTGATTCATTTTTTATAGGTTAAAACACACAGATGATCAAACAGCCTAATGTCAGCCCCAAAATACTGTCCCACTGATATAGCATGATAGCAAAAAAGCCCACATGAAGGTCTGGGTTCAGTTCCCAGTACCCCATAAGCCCAGCATGGTGGCAAACACCTGTAATTCCTGAGGATGAGACAGGAAGATTAGAGAAAGTCAGTGTCACCTTTAGCTGCAAATAAAGTTACAGATACTGGGATACATTAGACTGTATGTCAGACATAAAATAGTTAAGAGACAATCAGATGCATTTGCACACACATTATCACAAACATAACATATGTAAGAGGATATTCTTTAAAAAAGAGATTGTTCTTTATACACTATCATCAAGACTACAACTTGCTTTTGTCACTTAATGAAATATCAGATAGTACAATAATATCTATACACTAGCTTGGTCAGAAACAGTTTCAGTTCTACCCTCAGACAGCCTGCACGAAAAATACAGCTCTGCTCCTTGCTAACTGCGGGATCTGATAAGCTGCTTAAACTTGCTTGTCAATCTGTAATTTTTAACCATAAAAATGGGAATGATAATAGTGCTACTTCTTAGAACACAAAGGGAAAATATGGGCATTTAACACACATACTACAGTGTGTGGAAGAGGTTGAATAGTGATTAAAGTGTTCAGGGGCGCTAGCCATCTTATTTCACTAGAGACAACATGATCTCGAGTAATAAGAATATGCTGCCAATTGCTCTTTTAAATTGTATCAGCATGTATTCATTGTACAGTGACAATTTCTGTTATGCTTTCTCTTAATTGGACTTATTCTTTTTTCCCATTTGCATTGGTTTTTAATTTTCATTATCCCTTTCAGCCTCTGAGGTTTATTTTCAACTGTCTTTCAGATTTTCTGGCTATTTTCAATTAAACCACTTTTCTCTGTTACTTTTTCAAATATGAGCTTAAAGTCAGGGAATTTGATGCCTCCAGAAGTTGCTTTATTGTACAGGATTATTTGGCTATCCTGGGTTTTTGGCTTTTCCATATGAAGTTTAGTATTGTTCTTTTAAGGTTTGTGAGAATTTTGCTAGTATTTTGATTGGCATTGCATTGAATCTATAGATTACTTTGGGTAAGATTGCCATTTTTACCATGTTAAATCTATCTATCCAAGAGCATGGGAGATCTTTCCATTTTCTGGTGTCTTCTTCAATTTCTTTCTTCAAAGATTTAAAGTTTTTGTCAAAAAGGTCTTACATTTGTTTGATTAGAGCTACTTCAAGACATTTTAAGTTATTTATGGCTGTTGTGAAGGATGATGTTTCTCTGATTTCTTTCTCAGCCCATTTATCTTGTGTTCAAGAGGGCTACTGAGTTTTTTTAATTGCTCTTGTATCTTACTATAATACTGAAAGGGTTTATGAGTTGTAGAAGTTCCTTGGTAGAATTTTTGGGGTCACTTGTGTAAACTATCATATCATCAACAAATAGTGAGAGTTTGACTTCTTTTTTCAGTAGAAATTAATTTGAGAATGTAATTTTTTCTTTTTTTATTAAAAACTTCCGCCTCTTCCCCGCCTCCCATTTACCTCCCCCTCCCTCTACACTCACCCTCCCTCTCCTGTCCGAAGAGCAGTAAGGGTTCCCTGCCATATGAGAAGTCCAAGTTCCTCCCCCCGATCAGGTCTAGGAAGGTAGGGATCCAAACAGGCTAGGCCCCCCCAAAACCAGTATGTGTAGTAGGATTCAAATCCAGTGCCATTGTCCTTGGCTTCTCAGCAGCCCTCATTGTCTGCCATGATCAGGGAGTCTGGTTTTATCCCGTGACTTTTCAGTCCCAGTCCAGCTGGCCTTGGTGAGCTCTGATTAATTAGATCAGCCCCACCATCTTGGTGGGTGGGAACAACCTTCACAGTCCTGACTTCGTTGCTCTTGTTCTCCCTTCTTCTGCTCCTCATTTGGATCTTGGAAGCCCAGTCCGGTGCACCAATGTGTGGCTCTGTCTCTATCTCCATCCATCGCAAGATGAAGGTTCTATGGTGATATGCAAGATATTCATCAGTATGACTATAGGATCTGGACTTTTCCGGCTCCGTCTCCTCAGCTGCCCAAGGAACTGGCTGGGGACATCTCCCTGGACACCTGGGAACCCCTCTAGAGTCAAGTCTCTTGCCAACACTAAAATGGCTCCCTTAATTAAGATATATACGTTCCTGCTCCAATATCTACCCTTTCTCTATCCCAACCATCCCGATCAGCCAAGCTCTCCCCATTCTCCCCTTCACACTTTTCCCTCCCCATCTCCCCTTACCCCCATCCCACCCTGCCCCCAAGTTCCCAATTTTTCCCTGGCAATCTTGACTACTTCCAATAGCCAGGAGGATAACTATCTGTTGTGCTTTGGGTTCACCTTCTTATTTATCTAATCTAGGATCATGAATTATAGGCTCAATGTCCTTTATTTATGGCTAGAAACCAATTATGAGTGAGTACATCCCATGTTCATCTTTCAGGGTCTGGGTTACCTCACTCAGAATAGCGTTTCCTATTTCCATTCATTTGCATGCAAAATTCAAGATGTCATTGTTTTTATCGCTGAGTAGTACTTTAATATGTATATATTCCAGAGTTTCTTCATCCATTCTTCCACTGAAGGGCATCTAGGTTGTTTCCAGGTTCTGGCAATTACAAATAGTGCTGCTATGAACATAGTTGAACAAATGCTTTTGTAATATGATAGGGCATCTCTTCGGTATATTCCCAAGACTGGTATTGCTGAATCCTGGGGTAGGTTGATCCCAAATTTCCTGAGAAACTGCCACGCTGATTTCCAAAGTTGTTGCACAAGTTTGCATTCCCACGAGCAATGGATGAACAACCTCTCCAGCAAAGGCTATCATTGGTGTTTTTGATTTTAGCCATTCTGACAGGTTTAAGGTGGTATCTCAAAGTTGTTTTGATTTGCATTTCCCTGATAGCTAAGAGGGTTGAGCAAGACCTTAAGTGTCTTTTGGCCATTTGAACTTCTTCTGTTGAGAATTCTCTGTCCAGTTCAGCAGCCCATTTTTTAATTGGGTTAATTAGCATTTTAAAGTCTAGTCTCTTGAGTTCCTTGCATATTTTGGAGATCAGACCTTGGTCTGTTGTGGGGTTAGTGAAGATCTTTTCCCAGTCTGTAGGCTGTCTTTTTGTCTTAGTGACAGTGTCCTTTGCTTTACAGAAGCTGCTCAGCTTCAGGAGGTCCCATTTATTCAATGTTGCCCTTAATGTCTCTGCTGCTGGGGTTATATGTAGGAAACAGTCTCCTGTGCATATTGTTGTAGAGTACTTCCCACTTTCTCCTCCATCAGTTTCAGTGTGTTCAGATTAATATTGAGGTCTTTAATCCATTTGGACTTGAGTTTTGTGCATGGTGATAGATATGGATCTACTTTCATTCTTCTACAGGTTGACATTCAGTTATGCCAGCACCATTTGTTGAAGATGCCCTCTTTCTTCCATTGTGTACTTTGAGCTCCTTTATCAAAAATCAGGTGTTCATAGGTTTGTGAGTTAATATCCAGGTCTTCTATTCAATTCCATTGGTCAACTTCTCTGTTTTTATGCCAATACCAAGCTGTTTTCAATACTGTAGCTCTGTAATAGAGTTTGAAGTCAGGGATGGTAATGCCTCCAGAAGTTCCTTTATTGTATAAGATTGTTTTGGCTATCCTGGGTTTCTTGTTTTTCCATATAAAGTTGATTATTGTCCTCTCAATCTCTGTGAAGAATTTTAATGGGACCTTGCTTGGGATTGCATTGAATCTATAGATTGCTTTTGGTAGAATTGCCATTTTTACTATGTTGATCCTCCCAATCCACGAGCAAGGGAGAACTTTCCATTTTCTGGACGGGCTTTTCATGGACGTCCATTTTTCTGGACATCCATTTCATGGACGGGCTCACTGTGAGCCTAAACCTTCACCTAGCGATGGATGGAGATAGAGACAGAGCCCCACATTGGAGCACCGGACTGAGCTCCCAAAGTTCTGATGAGGAGCGGATGGAGAGAGATCATGAGAAAGAAAGTCAGAACCATGAGGGATGTGTTCACCCACTGAGACGGCAGGACAGAACTAATGGGAGACCACCAAGTTCACTTGGAATGGGACTGATGGAACATGCGACCAAATCGGACTCTCTGAGGGTGGCTGATGGTGGAGGCTTACCGAGGAGCCAAGGACAATGGCGATGGGCTTGGTCTCTACGACATGGATGGGCTCTGTGTGAGCCTTGTCAGTTTGGTTGCTCACCTTCCTGGACCTGGGGGGAGTTGGGAGGACCTTGGACTAAACAAAGTGTAGAGAACCCTGATGGCTGTTTGGCCTCAAGAGGGAGGGAGTGGGGGTGTGGGTGGAGGGGAGGGGAGGGAAGGGGGAGGAGGAGGGGAGGAGATGGCAATTTTTAATAAAAAATGAATAAACTGGAAAAAAACAAAAAAAAAGATCTGTGAAGAATTTTGATGGGATCTTTAAGGGGATTACATTAAATCTATAGATTGCCTTTGGTAGTATTGCCATTTTTACTATGTTGATTCTCCCAATCCAAGAGCAAGGGAGATCCTTCCATTTTCTGGTATCCTCTTCAATTTCTTTCTTCAAAGACTTAAAGTTCTTGTCAAATAGGTCTTTCACTTCCTTGGTTAGAGGTACCCCAAGATATTTTATGCTATTTGTGGCTATCATGAAAGGTGAAGCTTCCCTGATTTCTTTCTCTGCTTCCTTATCCTTTGTATATAGGAGGGCGACTGATTTTCTGGAGTTGATCTTGTAACCTGCCACGATACTAAAGGAGTTTATCAGCTGTAGGAGTTCTTTGGTGGAGTTTTTCGGGTCGCTTATGTACACTATCATATCATCAGCAAATACTGAAAGTTTAGCTTCTTCCTTTCCAATTCGAATCCCCTTGATCCCCTTGTTTTGTCTTATTGCTATTGCTAGAACTTCAAGCACTATATTGAAGAGATAAGGAGAGAGTGGACAGCCTTGTCGCGTTCCTGAATTTAGTGGGATGGCCTTGAGTTTCTCTCCGGTTAATTTAATGTTAGATGTTGGCTTGCTGTAAATAGCCTTTATTATATTTAGTAATGACCCTTGTATCCCTAATCTCTCCAAGACCTTTATCATAAAGGGGTGCTGAATTTTGTCAAATGCTTTTTCTGCAACTAATGAGATGATCATTTGGTTTTTATCCTTCAGTTTATTTATATGATGGATTACATTGATAGATTTTCGTATGTTGAACCAGCCCTGCATCTCTGGGATGAAGCCTACTTGATCATAGTGGATAATTTTTCTAATGTGTTCTTGGATTCTGTTTGCCAGTATTTTATTGAGAATTTTTGCATCGATGTTCATGAGTGAGATTGGCCTGTAATTCTCTTTCTTGGTTGAGTCCTTGTGTGGTTTAGGTATCAGGGTAATTGTAGCTTCACAAAAGGAATTTGGCAATGACTGTTCTGTTTCTATATTATGAAATACCTTAAGGAGTATAGGTATTAGGTCTTTTTGGAAGTTCTGGTAGAATTCTGCATTGAAACCATCAGGTCCTGGGCTTTTTTTGGTAGGGAGGTTTCTGATAACAGTTTCCAATTCTTCGCGACTAACAGGACTATTTGGA
This sequence comes from Arvicola amphibius, assembly GCF_903992535.2. NCBI lineage: Eukaryota > Metazoa > Chordata > Mammalia > Rodentia > Cricetidae > Arvicola > Arvicola amphibius. The sequence continues at coordinate 57,463,349 of NC_052053.1, read as the reverse complement.
GCATTTACCTGGTCCTGGTTTAACTTTGGTATATGGTACTTATCTAAAAAAGTGTCCATTTCTTTTACATTTTCCAATTTTGTGGCATAGAGGCTTTTGTAGTAAGATCTAATGATTTTCTGAATTTCCTCTGTGTCTGTGGTTATGTCCCCTTTTCCATTTCTGATCTTATTAATTTGTGTGTTCTTTCTCTGCCGTTTGATTAGTTTGGCTAGGGGTTTGTCAATCTTGTTGATTTTCTCCAAGAAACAGCTTTTTGTTTCATTGATTCTTTGGATTGTTTTCTGTGTTTCTATTTTGTTGATTTCTGCCCTCAGTTTGATAATTTCCAGTCATCTACTCCTCCTAGGTGAGTCTGCTTCTTTCTTTTCTAAAGCTTTCAGGTGGGCTGTTAAGTCACCAATGTGTGCTTTCTCTTTTTTTTAAGTGGGCACTTAGTGCTATGAATTTTCCTCTTAGCACTGCTTTCATAGCATCCCATAAGTTTGAGTATGCTGTGTCTTTATTTTCATTAAATTCAAGAAAGACTTTAATTTCTTTCTTTATTTCTTCCTTGACCCAGCTGTGGTTCAGTAGTTGACTGTTCAGTTTCCATGAGTTTGTAGGCTTTCTGGGGGTAGCATTGTTGTTGAATTCTAATTTTAATCCATGCTGATCCAATAAGATGCAGGTGGTTACTAATATGTTTTTGTAACTGTGGAAGTTTGCTTTGTTACCGAGTATGTGGTCAATTTTCGAAAAGGTTCCATGAGCCGTAGAGAAGAAGATATATTCTTTCCTGTTTGGGTGGAATGTTCTATAGATGTCTGTTAAGTCCATTTGGTTCATTACCTCTATTAAGTCTTTTAATTTCCTGTTAAGTTTCTGTCGAATTGACCTGTCCATTGGTGAAAGAGGAGTGTTGAAGTCTCCCAATATCAGCGTGTTTGGTTTGATGGCTGTCTTGAGTTCTAGTAATGTTTCTTTTATATAAGTGGGTGCTTTTGTATTAGGGGCATAGATATTCAGGATTGAGACTTCATTCTCATAGATTTTTCCTGTAATGAGTATAAAGTGTCCCTTTCCATCTCTTCTGATTGATTTTAGTTTGAAGTCAACTTTGTTAAAAATTAGTATGGCCACACCGACTTGTTTCTTAGGTCCATTTGCTTGATAAACCTTTTCTCAACCCTTTACTCTGAGTAGATGTCTGTCCTTGTGGTTGAGGTGTGTTTCTTGTAAACAGCAGAATGTTGGATCCTGTTTTTGTTTCCAATCTCTTAGCCTGTGCCTTTTAATAGGTGAATTGAGTCCATTGATATTAAGTGATATTAATGACCAGTGGTTGTTAACTCCGGTTGTCATTTTTTATTTGGTACTAGAGATTGTGTGTTTCCTTTCTTTGCGATGTGCTGGTGAAGGGTCGCTAGATGTCTGAGTTATTTTGGGCAATGCTGGACTCCTTTGTTTGTGAATTTCCTTCTATTACTTTCTGTAAGGCTGGATTTGTGGCTATGTATTGTTTAAATTTGTTTTTATCCTGGAATATTTTGTTTTCTCCATTTATAGTGAATGAAAGCTTGGCTGGGTATAGCAATCTGGGCTTGCATCCATGGTCTCTTAGTTTCTGCAAAACATCTATCCAGGACCTTCTGGCTTTCATGGTTTCCATAGAGAAGTCAGATGTTAGTCTGACAGGTTTACCTTTATATGTTACTTGAACTTTTTCCTTTGCAGCTCTTAACATTCTTTCTTTATTCTGTATGTTTTGTGTTTTGATTATAAAATGGCGAGGGGATGGTTTTTTTTGATCCAGTCTATTTGGTGTTCTGTAAGCTTCTTGAACCTTAACAGGAATATCTTTTTTTAGATTTAGGAAGTTTTCTTCTATAATTCTGTTAAATATATTTTCTGAACCATTGAGCTGCATTTCTTCTCCTTCTTCTATGCCTATTATTCTTAGGTTTGGTCTTTTTATTGTGTCCCAGATTTCCTGAATGTTTTGTGATGAGAATTTGTTGGATTTGCTGTTTTCTTTGATCAGTGCATTTATTTTCTCTATGGTATCTTCAGAATCAGAATCTTTTTTCTATCTCTTGTATTCTGTTGGTTATGCTTGTTTCAGTAGTCTCTGTTCGTTTACATAGATTTTCCAAATCCAGCTGGCCCTCGGGTTGTGTTTTCTTCCTTGCCTCCATTTCAGTTTTCAAGTCTTTCTTTTTTTTTTTCCTCTCTCATGGTTTATTTTTTTTATATACTTAAAAATTTCCATCTCCTTCCCTCCTCCTCCCCCCTCCCTCCTCTTCTCCTCCCCGTTCCCTCCCCTCCTTCTCCCCCTTCCCTCCCCTCCGCTCCACCCATACCTCCCTTCCCTCCCTCTCAAGGCCAAGGAGCCATCAGGGTGCCCCACTCTATGCTAAGACCAAGGTCCTCCCAACTCCCCCCAGGTCCAGGAAGGTGATCGACAAAGCTGAGAAGGCTCCCACAGAGCCCGTCCATGCAGAAGAATCAGAGCCCAGAGCCATTGTCCTTTGCTTCTCAGTCAGCCCCCGCTGTTGGCCACATTCAGAGAGACGGGTTTGGTCACATGATCCATCAGTACCATTCCAACTGGAGTTGGTGATCTCCCATTAGTTCTGTCCCACCGTCTCCATGAGTGAACGCACCCCTCACGTTCCTGACTTTCTCCCTCAAGTTCTCGCTCCTTCTGCTCCTCATCAGGACCTTGGGAGCTCAGTCCAGTGCTCCAATGTGGGGCTCAGTCACCTTCCCCATCTGTCGCCAGCTGGAGGTTCCCTCACGGTCCTGACTTTCTTTCTCATGTTCTCTCTCCTTCTGTTCCTCATCAGGACCTTGGGAGCTCAGTCCGGTGCTCCAATGTGGGGCTCTGTCATTTTCTTCATCTATCGTCAGGTGGAGGTTCTATGGTGATATGCAAGAAATTCATCAGTATGGCTATAGGAACTGGCCTTTTCAGGCTCCCTCTCCTCAGCTGCCCAAGGAACTAACTGGGTGCATCTCCCTGGAAACCTGGGAACCCCTCTAGGGTCAAGTCTCTTGACAACCCTCAGGTAGCTCCTTAAATTAAGATATATGCTTCCCTGCTCCCAAATCCACCCTTCCTATATCCCAAGCACCCCATTCCTCCGAGATCCCCCCCGTTCTCCCCTTCACACTTTTCTCTCCCCATCTTCCCTTGGCCCAGTCTTGCCCAACCCTCAAGTTCCCAATTTTGCCTGGCGATCGTGTCTACTTCCAATATCCAGGAGGATTACTATATCTTTTTTTGGGAGTTCACCTTCTTATTATCTTCTCAAGGATCCCAAATTTATAGGCTCGATGTCCTTTAATTATGGCTAGAAAACGAATACAAGTGAATACATCCCATGTTCATCTTTTTGGGTCTGGGTTACCTCACTCAGAATAGTGTTTTCTATTTCCATCCATTTGCTTGCAAAATTCAAGATGTCATTGTTTTTTACCGCTGAGTAGTATTCTAGCATGTATATATTCCACAGTTTCTTCATCCATTCTTCCACTGAAGGGCATCTAGGTTGTTTCCAGGATCTGGCTATTACAAAAAATGCTGCTATGAACATAGATGAGCATATGCTTTTGTTGTATGATTGGGCATCTCTTGGGTAGATTCCCAATAGTGGAATTGCTGGGTCCTGGGTTAGGTTGATCCCGAATTTCCGGAGAAACCGCCACACTGCTTTCCAAAGTGGGTGCACAAGTTTGCATTCCCACCAGCAATGGATGAGTGTACCCCTTACCCCACAACCTCTCCAGCAAAGGTTATTATCGGTGTTTTGGATTTTAGCCAATCTGACAGGTGTAAGATGATATCTCAAAGTTGTTTTGATTTGCATTTCCCTGATAGCTAGAAAGGTTGAGCATGACCTTAAGTGTCTTTTGGCCATTCGAACTTCTTCTGTTGAGAATTCTCTGTGAACAGAGAACTGAACTGAAGTTCAGCGCCCCATTTTTTAATAGGGTTAATTGGCATTTTACCATCTAGTCTCTTGAGTTCCTTATATATTTTAGAGATCAGACCTTTGTCAGTTGCAGGGTTGGTGAAGATCTTTTCCCAGTCAGTAGGCTGCCTTTGTGTCTTAGTGACAATGTCCTTTGCTTTACAGAAGCTGCTCAACTTCAGGAGGTCCCATTTATTCAATGTTGTCCTTAAAGTCTGTGCAGTTGGGGTTATGCATAGGAAACGGTTCCCTGTGCCCATTTGCTGTAGAGTACTTCCCACTTTCTCCTCTATCAAGCTCAATGTGTTCAAATTAATATTGAGGTCTTTAATCCATTTGGACTTGAGTTTTGTGCATGGTGATAGATATGGATCTACTTTCATTCTTCTACAGGTTGACATCCAGTTATGCCAGCACCATTTGTTGAAGATGCCCTCTTTCTTCCATTGTGTACTTTTGGCTCCTTTATCAAAAATCAGGTGTTCATAGGTTTGTGGTTTAAGATCCGGGTCTTCTATACGATTCCATTGGTCAACTTCTCTGTTTTTATGCCAATACCAAGCTGTTTTCAATACTGTAGCTTTGTAATAGAGTTTGAAGTCAGGGATGGTATTGCCTCCAGAAGAACCTTTATTGTATAAGATTTTTTTGGCTATCCTGGGTTTCTTGTTTTTCCATATAAAGTTGATTATTGTCCTCTCAATCTCTGTGAAGAATTTTAATGGGACCTTGATTGGGATTGCATTGAATCTATAGATTGCTTTTGGTAGAATTGCCATTTTTACTATGTTGATCCTCCCAATCCACGAGCAGGGGAGATCCTTCCATTTTCTGGTATCCTCTTCAATTTCTTTCTTCAAAGACTTAAAGTTCTTGTCAAATAAATCCTTCACTTCCTTGGTTAGAGATACTCCCAGATATCTTATGCTATTTGTGGCTATTGTGAAAGGTGATACTTCTCTGATTTCCCTCTCTGCTTCCTTATCCTTTGTGTATAGGAAGGCGACTGATTTTTTGGAGTTGACCTTGTAACCTGCCACGTTACTGAAGGAGTTTATCAGCTGTAGGAGTTCTTTGGTGGAGTTTTTGGGGTCGCTTATGTATACTATCATATCATCTGCAAATAATGAAAGTTTAACTTCTTCCTTTCCAAATTGAATCCCCTTGATTCCCTTATGTTGTCTTATTGCTATTGCTAGGACTTCAAGCACTATATTGAAGAGATAAAGAGAGAGTGGACAGCCTTGTCGTGTTCCTGAATTTAGTGGGATAGCCTTGAGTTTCTCTCCGTTTAATTTGATGTTAGCTGTCGGCTTGCAGTAAATAGCTTTTATTATATTTAGTAATGACCCTTGTATCCCTAATTTCTCCAAGACCTTTATCATGAAAGGGTGCTGAATTTTGTCAAATGCTTTTTCAGCATCTAATGAGATGACCATATGGTTTTTTTACTTCAGTTTGTTTATGTGATGGATTACATTGATAGATTTTCGAATGTTGAACCAGCACTGCATCTCTGGGATGAAGCCTACTTGATCGTAATGGATAATTTTTCTAATGTGTTCTTGGATTCGGTTAGCCAGTATTTTATTGAGAATTTTTGCGTCAATGTTCATGAGTGAGATTGGCCTGTAATTCTCTTTCTTGGTTGAGTCTTTGTGTGGTTTAGGTATCAGGGTAATTGTAGCTTCACAAAAGGAATTTGGCAATGACTGTTCTGTTTCTATATTATGAAATACCTTAAGGAGTATAGGTATTAGGTCTTTTTGGAAGTTCTGGTAGAATTCTGCATTGAACCCATCAGGTCCTGGGCTCTTTTTGGTAGGGAGGTTTCTGATAACAGTTTCCAATTCTTCGCGACTAACAGGACGATTTAGAGCATTTACCTGGTCCTGGTTTAACTTTGGTATATGGTACTTATCTAAAAGAGTGTCCATTTCTTTTACAGTTTCCAATTTTGTGGCATACAGGCTTTTGTAGTAAGATCTAATGATTCTCTGAATTTCCTCTGTGTCTGTGGTTATGTCCCCTTTTTCATTTCTGATCTTATTAATTTGTGTGTTCTCTCTCCGCCATTTGATTAGTTTGGCTAGGCGTTTGTCAATCTTGTTGATTTTCTCCAAGAACCAGCTTTTTGTTTCATTGATTCTTTGGATTGTTTTCTGTGTTTCTATTTTGTTGATTTCTGCCCTCAGTTTGATAATTTCCAGTCTTCTACTCCTCCTAGGTGAGTCTGCTTCTTTCTTTTCTAAAGCATTCAGGTGTGCTGTTAAGTCTCCAATGTGTGCTTTCTCCGTTTTTTTTAATTGGGCACTTGGTGCTATGAATTTTCCTCTTAGCACTGCTTTCATAGCGTCCCATAAGTTTGAGTATGTTGTGTCTTTATTTTCATTAAATTCAAGAAAGACTTTAATTTCTTTCTTTATTTCTTCCTTGACCCAGCTGTGATTCAGTAGTTGACTGTTCAGTTTCCATGAGTTTGTAGGCTTTCTGGGGGTAGCATTGTTGTTGTATTCTAATTTTAATCCATGGTGGTCCGATAAGATGCAGGTGGTTACTAATATGTTTTTGTAACTGTGGAAGTTTGCTTTGTTACCGAGTATGTGGTCAATTTTCGAAAAGGTTCCATGAGCCGCAGAGAAGAAGGTATATTCTTTCCTGTTTGGGTGGAATGTTCTATAGATGTCTGTTAAGTCCATTTGGTTCATTACCTCTATTAAGTCTCTTAATTCTCTGTTAAGTTTCTGCCAAATTGACCTGTCCATTGGTGAAAGAGGAGTGTTGAAGTCTCCCACTATCAGCGTGTTTGGTTTGATGGCTGTCTTGAGTTCTTGTAATGTTTCTTTTATATAAGTGGGTGCTTTTGTATTAGGGGCATAGATATTCAGGATTGAGACTTCATTCTCATAGATTTTTCCTGTAATGAATATAAAGTGTCCCTTTCCATCTCTTCTGATTGATTTTAGTTTGAAGTCAACTTTGTTAGAAATTAGTATGGCCACACCGGCTTGTTTCTCAGGTCCATTTGCTTGATAGACCTTTTCCCAACCCGTTATTCTGAGTAGATGCCTGTCTTTGTGTTTGAGGTGTGTTTCTTGTAAACAGCAGAATGTTGGATCCTGTTTTTGTATTCAATCTCTTAGCCTGTGCCTTTTTATAGGTGAATTGAGTCCATTGATAATAAGTGATATTAATGACCAGTGGATGTTAACTCCGGTTGTCATTTTTTATTTGGTACTAGAGATTGTGTGTTTCCTTTCTTTGAGATGTGCTGGTGAAGGGTCACTAGATGTCTGAGTTATTGTGGGCAATGCTGGACTCCTTTGTTTGTGAATTTCCTTCTATTACTTTCTGTAAGGCTGGATTTGTGGCCATGTATTGTTTAAATTTGTTTTTATCCTGGAATATTTTGTTTTCTCCATTTATAGTGAATGAAAGCTTGGCTGGGTATAGTAATCAGGGCTTGCATCCATGGTCTTTTAGTTTCTGCAAAACATCTATCCAGGACCTTCTGGCTTTCATGGTTTCCATAGAGAAGTCAGATGTTAGTCTGATAGGTTTACCTTTATATGTTACTTGACCTTTTTCCTTTGCAGCTCTTAATATTCTTTCTTTATTCTGTATGTTTTGTGTTTTGATTATAATATGGCGGGGGATGTTTTTTTTTTTTCCAGTCTATTTGGTGTTCTGTAAGCTTCTTGAACCTTAATAGGAATATCTTTCTTTAGGTTTGGGAAGTTTTCTTCTATAATTTTATTAAATATATTTTCTGGGCCATTGAGCTGTAATTCTTCTCCTTGTTCTATGCCTATTATTCTTAGTTTTGGTCCTTTTATTGTGTCCCAGATTTCCTGAATGTTTTGTGATGAGAATTTGTTGGATTTGCTGTTTTCTTTGATCAGTGCGTTTATTTTCTCTATGGTATCTTCAGAATCTGAGATTCTTTCTTCTATCTCTTGTATTCTGTTGGTTATGCTTGTTTCTGTAGTCTCTGTTCATTTACATAGATTTTCCATATCCGGCTGGCCCTCGGGTTGTGTTTTCTTCCTTGCCTCCATTTCAGTTTTCAAGTCTTGCACTGTTTCCCTTATCTGTTTGATTGTTTTTTCTTGGTTTCCTAGGATATCGTTTACGGATTTACTCAATTCTTCAAACTTTTTGTTATTCTTCTCGTCCATTTCCTTAAGGGAGTTTTTCACCTCCTGTTTAAGGGACTCTATTACTTTCATAAAGTCAATTTTTTCTACTTCTTCTTGATTAGTGTGTTCAAGTCCTCCTGTTATAACTTCGTTGGGTTCTGGTGCTTTCATGTTGTTTTTCAAATTGTTGGAGGAATTCTTGCATTGGCGCCTGCCCATTTCTTCCTCTGAATAATCCCCTTTGGGTCTTCTTTTAGAAGTTCAATTCCCCCCCCTCAATGAATTAAATTTACTCACCCCAATGAATGATGGATCCTCTGGCAGACTGTCAGGTCTCCTTGCAGGCCAAGCAGCTCGCTGACAAAGGGCCTACCTTGCTACAGGCAGGCTAATGAAGGAGGGGACCTCCCACTGGCCTGGGTGCACTCAATTCCAGGTCCCTGGCGACCACACAGGCTGAGCTGTGGGATTTTGTGGCCCCAACGACGGGAGGATGAGGTGGGGTAGGGGGTTCTGGGTGCAAGCTGGGAAGGGACAAGAAGAGAGAAGCAGTATCCGGGGAGAATAACCCCTGCAGGAAGAACAGGGAGTGTGCGAGTGGGGGGGAGAATTGGGGAATGTCGGTGGTCCCTCTCCGGGCAGCTGCCCGGTTCAGGCACTCACTCCTCGCTCACCCTAATGAATGATGGATCCTCTGGCAAACTGTCAGGTCTCCTTGCAGGCCAAGCATCTCGCTGACAAAGGGCCTGACTTGCTGGAAGCAGGCTAATGAAGGAGGGGACCTCCCACCAGCCTGGGTGCACTCAATTCCAGGTCCCCGGAGCACAAACAGGCTGAGCCCAATGAATGATGGATTCTCTGGCAGACTATCAGGTCTCCTTGCAGGCCAAGCATCTTGCTGACAAAGGGCCTGACTTGCTGGAGGCAGGCTAATGAAGGAGTGGACCTCCCACCAGCCTGGGTGCACTCAATTCCAGGACTCCGGCGCCCAAACAGGCTGAGCTGTGGGATTTTGTGGCCCCAAAGACGGGAGGATGAGGCCGGGTAGGGGGTTCTGGGTGCAAGCTGGGAAGTGACAGGAAGAGAGAGCCCCATTTTCTCTTCTATCAGCTTCAGTGTAACTGGATTTATGTAGAGGTCTTTGATACACATGGACTTCAGTTTTGTGCAGGGTGATACATACAGATCAATTTGCATTCTTTCTACGTGTAGACATTTGGTTAAACAAGTACCATTTGTAGAAAATACTTTTTTTCTTATATTGTATATTTCTGGCTTCTTTATCAAAAATTAAGTATCCATATGTGTGTGGATGTACGTCTGGGTCTTCAATTTGATACCATTGATCAACTTGTCTGTTTTTTATGCCAATACCATGTGGTTTTTAATACTACACTTCTGTAGGACAACTTGAAATCAGGGATGGTGATATCTTTAGAAGCTTTTTGCTGTATAGAATTGTTACAAAAACTCAGAGGATTTTTGTTTTTCCATATGAAGTTGAGTGATATTCTTTCAAGGTCTGTAAAGAATTGTGTTGGAATTTTGGTAGGAATTGCATTGTATCTTTAAACTGCTTTTTGTAAGATTGCCATTTTTACTATGTTAATCCTAACAATCCATGAGCATGGCAGAGCTTTTCATCTTCTGATGCCTTCTTTGATTTCTTTCTTCAGATACTTGAAGTTCTTGTTATATAGGTCTTTTACTTTCTTGGTTAGAGTTACCCCCAAGATATTTTATATTATTTGTGGTTATTGTGAAGGGTATTGTTCCCCTTAGTTCTTTCTTCAAATGGACTTTGGGATTTCAGCCCAGTGCTCCACTGTGGAGCCTCCGTTTCTATCAGCTGCTAGATGATATCTTTGGTGACATTTAAAATATTCATCAATCTGACTACAGGGAAAGGCCAGTTTGGGTATCCTCTCCTCTATTGCTTATGATCTTATCTGATGATATCCTCATGGATTCCTGGTAATTTCCCTAGTGTTGGGTTTCTTGCTAGGTCCATAATGGTTCCCTCAATCAAAATATCTCTTTCCTTGTTCTCATCTCTGTCCTTCCTCCATCTCAATTATTTCATTCCCTCAAGTTCTCCTCCCCCTCAACTTATTGCCTCCTTTTCTCCTTCCACCTTCCTTCTATCCCCACCCCCATGCTCCTAATTTTGTTAGGCGATCTTGTCTATTTTCTCTTTCTAGGTAGATGTATGCATATCTTTTGTAGGGTTCATTTTGTTACTTAGCTGCTCTAGGATCATTAACTATAGGCTCAAAATGCTTTGCTTTACATCTAGTATCCACTTATGAGTGAGTACATACCACGAAATCTTTCTGTGTCTGGGTTACCTCACTCAGGATGTTTTTATTCAAGATATATCCATTTGCATGCAAATTTTAAGATGTCATTATTACTGGCGTACTCCAATGTGTAAATGAGCAACATTTTCTTTATCAATCTTCAGTTGAGGGGCATGTAGGTTGTTTCCAGGTTCTGGTTATTATAAATAATGCTGCTTTGAACATAGTTGAACAAATGTCCTTATAGTACAATTGAGCCTATATATTAGGTACATGCCTAAAAGTGGTATTGCTGGGTATTGATGTAGGTTTATTCCCAATTTTCTGAAAACTGCCATACTGATTTCCAAAATGGTTATTTAAGTTTGCATCCCTACCAGTAATGGATGAGTGTTCCCCCTTCACATCCTCTCCAGTATAAGTTATCAACTGTATAGGGTTGTTTTGTCTATCCTGGGTGTTTTGTTTATCCATATGAAGTTGATTATTGTTCTTTCAAGGTCTGTGAAGATTTGTGTTGGGATTTTGATGGGAATAGCTTTTGGTAGTATTACCATTTTTATTATGTTGATCCTACCTATCCATGAATATGGGTGATCTTTCCATTTTCTGGTATCTTCTTCAATTTCTTTCACCAAAGACTTAAAATTCTTGTCAAATACGTCTTTCACTTCTGTGGTTAGTGTTACCCCAAGATATTTTATGTTATTTGTGGCTATTGTGAAAGGTGATCTTTCTCTGATTTTTTTTTCAGCTTTTTTATCATTGTATATTGGAGGACTACTGAATTTTTTCAGTTGCTCTTATATCCTGCCACATTACTAAAGGTGTTTATAAGCTGTAGGAGTTCCCTGGTAGACTTTTTGGAGGTCACTTATATATACTATTATATCATCCACAAATAGAGAAATTGTGACTTTTTCCTCTCCAATTTGAATCCCCTTGATCTCATTTTGTTGCCCTATTGCTCTAGCTAGAACTTCAAGAATTATGTTGAATAGATATGGAGAGAGTGGGCAGCCTTATCTCATTCCTGAAATTAGGGAATTGTTTTGAGTTTCTTTCCATTTAATTTGTTGTTGACTGTTGGCTTGTTATATATTGTTTTTATTATGTTTAGATATGTTCCTCATATCCCTGATATCTCCAATACCTTTATCATAAAGGGGTGTTGGATTTTATCAAATCTTTGTCAGCATCTAAAGAGGTGGTTGTATGTTTTTTTATTTAAAGTTTATTTATATGATGGATTACATAGATTTTCATATGTTGAACCATTTCTGCATCTCTGAAATGAAGCCGACTTGATCATGGTGGATGATTTTTTTCATGTGCTCTTGTATTTGTTTGCCAGTATTTTATTGAGTAGTTTTACATCTATGTTCATAAGCAAAATTGGTCTGTAACTTTCTTTCTTGGTTGAATCTTTGTGTGGTTTGTGTATTGGGGTAACTGTAACCTCATTAAAAAGAGTTTGGCTATAGAAATTCCTCCAGGAGGTAGCCTTTAAGTTAACTGCCCACTTGGGCATGGCTTCTTATACTATAAATGCCAATGCAAAGCACGCATCTGGCCTCTCTATTGACTGCGCAATTTGACTGCTGTTCCCCATTTGAGCAGAGGACTGTTATCTATGTGTCTACCCCTAAATATTTTACCCTCTATTATTCTCAATTTTAAGCTAGTGTGGAATTTCTTTAAAATGTCTGTCTTCAAGAGAACATCGAAATTAACAAAATCAGAAAAGAACCAGGGAACATAACAACAGACACTGAGGAAATCCAGAGAATCATTAGGTCATACTACAAAAACCTGTACTTCACAAAATTGTAAAATGTAAAAGAAATAGACAATTTTCTGGATAGGTATGCAAACCAAAATTAAGTCAAGACCAGACAAACAATTTAAATAGACCTATAAACTGCAAGGAAATAGAAGCAGTCTTCAAAAGCCTCCCAACCATAAAAAAAGTCCAGGACTGAATGGTTTTAGTGCAGAATCCTACCAGAACTTCAAAGAAGATCTAAAACCTATACTCCTCAAAGAATTCCACATAATAGAAACAGAAGGAAGACAAACATGGATGACCATTGACCTATAAATCTTAATACCTATATAACTTAAAGACTAAGACTTCATATTAGAATATTAAACACTTTTAAACAACTGTGCAACAAATGAGGACAATGGTCTCAAAATGTAAACAATGTATAAGTATCTTGATCAGAGGGAGAAATGTATATTGCAATATGATAAATATATCCTAAAATTGTATAAATATAAAACATGTCTTAAGCAAAGGAAGAAGCATGCATGCATAAATATGACAAAATAACTTTGCCTAGGTATACAAATATTGTAGATGAAAATATGAATATATTCAATATAATTTAAGTTTGTATCAGTATAGAAGAATCTATACCAATGTAAATTACCTACAAATAATAGCTCACAAGTACTCACTCCATTACTCGCTATTATTATTAGTGTGAGTAAGCCCACACTAATCTATTATCCCACTCAATTTCCATTTTTTAAAGAGATTGCTGAGCTTACATAATTTTCCTCTCAATGCCCAATCCTATACCAGTAATAATCAACTGCTAAATAATGTCCCTAACCCTGAGGACAAGCTTTGTTGGGAGAGGGGGCATTGTCTTCTAGAATTACTTCCAGCTGTATGGGGGTAATGTTCTTTCTATGGGATCCTATGAAAGTAAAATGATGGCTAAGTTCCAAGATTACTGTCTAGTATAATTGCAAATAGTCTCTGAGTATTCAGTAGGGTTTTTCTGAGGTTCCTATTTGGAGTTCTGGCAAGAATGTTGTAAAAAAGTACACCATTTAAACCAAGTTGGAACCAGCAGCTGGTACCCAAAAACAGGTCTTATAGTAGCACCATTAGTATCATGATATCATAACAACCAGGTGGAGTTGTTGTTGTGGGGTCCCATCTTCTTCCTGGAAACCTGAAAGATTCCTGCAGGAAAATTCATTGTTCATTGTGGAAAACTTAAACATTATTTATACAGACATATATTCAATGAAAGGTATGATAGAGACAAAAATAGGTATGAAGAAAAGTAAATATTTTTAAATGATTTCTTCTTTCTGTCCCATACCAGACAGCTCCTGAAATGAGACAAAAACTCTGAAATTTTCTTTAAGCCACATGCTTGGATTTAGAGAAGGAGAGAACCATTGTCCAACTCCAAAGACAGCTTTGATTTTCAAGTGAATTCTATTTAGTATTCAGAGATTCTTACCTGATGGAGAAGGTTACTTTCATTTGTTAATTAATAAAGAAACTGCTTGGCCCAATAGGACAGAAAATTAGGTAGGCGGAGTAAACAGAACAGAATGCTGGGTAGAAGGCAGTGAGGCAGACGCTTCAGGCAGTCACCAGAGTGAGTCACCATGCTTCTCCTCTCTGAGATGGACGCAGGTTAAGATTTCTCCTGGTAAGCCACACCTCGTGGTACTACACGGATTACTAAATATGGGTTAAAGGAAGATGTGAGAATTAACCACTAAGAGGCTACAGATAATGGGCCAGGCAGTGTTTAAAAGAATACAGTTTCCATGTAATTATTTTGGGTAAAGCTAGCCGGGTGGCAGGACACAGCCCACTGTTCCATCTACACTTACCCTCAGATAACATGTCTTCACAAGTGATAATTCTCCTTGCTGGAGATCCTACCTGGATAATTATCTTTTCCTCTTTAGGCGTCTAGATGTCCAGGGTCTCTTGACTTTTTGAGTATTTTCCTGCAAAGACAAGAACAGAACCCTGCCCCAAACCTTATGAGGTTTCCTTACCACCTGATTGGTTGTCACCTCTGTGGATGAGCCATAATTTCTCTTTCTCAAGAGATTTCTATCTTTCAAACCAAATCTTTATTAATTTTGATGATATCCATAAAGTTTCTTCTCCTGTTGGAACAAGAGCAAAACCCCTTCCCCAATGTAGCACATCTAATTTCCATTGTGAAGTCAACAAATTCTTAAAATTGGCTGATTTAATTCAGAAGACTTTTCTATTATACAATGTCTCTCTGCTGCTGTTGTCCCTTTCTCATTAGCATTAAGAAAATTCATGGTAGCCGGTGGCGCACACCTTTGATCCCAGCACTCGGGAGGCAGAGGCAGGCGGATCTCTGTGAGTTCGAGGCCAACCTGGTCTACAATAGCTAGTTCCAGGACAGGCTCTAAAAAAGCTGCAGAGAAACCCTGTCTTGAAAAAAAAAACCAAAAAAAAAAAAAAAAGAAAAGAAAATTCATGGTTAGTAAAGCATTATATAATCTATTTCTGGGGGTATTTTACATTCCTTTCTGTTTGTTTAACATACCCTTTATGGTTTGATTTGATCTTTCTGTAACTGCCTGACCTGTAGGATTGTGTGGTATACCTGTAATATGCTTTATATTATAATAAGCAAAAACCTGTTTCATTTTCTTAGAGAGATATGCTGGACCATTGTCTGTCTTTATTTGTGCATGTATACCCATAATGGCCATAACTTCTAATAAATGTGTGATTACTAAATCAGCCTTTTCTGAGCTTAAAGCAGTTGCCCATTAAAAGCCAAAATAAGTGTCAATGGTATGGTGTACATATTTTAATTTTCCAAATTCTGCAAAGTGGAACACATCCATCTGCCACATTTCATTCTTTTGAGTACTCTTTGGGTTAGTCCCTGCAGGTAGTGGTGTTTGGTTATAGAAAGAGGAAGTAAAACATTTCCTTATAATCTCCTTAGCTTGTTGTCATATAATAGAAAATTTTTTCCTTAAATCTTTGCTATTGACATGATGTTTCTTATGGAATTTTGAGGCCTTCAACATACTTCCAATCAGTAATCAATCAATTTCTGCATTACCTTGTACTAGAGAACCTGGCAGATCTGTATGGTATCAGATGTGTGTTATGTATATGGGACAATGCCTATTACTGATTATGTCTTGAACCTGTATAAACAATAAAGTCAATTCTGTATCATCTGCTTCATCAGTTTCAATATTCAAGACAATTCTTTCTGCATATTGTGAATCAGTAACTATATCAAGAGGTTCTTTAAAATCCCTTAGCACCATGAGAATAGCATATAATTATGCCTTTTAGACAGAATTATAAGGGCTTTGCTCCACCTTACTTAATTCTTCTGAATAACCTACCTTTCCTGATTTATTTGCATCAGTATAGAATGTATGGGATCCAGTTACTGGTGTGTCCCGTATGATGTGGGGAAGGATCCAAGTAGTTCTCTTTATAAGGTTAATTCTATCACTTTAGGGATAATTGTTATTAATCTCTCCTAAAAAATTAGTAGAAGCTCTTTGCCAAGGATGATTGTCTTCCCATAATTTTTTAATTTCATCAGTAGTAAAAGGCACTATAATCTCTGCTGGGTCGATACCTGCTAATTGATGAAGTCACAATTTTCCTTTTATAATTAATTCAGAGACTTTTCCACATAATTTTTAATTTTTTACTTGGTTTATGTGGGGAAAGTATCTATTCTAAGATAATATCATCTCTTTGCATTAAAATTACTGTAGGAAACATTCTGGAAGGCAATATGATAAAATGAAATTAAGATTTGGATTCACCCTATCCACATTTGCCTTCTGTAATTTTTCTTCAACAACAATCAATTAATTCCTTTTCCTCTTTAGCTGTTAATTTTCTGAGACTATTTAAGTATTTGTTACCATCTAAGGTTTTGTATTAATGAAATATTATGTCAGGTGTTATCCCAACAGCCAGTAATAGGCTGGAAATATCTCCTAACAATCTTTGAAAGGCATTCAGAGTCCACAATCAGTCTCTCCTAATTTGTGCCTTTTGTGTTCTAATTTTCTGCAAATGTATTTTATAACATAGGTAATTGACAGAATCTCCTCTCTCTATTTTTTCAGGAGGAAATTGTAATCCCCATTTTGGTCAAACTTTCTTTTACTTCTTCAAACATTCTTTCTAAGGTAACTGCATTTGAATCAAATAACAAAATGGCATCCATGTAATGTTAAATTATAGGTTTAGGAAATTTTTTACATATTATTTCCAATGGTTGACTTGCAAAGTATTGGCATAGGGTCGGGATATTGAGCATTCCCTGTGGAAGGATGGTCCACTAGTATCTCCTAGTAGGTTGAGAATTATAATAAGTAGGTACTGTGAAAGCAAATTTTTCTCTGTCCTTTTCTTGTAAAGGTATAGTGAAAAACAATCTTTCAAGTCAATAACTATAAGAGGCCATCCTTTTGGTAATAGAGAAGACAGAGGAATTCCAGATTGTAGAGGGCCCATAGGTTGAATTACCTTATTGACTGCTCTTAGATCTATCACCAGTCTCCATTTACCAGATTTCGTTTTTAAGAACAAACACAGGAGAATTCCAGGGGCTGGTTAATTCTTCGATATGGTGAGCATTTAGTTTCTACTGTACAGCTGTTCTAAAACCTGCATTTTGTCTTCTGTTAATGGCCACTGTTTAACCCAGATTGGTTTCTCAATTAACCATTTTAATGTTACCTCTAACATTTTAATGTTGGTACCTCTAAAAGTTTGCTAGTTGCTTTGTGTTCTTGTACATCCTGAATGACTGGTGACCATTGTGTATCTTATAATATCCTTCCCAGAATGTATGGTTTAAATCTGGATTTGTCATGACATATCTTGTTTTCTCCATAGACAATGATTGAAAGCTTTGTTTGGTGTAGAAGTCTTTGCTTGCATCTGTGGTCTCTTATTGTCTGTAGTACATCTGTCTGGACCTTAGGGCTTTTATGGAAGTTGGGTGTAAAATTCTGATAAGTATACCTTTATATGTTACTTTATCTTTTTCTTTTGCAGAACTTGATATTCTTTTTTTATTCTGTATGTTTTGCCTTTTAAGTATTACTTAACAAGGGAACATTTTTTTTGGTCCAGTCTATTTGGTGTTCTGTATGCTTCTTATACCTTCATAAGGATATCCTTTTTTTCCATTGGGAAAGTTTTCTTCTATGATTTTTTGAATATATTTTCTGTGCTTTGAGATGAAGCTCTTCTCCTTCTTCTATCCCTACTATTCTTAGGTTTAGTTGTTTCATGGTGTTCCAGATTTTCTGGATGTTTTGTATTAAGAATTTGATGGTTTTAATGTTTTCTTTGACCAATGAATCAATGTTCTCTATAGTATCTTTAACATCTGAGATTCTCTTTTCCATCTTTTGTATTCTGTTAGTTGTATTTGCCTCTGTAGTTCCCCTTCATTTAGCCAGATTTTCCATATTTAGAAATCCCTTGGTGTGTGTGTGTGTGTGTGTGTGTGTGTGTGTGTGTGTGTGTGTGTGTGTGTGTGTGTGTGTGTTTAGGCTTCTATTTTGGTCTTCAAGTCTTGATCTGTTTGCTTCACCTGTTTGTTTTTTCTTGGGTTTCTTGGGTTTCTTGATTTCTTCCAATTTTTTGTTTGTCTTTTGCTCCATTTCTTTAAGGGAATTTTCCATTTCCTCTTTAAAGGTCTCCATCATTCTCATAGAGTTACATTTAAAATCATTTTTTCTGCTTCTTCTGGGTTAGGATTATCAAGTCTTCCTGATGTATGACCACTGGGTTCTGGTGTTCCCATGTCATTTTTTATGTTGGTGAATGAAATCTTGTGTTGGTGCCTACCTATCACTTCCTTCAAATGGTGCCAGCAGTGTCTCTGCCTCTCGGTCCAATCCTTGCAATGGCTGTCTGTGTCTTTGAGAACTGTTCTTGGTCTGCTCTGTACTGTCACTATCTGTGTCTCAGGGAGCCATTGAGGTCTCTCTTGGCCTTCTCTCTTGGCCTACTCTCTTGGTCTACACTCTTGGTTTGCTATCTTGGTCCACTGTCTTGGTCCACTCTGTGCAGTCACAGCTTGTGCTTCAGAGTTCCTCTCTTGGTTCTCTCTATTTAGCTTCAGCTTGTGTCAGCATTCCTCTGAGGTTGTTGGGTGGGTGGAAGGAGTGTTTCGGAGTGGAGTGGGACTTGTAGCTTTCAGGGTCCAATGGATGGGATGGTGTTGTTGGAGCAGCCTACCTGCAGGAAACTCTCCTGCTGGCTAGCTAGAGAAGCTAAGGCAAGTGGGGGAGGGACCCAGTTTTTGCCCTAGTATGGAGGGCTGAGAGAGTGGGGTGTCCCACCGGGTGATCAAGAGGTGGTCACTCACCTCTTGGTCCTCTCTGTAGTCGCAGGCTGAGTTTCAGAGTTCCACTGAGGTTGTGGGGGAATAGGAGGGTTTGGGTGCGTAGTGGAACTTGCAGCTTGCATGGTCTGATGGATAGGATGGGAGTATTTAATCAGCTTACCTGTAGGAAATTTGCCTACTGGTTCAAAGTCTCCCACTATTAATGTGAGGTTCAATGTGTGATTTAAACTAAGTAATGTTTCTTTTACCAATGCCGATACCATCATTCCTCCTGCCTGACTGCCTCATCAAACCTTAGTGGAGGATGGATTTCCATGCTTCACTGCATCTTGACATACCATAGCTGGCTGATATCCATGGGCTATCCACCTATATCTGAAGAGAAACCGTGGAGGAGGAACAGATTGGGTGAGGAATAGGAAAGAGACTGGAAAGAGGGGAGGGATGGAAGTATTGGTTAGGATATAAAATTAAGAAAATTACAGAGAAAATGTGGGTGCCCTTGAATTTAGGGCATAGATGTTAAGAATTGAGATGTCATCTTGGTGGATTTTCCTTTGATTACCATCAAATGTCTTTCCCCATCTCTTTTGAATAACAAGTTGGAAGACTATTTTGTTAGATAATTGGATAGCTACACCAGCTTGTTTCTTGATTCCATTTGCCTGGAAAATCTTTTTCCCACCCTTTACTCTTAGGTAATGTCTATATTTGATGTTGAGGTATGTTTCTTGTATGTAACAGAATGGTGGATCCTGTTTCTATATCCATTCTGTCAACATGGATTCTGTCTTTTTATTGGAGAATTGAGTGAGTACATAGATGTTGAGATATAATTAATGAGCAATGATTGTTTGTTACTGTTATTTTGTTTTGTTGGTAGTTGTGGTAATGTGTGTGTGTGTGTGTGTGTGTGTGTGTGTGTGTGTTTGCTTTCCTTCTTTTGGTTTTGCTGTGTAAGATTATTTGTTTCCTGTGTTTTCATGGGTGTTGTTAACCTCCTTGGATTGAAGTTTTCCTTCTAGTATCTTCTGTAGGACCGGATTTATGACTAGAATTGTTTAAATTTGACTTTGCCATGGAATATCTTGTTTTCTCCATCCATGATGACTCAAAGTTTTTGGGTGTAGTAGTCTTGGCTGACCCCTATGGTCTTTTAGAGTCTGAAACACATCTATTCAGACCCTCTGGCTTTTATAATCTTCATTGATAAGTCAGGTGTAATTTTGTTAGGTCTGTCTTTATATTTTACTTGGCATTTTTCCATTGAATCTTTTAATATTCTTTCTTTGTTCTGAACAGTTAGTGTTAAGATTTGGTGTGGAAACTTTCTTCTCTGTTCCAGTCTATTTGTTGCTCTACCTGGCTTCTTGTACCTTTATAGGCATATCGTTCAAAAGAATAGGAAATTTTCTTCTACATTTTGTTAAAAATATTTTCTGTGTCTTTGAGCTTGGATTCTTCTATCTCCTATTATTTTTAAGCTTGTTCTTTACATGGTATCCCAGATTTTCTGGATTTTTGTGTGAGAAAATTTTTACATTTAATATTTTCTTTGACCAATATATCATTTTTCTTCTATCACATTTTCTACACCTGAGATTCTTTCTTCCCTCTATTGTATTCTGTTGGTGATACTTATATCTATAGTTCTCGTTAACTTACCAGAACTTCCCATATCCAGGACTCCTTAAGTTTTTGTTTTCTTTATTTCTTCTATTTCTACTTTCAGATCTTGAACAGTTGTATTCATTTCCTTCATCTGTTTGTTTTTTCTTGACTTTCTTTTAGTAATTTATACATTTCTTCTCGTCTTCTAGCCTAAGTGGGGTGCAGTTCTGGTGACCAGTGAGCCTTCTGGTCCAGTAGGGTGTCTCTGCTGGGGTTTCCACCAGAGTTGTGGGCTGGGATATGAAGACTAGGGGAGGGTTTCTTTTGATGGAAAAGCTGGAAGGTCTCTGAGTAAATGTTGGTGATCTGTGACACAGGATCTTACCTGGGATTTCTGGTTACCAGCATGGCCTTTTAGTAGAGCAAGAAACTTCTGCTAGTGTTTTGGGACAGGATATTGCTGTTTTACTTTTAATAAAATTTCATTAATCAAGCTTATTTTCAAATCCTAATGAACAGCAATTGGATTTTGTTACAGCCTGGAGTTTAAAAATTACACTCTCTTGGTCAATTTGTTCTTCATATCTCTCCCAAAATCCTCCAAAACCTGACCAGAGACAGAGATATGAACAACCACAGCAGCAGAACCTCAGATTTCATCCTGCTGGGACTCTCTTCCAACCCCCAGATGCAGAAACCCCTTTTTGACATCTTCTTCATCATGTACATGGTCACCATGGTAGGGAATGTGCTTATCATCCTGGTCATCCACTCTGACTCCAGGCTCCATACCCCCATGTACTTTTTCCTCAGCAACTTATCATTCATGGATATCTGCTTCACAACAGTTATTGTGCCCAAGATGCTAGTGAACTTGCTCTCAGAAACAAAGACCATCTCCTACGTGGGATGTCTAGTTCAGATGTACTTCTTCATGGCCTTGGGGAACACTGACAGTTACCTGCTAGCCTCCATGGCCATTGACCGACTGGTGGCCATCTGTACCCCTTTACATTATGATGTGGTGATGAGGCCACACTGCTGCCTCTTCATGCTCCTGGGCTCCTGCACCATCTCCCACCTACATGCCCTGTTCCGTGTTCTTCTCATGTCTCGACTCTCATTCTGTGCCTCCCATGTCATTAAGCACTTTTTCTGTGACACCCAGCCCGTGCTGAAGCTGTCCTGCTCTGACACATCCTCCAGCCAGATTGTGGTCATGACTGAGACCCTGGCTGTCATTGTGACCCCCTTCCTATGCATTCTCTTCTCCTACCTGAGAATCATTGTCACTGTGCTCAGGATCCCCTCTGCAGCTGGAAAATGGAAAGCCTTCTCTACCTGTGGCTCCCACCTCACTGTAGTGGTCCTGTTCTATGGGAGTGTCATCTATGTCTACTTTAGGCCTCTGTCCATGTACTCAGTGGTGAAGGACCGGGTAGCCACTGTTATGTACACAGTAGTGACTCCTATGATGAATCCTTTTATCTATAGCCTGAGGAATAAAGATATTAAAAGAGGTTTGAAGAAGTTAATGGACAGAATTCACTCATAGAAATATCAAATTATGAAACATATAATTGAGAGATGACCTAACACATTTCCATGTTGCCCTTTCTTTCTATACATTTATGGATGATCCTCTATTAAGTAGCAAAGGTTAATGTTGAACACCAGCATCACTGATCTAAAAGTGATACATTTGGTTTCTGTAAATCATCTTGACCAAATACATATTATTCTCAGACTACATGCTGCAGGAATGCAGATTTCAGGAATTTTTGCCATACTCAATAGATTTAAAACTGTATATGTATGTACATGTCCCCAAACCTGAGAATTAATTGACCAATGTTCACTATAATGAATTATGTGATTATAATAGGAAATTTGGAAAGATATCCTGGACTAATGAACTGAAGTCATTCTAAAGACAGACTTAACACGAGAAGAAAAGATTCAAAAGTGAAGACATTGCCATAGCATTTCAAATGGTGCAGACATTTCATTATGTAGAAGAAGTAAACATGGTAATTCATCTGAGAGATGGTGAGGAAGGTGGTGGGTGAATCTTGTTCAATTTAAGAATAAGAGGGATGAAGTTGGAAAGGTAGAGAACTACAAAAATATCTGTAGATGTCATCCAGATTTTATATTAATTTCATAACAGGTGAATTTCAGGACACAGCTCCTCTCCCATTACTCTTAATCCTTTATTTTCTTCCATGTCAAGAATCTTCCCTAAACTTCTCTCCTGAGCTATAAATGTCAGTGTATCAGGCAGGATATATGCCAGGTTTTACTGTACAAATAAATGACCCCAAATTTTTGTGATTAAAAAAATAGATTTAATTCTCATCTATACCACATGCTCATTGTAGAAAGCTGTTAGGTGATATCCATTTCAAACAGTCTATAAAACAGGGCTATAAAGCTATCTTCATAACTATTAGTCATTGCTTTGTCTGAAAATAGGAAATATTCTTGAAGATTTTCTTCTGACAAATCAACACTCTGATCCAAGGGACCTTTACCAATTCTAACCAGAACTCAAAAAAGGGAAGCCATGAAAGACCATCATTCAAATCATGTGCTTTGCATGGAGATCATTAATAACTACTACATGCTTTATTGTATATTATATATTCGTGCCAGTGTGGATGCTGTCTAATAAGCAATTTATGGTTGTGATATTAATAAAATATCAAATAAAGACTTAGATTCATGACTGAATCTATATGCTTCATTGAGCTCTACCACTAGCAGTATTTCTTAATACCCAACTTGTTATAAGCAACATCAGAAGTTTAGATACATGACCGTGAACTTTCAAGATTTTGAAAAGTTTGGTGCTCCAATGGAACACAGAGACATCTGGCATTAGAAATAAATTTCTCTTCCATTGCTGCTCTGTGTCTACTCCAAAATATAAGAAAGTACCCAGCAGTACAGAAAAGAAATTCAGTTTCAATTGTCTTCATATTTATAAAAGCATACCTGACCTTAATCATTGGGCTTTGAGATGCTAAGTTTAAAACACCCACTTCCTTTAATTGTATGTCATAATGTTCTCATGCCAAATATTAAATAATGTCAGTGAGATATTTCAGATATGAAAAACTTCTAGCATATATTAAATAAATAATTTAATCCAACCTGCAATAGCTTATAAACCAAATAAGTGCTTTGACTCCTAGAACTACCCCATGTGAAGGCATGGGGCTCTCAAGTACAGGTATAGGGATCACATGTGCAAGGGGGGAAATCACATGTGCGGATGTGGAGGATAACATGTGCAAGTGGGATGGCAACATGTGTAGGTAGTTGAAGATGTCCATGAACTCACTTCATGTGTAGGTGTGTGGGAGGTCACACTCAATGGGAAAGCTGGTCCCAGTGCCCTGAATGTGGGAGAATGAGAGAGCTGGCCCCACCCCTCACCTGGACAAAGAGGAAGATAGCTCTGGTGGCATAGGTGTGGGAAAGCTGGCCAACTCAACTACCCCCCAGACTCAGATCCAGGGCTTTGAGCTTGGCTACCCCAACATCTTCCCCATCTAAATGCTTCTGGAGTGTGAGAAAGTACTGCCCCTGTGGATCTATAGTTTCAGGATCCCCCCACAACTACAGGTAACAGTATTGACATTGTAGTAGAAACCAGGGGTCTAGAACTAGCTTAACAACTAACAACATTCTTAAGTAAAGCTTTTAGGTTGGTTGGGCAGAAAGGTATACTATGTGACACGCAACCTCCAATGCCAGTAAAAAAGGTGACTATGTGATGGAGATGCAGGAAAGACAGAGGAGTGGAATAATACATGGACAAAACACTGTGGTTATAGTGTCATTGCCCAGAAGGGAGGATGAGATTGGGGTTTTTTTTTGCTTTTGTTTTTGTTATTTTTGGTGAGGGGAGGCTACAAGGGTGGAAGCTAGATCATGAATGGAATTGAGGTACATGATGTGAAATTCCCCCAAGATTCAATTAAAAATGTTTTGAAAAAAGAGATTAAAAAGTGAGATACAGTGAGAAAGTTGGGTAGAAAATGGAGTCAGTGGTGGAGTTTGTATTCACGTTTCATTCCTAAGCTTCTATTTTTCTAAAGAGAAATAAACTACCATTCTCTTTTTAAAGTATGTTTATTGCTTGACAGTGTCATACACTTATATAATGAATTTTAGTTATTTTCATCCCCTAGTCCCTCTCTTAATTAAACCCTTTGTCCCAAAAATAAAAAAATAAAAAACCCACTATTCATGGTCTTTGGTTTGTTTTATTGTTGTTTTTTATGTTTGACCTACTGAAATTAATGAGAGGTTTTTATCTAAACACAGATAATAATTTATTTGCTAGAACAAGGGTCACTAATCAGTGGCTACACCGTGGAGAAAAATGGCACCTCTCCCCAAACTTCTTCAAAGAGGGTTGGAATCATGAACCCTTCCCCCATCCATGACAAAATGTTGTTGGCCGCACTCCTTTGTGCAGATCTGGTGCAGACAGTTGAGGCTGCAATGAGATCATAGCCCAATAGCTATCTCATATCTAGAAGACTCTGCTGTACATGCCCCATCTGCTGGCTTCTACATTCTCTCAGGCCCCTCTTTCTAAGTATTCTCTGAGCCTTGTGGAATAGGAAAGGGAAAGCCACCCATGCAGGGCCAGCAGCTACCATTCTTTGCTCTCAAAGGGCTTTTTGCTTATGGTTTTATTCTTGATTTGTATCTGGCTATTGTTCTTCTGCATCTGGATTTCCTTGCATTTACTCTGGCTCTAAGATCTGATGAGAGATATTTCTTTCCTACTTAGAAAATTTTAAATTGATTTCATTAAAATACACTTGGCTCTAGATTGTCTCTTCTATATCTCAGGAACTTTGTGAGATTTTTTTTCAGGCATCAGGGATACCTTAGATTTTTAAATTATCCTCAGTGATCTCATGAAACAACCTAAGTAGAATAACAGAGCATTAACAATTACTATAACACAAAAACATGTACATAAATCCTCAAATTCAGGAAGAGAGGAACAAACGACAAATGATTGATGTGGTGTCAGTGTTTGAGACATTAGGAACAGATGCAGTCAATTGTACCAACCTAAGCAGATGAGGGGGAAATAAATCCATCAGCTATTTAGCTTACCAATATTCATGGACCAAATTAAAATCAAATATTAAGACTGAAGAGTTTTTGTGTAATATTAGATAGCAAGTAGTCTTTAATTATGTGGGAGCAATTTAGGGCCTATGAATCTGAAAATCCAATTGAATTTTCTAACTCCTTTGTCATGAACCAGGAACAGTTGGTAGCAAACTAGCATATAAAAGGTTCCAGATTAGATCCCCAACATCACACCACACAGCAACAGTAATCCTGGCAGATGAGAAACAAACAGGAAGATCAGAAGTTCAAAGCCATCCTTGGTTACATAGAGAGTTTGCTTCCAGCCTGGGATAAATTGATACTTTCTCACAAAAATATCTTAAAATCAAAGTTCTACACTGAGCAAAAAATTCTGCAAATAGATTATAACATGAAAAGGATAAAAATAATAAATGGAAAGAAAGAGACTGATGAAAACATAGGAGGGAAAAAGAGCCAAACATGTCACAGTGTAGGCCCCATATCAAAACACCTTATTAACACAATGCCTACAAAACAAAAAAGCAACTCTAATTTTATGAATAGCATATTTGAATGAGGAGTGTTACCCAAAATGTGCACAGAATTTGAAAACTGGTAGAAGACTGAACACTAAAACCAAAGTAATACTAATTCATGAAAATATGTGGAAGAATCCTAAATACCTCTTAATATGTGAAAGAAGGCAGTCTAAAACAGCAAGCATACTGTGGGTCCCCAACTGTATCACACTGAGTGAAACTAAAACTATGAAGAGACTAAAGAAACAGTGGTTCTCAGAAACCAGGAAACCAGGAAGTGTGAACAGATGAAGATCAAAGGACTCCTTAGAGCAGTGAGGCTATTCTCTAAACAGCATACTGCATTATGTGTTGTTACACACTTAACCCAAACTACAGAATTTAAACTAAAAGTGAACCGTAATGTGAACAAACTCTGGAACTAAGAGATAGATAATATTGTATCAGCATAACCAGGCAAAAATGTTCATCAGCTGAAATACATTTGATGATGTTAGTGAGGTTATCAGGGAGGCAGGCTCTCCATGAGTAGGAGCAGTAGGTTTATAGTAAATCTGTGGGTTTGTTATGAATCCCTTTCTTAAAACAACAATCATTGTTTAAATGAAAACTAAAGAAAAACAAAATACCTATATAAAAGTTTTTATTTTGTACCATTTACAAATGAAGACAAAATGCATTTATGAGGTTAAACAACTTGGGCAAATTCTTTCATGTAGTAATTTGAGAAACTAGGATTCATATATGAGATATCTAGATTAATGAATTAAAGTAATAAAATATTTTAGAAAAGTTAATATTTTCAGACCCTACACAGCTTATAAGACAGACCCAAAAGGAAGAATCCTATCAAGTTCACTTGCAGAAGTAAACTTCAAGTCCTCCATAATATAGTACCTATAGATACAAATTTTAGGATGGCAGAGGCCATCCCCTTTCCCTCCAGGTAGCCATACATAGACCCTAAACACAGGCATGCACAAATAGAAACTCACAGGTGCACAGAGCATACACGTGTGCATGACTGTACTCCACCTCTGCTGCTACATGGCTCTAATTCTCCTCTCAGGTATTATAGGACACACTTTTGGAACACAATGTGTTGGAACCACAACTTAGTGAGAGTATCAAAAATGCTGTCGCCTCCTGGGAGAACTTCAGGGCCAAACCTCTCGGGGCTCTGGCATGCAGACAGAACCTGGATGTCCCTTCCTATTGCCAACTCCCACAATAGGTAGAGTCAGCACATCTCTGAAGCTAAATAAGCACTGTAAGAGGCTCTTTCTTCAGATATTTGGAACCTAATCTTAACTACCTGGTGGTCCCCTAAGCCTGGTCATACCCCATGCCCTGGATTTCTCTGTCACTTCCACAGGTAAGCAAGTGGTCTGTGGGGTCTTTGTCAATGCTAGCAGTAGAAACATTTTGTATTCCTTCCTTTTCCTATTCCATGTTCTCTATTCCATCTGAAAAGCCAGGAAACATGACCTTCCCCTGCATATCTTATAATATTTTATTTTGATTAAATATCAGACCCTTGAAGCACCAATTCTATGAAAGATGTCACCAAAGAAACAGTCTTGAAGGGCACTTCATCCTTGCTATACCTAGAGAAGACCAAGACAGTGAGGGAAATGCAAGGCTCATGAGAGTCCATTCTGACTAAACTCTGCAGCATTTGCCTAGTCACTTCATTTCTTCGTGCTTCATTTCCATTGCCTGTAACATGGAGTACTAAAAAAACCAAAATACTCACTATGGGTGGAATTCTCAAATATTATCCGACAAACATAGAAAGACAAATTTGGACTCTTGGTGGGAAATTTTTCTAAATCAGAGCCTTTCCCCAAGGGACTGGGTAGCTTTCAAAGACTCTAAGTACATTTTCAAAGACTCTAAGTACATATTGTAATTGCCTGTGGGAAGCAGACAAGTACAATATGTAAAATAAAAGTGACAGAGGTCAGAACACACAAACTAAAGGTCTGTGTCTATAAGTTAAGTATAGGTCTTGGAGAAACCACACTGTCCTATGGTGCAGGAGACAATGTCTGCTATTTGTGTATTAGTAGTAGCATTTATGAATGCTGACAGGTTACAACTAAACCAAATACCAATACACCTGACATCTCTCAACTTGAATTCTTTAGATCAGTAAGAAAGACAGTCAGGCAACTAGGAAACTAGTGATGAGAAGAAGAAAAGCAGAAACAAGAAATGAAGCAGAAGTAGTAAGGGTTTCTTAAATGTGAGTGTGTTGTCTTGGAAAACGAGTCTGGTGACTTAAAACTTCCCTGAAAAGCTCACAAATAAAAATAAGTAGGAGATAAGAATTGGACAAATGCCCCAACTTTGATGGAGTCAAAAGACATGAGCATAAAAAGGCATAAAAAACCAGACAGAAAGAAAGGCTTTCAATGGTGAAAAGAGGACCCAGAAAAATTTCTAAGCAGAATGTTATCTCTTAGAGGGTGCTCTACTCCACCACAGTCATATTCTGGAAATGATGGTAAGAACAGCTGAGATGTAAAGACCCAAACCCAATACAGATCAAGAACAAATGACAAAATACAAGGAGTGGTCAGTCTGGAGCCTTGAGGAACACAAGAGTGAAAGAACATCAGTGTGTATATTGATACAGGCTTAGCTCTCTAAACAGGTGTGTGGCTTGGGGATGATCAGGATAATAAAGCATGGAATTTGGAGCAGGTAATATCTGTGTTTGGATATTAGGTGTACCATTCACCAACTCTGTGAATCTGAGTTTCAGTCTCTTTATTTAGAGAATGAGGAAGTGGTGCTTTCATCATAATGTTACAGTGAGAATTAAATAAGACAAAATATAGCATAGAACCTGTCTGGTACACTTACATGTTTATACCTTCATTTCATCTGCAAGCAGCCAAAAGATCAGTGCCAGCTACCTAAGGCTAAGAAAACAAACTTGAAAAGCAAGATATCCCCAAGCTAGAAAATTCCTATGGAGACTTACAGAAATAGTCTGTATTTCATATCTATTTAATAATAGCAACAAAAAATGAACTACATCCTAAGTTGAGACACTGGGTTTAAAATAATTGGAAATGCTTTTTTCCTGACCTTTCCCAGCTTCTAACTGATGATAAAACCATATTATTTCCGTAATTTTCCTAGTAAGAGGTAATAATAGCTACTTGTAGAGGAGCTTGCTAACATCTCATTGAGTCTTTGCATCTTCGAGTCTCCAAACAGCAAGGGTATGCAAGTTAGAAAATGTCCACACTTAAATGTACACACAGTAAACAAATACAGTACACCCATACACACCATTTTCTATGTGGAAGTGAAATGGTAATCCCAAGGCATCCAAGACATAGGAAATATGCTGATCATATCCAGATTAAGAGGAAGAAGGCTAATCCCCAGCCCAAAAGAAACACCATACGAAGAGAGACTTCCAGTTCAAGTTTCAGTAACACCCCTGGAGCTTGTGTTGACTGCAGAGAACTATTCAAGAGGTGAGGTTGAAAACTAGAGTGAGGGGCTGGAGAGATGGCTCAGTGGTTAAGAGCTCTGACTGCTCTTCCAGAGGGCCTGAGTTCAATTCATAACCACATGGTGGCTCACAACAATCTGTAATGGGATCTGATGCCTTCTTCTGGCATGTAGAAATACATGCAGCCAGAGCACTCAGACCTAAATAAAATAAATAAAAATTAATTTTTTAAAGAAAACAATGATGAAAGCCTACCAGTATTTAAAATGAATACTTATACCAGTTAGTGGGGTGAGTGGATCTCCTTGGGTTGAGACTATATATTATAATTTTCAATGTTCCTAAATTCTAATTTAGCATCCCACATTTCAGAATCTATGTGATACCATGATAGTCTTATAAGTTCAAAAAAAATTCACACACAGAGAAACACAGTCTTCTCTAACAGTCTGAGACAGACATTAAGATTACAGGTAATATGACTCCCAAGTATATTTATAGTGTGAACATAAGTCAATAAAGAGAAAAAATGCACAATTCTCTGGTAAATGAAACTATTGGACAATTTCTCCTTTTGAATTATTAAATCAATCCATTATGAAATTACAAAAACATATATTCATTGTTTTAAATGAAAACAATAAAGTTAATCTAGACTGCTCCAGTCTTCTAATCTCATTTTAGAAGACAGGTACAAGCATACATATGACATGTAAGAGATGCCATTGTACAAAACTGCATTGTTTGTACTCATTGTTATACATCTTGATTTTTTTCAGTGAATAAACTAGTCCAGATAGAACAGTAATAAATAATCCAGTTCAGCAAGGAATAGCTTATTCTCTGTTCTCAGATCTACCCCCATTAAAAACCATCTCTAAGACTAGTAAGTAGTGGCACACACCTTTAATCCCAGCATGTGAAAGGCAGAGGCAGACAGACCTCTCAGTGAGTCTGAGGTCAACCTAGTCTACAAAGTAAATTCCACAACAGCCAAGACTAAACAGAAAAAACCCTGTCTTGAAAAACCAAAATTAAACAAATATAAATAAATAAATAAATAAATAAATAAATAAATAAATAAATGCCAGTTCTACCAATTCTAAATCTCTCAGGGTTTCGAGAGCATAAAATGATTTTTTTAATGAAAGCTTTTAGAGAAAGTGGTGATGGAAGAAGAGTGGATATGGGATGTGGACGTGGAAGGGAGGTGTGGGGATAGGAAGAGAGGAGGGAGGGGAAACTGTGATTGGTATGTAAAATAAATAATTGAATATATCATTAAAACACTTTTTAAAAAGCTTTTAGTTGTTTTGAATTGATTACCAATAAATGTTAGCAGGTATAAGCACTTTATATCTTTAGCATGATATTGAGCAAGAATACAATATAATTATTTATTAACCAATATTATAATTCACATTCAAGCTAATATTTCAGTAATTTCATCTTTGTACTTTTTGGCTTGCTTTCTTTTGTTTGGTATAATGCCACAATAAAACTATACATACAAATCTTTGTCCTACACGAATGTGACTATTTCAACAGGGTAGATGCCTTTTCTAAAGTTATTGAATAAATAATACAAGCTTCTTTGTTTTCTAATGAGAGACAGAGAGGGCATGAGTCAGGAGGGGATGGGATTGGGAGGAGTAGAGGGAGGGAAAATCATAATCAGAATATGTTATGTGAGAACAGACATATTTTTAATAAACAAGGTAGGGAAAAGTTATACAGGCTTTCATTTCTGGTCTGGGTTATAAGAAGAACTATCCTGATTTACCCAATCATTTCCAGAGCACATGGTGGCCTGATTCCCTTCAGACACTGCAAAAACAAATTGTGATAGGTGCAAATTGTATTTCAGACTAACTTGTTTTTTCTGGTTGACAATGGTGATGAACTCATGTCTGTTGGCAACTGTGCTGCAGGAATTTTATCTGGTCAAAAGTTCATATTTTAGTTTTGCCCATGATTTCTCCCAGCACAAAATATAATATTCTGTCATTCTTCTAAACTTCATTTTTTGATTAATATCCCAGTGCAGAACATCAAATATCTTTTTGGGGGGCAGAACTTATTTTGCAATTTAGAATTTTCCTTTCAGTTTATTTTTCTGGGTTTTCTGAGTATGTGTTATTTAGATAGACTTATTTTTCCAAACAATTAGCTAATTTACTAATAGTGTCACAAATGACACTAATAATACTCTAATTGTCTTCTGTTGCTATAAAAGGAATCCAAAATCTCTTTTCACATACAAATACAGATGCATGAAGTCCATTATGGTGGTTCATTGAATTCTTTTTCTTTGTGAATCTCCATAATGTTTTGTTTTGTTATTGTATACCTTAATTTGTGATTAGGAAAGTTTGTTGTTGTTATCTCCATTCTTAGGCATTTGCTCCTCTAGATAAATCTTAACACAATGCTCTCAAATTCCATTAAAAACTCCCTTGGCTCACATTAGAGATGCATTGAATTTTCATGATTTGAGAACACAAGTTCTCAAAACTTCTTTCTTTTTATGCATATGTTATCTTCATTTTTTAGATCTTCAATTTGTGGTCTGTTACACTTTCTTTGGAGAACTCTCACTCATTTCTTCATTTCTTCAGGCTTGTTCTTAAGTGTTTCTCTGTTTGTTAATGTCTTTAGACTTATTTTAAATCTTAACACATGGATGAAGTCTTGATGGTTTCAAGAGGTTATTTTTGGTTTGGTTTGGTTTGGTTTGGTTTGGTTTGGTTTGGTTTGGTTTGGGGGCGTTCTGGTATTTTTTTCCCTTTTTCTATTTTATTTTTTGAAAAAAGGAACAAACTACTTTTTTCCATTTTACATATCAATTCCAGTTCCCACTGCCTCCCCTTCTCCCATTTCCTACACTTACCCCCACACCACCCCCATTCACTCCTCAGAGAGTAAAACACATTGCTTTGGGGAAGGTCCAAGGCCCTCCCTACTATATCTATGCTGAACAATTTATCCATCAAGAGAGAATGGGTGCCTACTTCCAATATCCAGGAGGATTACTATATCTTTTTTTGGGAGTTCACCTTCTTATTATCTTCTCAAGGATCCCAAATTTATAGGCTCGATGTCCTTTAATTATGGCTAGAAACCGATTATGAGTGAGTACATCCCATGTTCATCTTTTTGGGTCTGGGTTACCTCACTCAGAATAGTGTTTTCTATTTCCATCCATTTGCCTGCAAAATTCAAGATGTCATTGTTTTTTACCGCTGAGTAGTATTCTAGCATGTATATATATTCCACAGTTTCTTCATCCATTCTTCCACTGAAGGGCATCTAGGTTGTTTCCAGGATCTGGCTATTACAAATAATGCTGCTATGAACATAGATGAGCATATGCTTTTGTTGTATGATTGGGCATCTCTTGAGTAGATTCCCAATAGTGGAATTGCTGGGTCCTGGGGTAGGTTGATCCCGAATTTCCTGAGAAACCGCCACACTGCTTTCCAAAGTGGTTGCACAAGTGTGCATTCCCACCAGCAATGGATGAGTGTACCCCTTACCCCACAACCTCTCCAGCAAAGGTTATTATTGGTGTTGCGCTGGGCTCTGATTCTTCTGCATGGACGGGCTCTGTGGGAGCCTTCTCAGCTTGGTCGATCACCTTCCTGGACCTGGGGGGAGTTGGGAGGACCTTGGACTTAGCATAGAGTGGGGAACCCTGATGGCTCCTTGGCCTTGAGAGGGAGGGAGGGGAAGTATGGGTGGAGGGAAGGGGAGGGAAGGGGGAGAAGGAGGGAGGGGGGAGGAGGAGGGAAGGAGATGGAAATTTTTAAATATAAAAAAAAAACCATGAGAATAAAAAAGAGAGAGAATGGGTTCACAAAAGGGCAGTACAAGCAGTAGGGATAAATCCTACTACCAGTGGCCTCACAGTCTGCCCCAGCCATACACCTGTCACCCACATTCAGAGAGTCTCTAGTTTGGTCCTATACTGATTCCTTTCCTATCTGGCTGGCGTTAGTGAGCTCCCATTAGCTCAGGTAAACTGTTTCAGGGGTATTCCCATCATGATCCTGATCACTTTGCTCATATTCTCACTCCCTTTGGGAGCTCAGCCCACTGCTGTGTCTGGGTCTTTTTCCATCAGTTGCTGGAGGAAGGTTCTATGGTAACATTTAAGACATTCATAAGAGTTAGATATCAATACACTTAAGTGATTGTCCAAGCAGTGATTTAAATAACATAGTTTATGTGTAATTATTTTGGGAATCTCGGTGGCTAGGAAATGAACAAGCAGCCTCTGCCAACAGATTGGCTCCCAACGTGTGCTAGCTAAATCCACATAAAACTCCCAAATATTGTTTATAAATGTTTGTTTACATTTAAAGGGGGATATGCTATAGAGATGAATACTTTGCATTGGTATGTATCTTAGTTTATTGATACATATTTAAGGTCAATTTTGTTACATATACATATATAGAGAGAGTATTATAGATATATATATAGATAGATAGATTTCAACTATTGATTAAGGTATTATTTTGCAGATCATTTCAAAGTATAATATATAATTAAGAAATATAGGTTAATGGATATCATCTATAATAGTCAAGCTTCTAGTCTTGTTAGTTAAGTTTTCTAGATATATAGAGATGTATTTCAATTGGATGAATTTTCTTCAAATCTTTCAGAGACCTTCAGAATATGGCATTTAAAATGTTTTAAGAACTTAAGACTTTTTATGACAATGAGACACATCTGCTCCTGGCAGCACCAAATTATTTCAAGAGGATGATAGGGACCGAAGAAGCTCCTAATGGCATTGATTAACTATTTGGGCAAGAAACTGCTGTTTCCTGGACTGCTTGATGTTATGCTGTATGAGCTGGACATGCAGGACCCACAGAGAAGTGACTGCTGAACTTGCCTAAAGGTGAGACAATCCTTTGGGGTTCCTCTTCATGAAAGAGTTTGCTAGACATTCTGCAGGACACAGGAGAAAGTGACTGACAAACTGCCAATATAGGTGGAGCTGTCTTTGAAATTTTCTGCTTCATGGAAAAGTCTGCCAGATACTATGTGCCAGTAGAATAAAGATGGGTGCTAGCAACATTAGAGAAGAACTTTGGGTGACTGACTGTCCAGGCAGTGAGATGTCTCTGTCAGTTCTAGAGTTTTGGAAGATGCTTACAATGCACTTACTGTTAACTTAGGTAATAGTATGTCCTTCTGGGGTCTTTGATGGCATTAAAGAATAGACAGTTATAATTATAGTTTTTCTTAGTTATGATAAAAATAAGGTATATATAAATATTGTAACTGTAATTCTTAATACCTATTTTATTATATGCAATTTTACTATGTTAAAGTTAAAAACTTCCTTTTTATTTAGGCAGAAAAGGGGAGGTGATATGAGATTCTCCTCTGTATGCTGTGAATACCATTGGCTAATGAATAAAGAATCTGCCTTGGCCTGTGAAAGGACAGGATAGAGCTATCAGGAAAAACTAAACTGAATGCTGGGAGAAAGAAGGAGTGCAAAAAGGCATACAGCCGCCACCAGAGACAGTCATACCAAAACCTTGCCAGAAAGCCACAGCCACGTGGCAATACACAGATTAATAGAAATGGGTTAACCAAAGATACTAGAGCTAGCTAGCAGTACACTTAAGTGATTGGCCAAGCTGTGACTTAAGTAATAGTTTTGTGTGATTATTTTGGGAGTATGGGTGATTGGGAAATGAACAAGCAGCCTCTGACAACAGACACCCTCTCCTCTGATGCTTAGTATCTTCTCTGGAGTCATCCTTGTGGATTTCTGGAAATTTCTCTAGAGCCAGGTTTCTTGCTAGCCCTATAATGGCTCCCTCAATCAAAATATCTCCTTTCTCTCATCTCTGTCATTCCTCCATCTCAACTATTCTTTTCCCTCCAGTTCTCCTCACCCCTCCCATTCTCTCCTCCTCTTCCTCTTCCACTCTCCCTTCTTCTCCCACCTCTATGCTCCCAATTTTTCAGGTAATCTTGTCTATTTTCCATTTCCAGATGGATCTATATATGTTTTTCTTAGGGTTCACCTTGTTACTTAGCTTCTTTAGGGTCATGAACTATATAGGCTCTCTATCCTTTGCTTTACAGGTAGTATCCACTCAAAAGATTATTGTCTGGGACAGTCATATTACCTGAAAAAATAGCAGATTCACATTTTTAGTATATATGTTACCCTGATTCTTTTAGATTTCTCTTTCACACTGTCTTAGTCTATTATCTGAGCCAAAGTACTCAACAGTGCCAGCAGGTGCCATCCCTGTATCTTGTTTCCTAAATATTAGTGTAGACTGTACACACTAAACTTTATATTATTATACCAATGTTTAGAATGAGAAGTTCATAGCATAATTTTTTATTCTTTCATGGTTTCATACATATGTTTTGAACTTGGGCATTTTCACTTTCTATCTTCCTCTCTCCTTCCCCCGTCCCACCAAAATATTTTTCCTTCCAAAACAGTCCTCTCATATTTTGATATCCTTCTATTTTGACCTACTGAGTCAAATTATTAGTTGCTTGTATGACCATAAATGGGATGTTATTTACCAGAGCATAGAAAACTTATTGCTGGCTACAGCACTGAAGAAAATGACTCCTCTTCAGTTCCCTTTAGCTTCAGATGATCTCTTAAGTTTCTATCTGGTGCATGATAAAATGGTAACAGATCTATTCTTGTGCAGGTAACCACAGCTTCATCCAGGGTAAAACATCCATGTTACAACTATAAGGCATTGCTTCATAGCACTTTTCCCCAACACTTGGCTATTCATTCTGCCCCACATTCCATAATATTTCCTGATCTTTGAGAAACTAACATAGGTGACCTATAGGGCAGATCATGCCACAACTGTCGAGTTTTCTGCACTTTGGCCAGCTGTGGGTCTCACTAATTAATCATTGCCCACTACCAAAAGGATTTTCTCTGGCAAAGACTGAGAGAAGAACTAATATATGTCTAGTCATTAAGAAAGCAATTTGACCTTGTGCCTATTTAGCAAAACAATAGTAGTAGGTACTCCCATAGGGCCTATGACCTTCTTAGCCACAGACTAGTAACAAGTTTACAGTACAAAGCATAAGTTCCCTCCTGTTTATTGGGACTCAAATCAAAAGCAGTTGGTTGTCCCTATAATAGCAATGCCATCATTGCACTGGTGGCCATATCTTACTGAACAGATCATTAATGGAAGTCATAGACTCCAAGCTAAATAGGATTGTTGATGAATCTCCTCCCATAGCAGCTTACATAGCACCTAGTAATGTAAAATGTAGCCAGTATGGAGTAGCCTTCCATTTCAGCTTGAGTTTTATGTCTCAATGTATTACAACTCAAGTATGTAATATGTTTAGCAAATAGTGTCCTGGTCTAGTTCTGGTGGGCAATCAAGAACATTGGCTGTGGTCTATAATTCTTGGAGGATCTCTGGAGCCTCCTTGACCAATAGCTTGCATAAACATAACCCACACATGCTATGGAAACTTTCATTTGATAGTATTTGGCTTCTGAGAGGAGCATTATTCACATACTCAGGGTGTCTTTGTTCAAACTTTTTTTAATTATAATTTTAGCAAACTCACAAAATAGGAGATTGTCATAGGATTTTACATACATCCTTCATTTTGTTTAACCTTTACTCCATTCTTTTATCTCCCATTTCCCTCTGCATTCATTCCCAATTAAACATTTCCACTGTAAGAATCCCTTCCCCTCCAGGTTTATAACACACATGTTCTGCTAATTCCCCTTTTTGTGATGACCTTATTCTATCTTCAAAGTAATCTTGGACACAGGAAACATAATGTATTTAAAGCCATACTATCATTATCATAGGTACTTCTCTTGAGTGACATCCTTGGGAACAAAGTTCATAATTAGAGAGTCCAGATTTTAACATCCAAAAATAATTAAGTCAATGCTAAGTTTTTTCTTCAGCAGATACCAGTAAATATTATCTGAATTATGTAGATTTCACAGAGCATGGATAAATTATGTGTTCATTTGACTAGTTTCCCTAGTATGACCACCATCTCCAAAACTATGTCGAGAACATAAATGGGAGGACCTCATTTATGAAGATCCTTCCTATGTAAATAAAGTGCTTCAAGGAAAACACAACTTCTTATTCTGGAAAAAAAATTGGAGGATTAGGACTTGATCAAGAAGCCAACTGAGATAAATATACAGAAACCAAAAGAATTCAGAAAAATTAAATAAAACGGGCATTATTAAGCAGGCATGAGAAACCTTCATCTAGTAATTTATTCAATAACAAAATTGTCTCTTTGTGCTTTCTTGCTAGATATTTTAGTATATTATTCTATCAATTCTTAGCAAATATTCTTTAAAATAATAAATAGTAATGAGCTTGATGTTAGGAAAGAAGCTATACACATGAAATTTCCACTCATGTCTTCCTACCATTTCTCCAAAATTTATCCAGAGACAGAGATATGAACAACCACAGCAGCAGAACCTCAGATTTCATCCTGCTGGGACTCTCTTCCAACCCCCAGATGCAGAAACCCCTTTTTGACATCTTCTTCATCATGTACATGGTCACCATGGTAGGGAATGTGCTTATCATCCTGGTCATCCACTCTGACTCCAGGCTCCATACCCCCATGTACTTTTTCCTCAGCAACTTATCATTCATGGATATCTGCTTCACAACAGTTATTGTGCCCAAGATGCTAGTGAACTTGCTCTCAGAAACAAAGACCATCTCCTACGTGGGATGTCTAGTTCAGATGTACTTCTTCATGGCCTTGGGGAACACTGACAGTTACCTGCTAGCCTCCATGGCCACTGACCGACTGGTGGCCATCTGTACCCCTTTACATTATGATGTGGTGATGAGGCCACACTGCTGCCTCTTCATGCTCCTGGGCTCCTGCACCATCTCCTACCTACATGCCCTGTTCCGTGTTCTTCTCATGTCTCGACTCTCATTCTGTGCCTCCCATGTCATTAAGTACTTTTTCTGTGACACCCAGCCCGTGCTGAAGCTGTCCTGCTCTGACACATCCTCCAGCCAGATTGTGGTCATGACTGAGACCCTGGCTGTCATTGTGACCCCCTTCCTATGCATTCTCTTCTCCTACCTGAGAATCATTGTCACTGTGCTCAGGATCCCCTCTGCAGCTGGAAAATGGAAAGCCTTCTCTACCTGTGGCTCCCACCTCACTGTAGTGGTCCTGTTCTATGGGAGTGTCATCTATGTCTACTTTAGGCCTCTGTCCATGTACTAAGTGGTGAAGGACCAGGTAGCCACTGTTATGTACACAGTAGTGACTCCTATGATGAATCCTTTTATCTATAGCCTGAGGAACAAAAATATTAAAAGAGGTTTGAAGAAGTTAATGTGCAAAGTTCACTCATAGAAAAATCAAAATGAAAGAATGGAGAGATGGCTCAGTCATTAAAAGCATTCTGTTACAGAGAACATAAATTCAGTTCCCAATACCTCTGTCAGGTCTCTAACAATTACATGTAACTCCAGCTCCAAAAGATCAGCACACTCTTCTGGCCTCTGCCATCATCGACACATACATACACATACATGTAACTCATAATTTTTAAAAGATCAAAACAGAAGTTATTGTTGTTTCTTAATTATCTAAGACATCACTAGGTTATTTTTCCTTTTCATATATTTTCTTATATATTTTCCTCATTAGATCTCAGTAATATCACTGACCTGAAAACAAAATATTTGGTTTCTAAAATTTTTTAACAAAATAAATGTTGAAAACAAGGTCATATCCTACTTGGTGCCCAGTTTTATGAAGAGTCTAATGCCCCAGTGTTACAATATTATTTTGCACAATAATACTTTAATACTTTTGAAGATGCACATAGTCAAGGAGTTACAGCTTACTGTTAGTTTTTAGATGAGTAACGTGTGTAGATATAATGTTGCAATAAAAAACTTCTTAAGCAGAAGAAAATGACTTTAAATGTAACTTTATAAAAATGATGGAGGCCTTTAAAGAGGAAATGAAAAACTCCCTTTAAAATGGAGGAAAAGACAAACAAAAAACTTGGAAGAAATTAATAAGAGAAACCAAAGCAAAAACAATCAAATAGGTGGAGCAAAGAGTTCAAGACTTGAAGACTGACATAGAGTTAAAAAAGAAAATACAAACCAAGGGAATTCTTGATATAGAAAATCTGGGTAAATAAACAGGAACTACAGAGACAAGTATAACCAACACAATGCAAGAAATAGAAGAAAGAATTTCAGGTGTTGAAAAGAGCTTTGAGGAGTGGGATGGTTGAGATTGAGGAAGGTAGGATATGGGAGCAAGGAAGAAGATATCTTTATTAAGGGAGGCATTGTGGGGTTGGCAAGAGGCTTGACTCTAAAGGAGGTCCCAGATGTTCACAGGGATGTCCACAGGGATGTCCCCAGCTAGGACCCTAGGCAGTGGAGGAGAGGGTGCCTGAACTGGCCTTGTCCCGTAGTCAGACTGATGACTATCTTGTATATCACCATAGAACCTTCAGATGGAGATAGAGACAGAGACCCACATTGACACACTGGACTGAGCTCCCAAGGTCCA
Source organism: Arvicola amphibius (assembly GCF_903992535.2). NCBI lineage: Eukaryota > Metazoa > Chordata > Mammalia > Rodentia > Cricetidae > Arvicola > Arvicola amphibius. Next base: position 57,423,450 of record NC_052053.1, on the reverse strand, counting down.
GTTGAAGAGCAGAAGGAGGGAGCAGATGAGCAAGGAAGTCAGGATCATGAGGGATTGGTTCCATCCACCGAGGCAGGGTGTCTGTTCTAATGGGAGCTCACCAAAGGCAGCTGGACTGGGACTGAACAAGCATGGGATCAAACTGGACCCTCTGAATGTGACTGACAATTGGAGAAGACTGAGAAGCCAATGATAATGGCACTGGGATTTGTCTCTACTGTATGTACTGGCTTTTTGGAATCGTAGTCTATTTGGATGCATACCTTCTTAAGCCTGGAAGGAAGGAGGACCTTGGACTTCCCACAGGGCAGGGTAGTCTGCCCTCTCTTAGGTCTGGAGGGGAGAGGTGGTGAATGAAGGAGTGGAAGGGAAGTGGGAGGAGAGGAGGAAGTAAAAATTTCGATTTCTACTATTTATAAAGTAATAAAAATTATCAGAGAAAAAAGAAAATACTATAGAGGAAATAGACTCAATGGTCAAAGAAAACATTAAATCCAACAAATTCTTAACACAAAGCATCCAGAAAATCTGGAACACCATGAAAAGATCAAACCTAAGGACAATAGGAGTAGAAGAAGGAGACGATCTCCTGCTCAATGGCATAGAAAATATATTCAACAAAATTATAGAAGACTTTCCCAATTAAAGAAGAATATCCCTATGAAGGTACAAGAAGCTGACAGAATGCCAAATAAATTATACCAAAAAAAGCTTCATCCCAGAGATGCATGGCTGGTTTAACATACAAAATCTATCAATGTAATCCATTTTATAAATGAACTAAAAAAATGATCATTTCATTAAATGCTGAAAAAGCATTCAATAAAATCCAACACCCCTTCATAATAAAGGTCTTGGAGAGATCAGGGATACAAGGAGCATATCTAAATATAATAAAAGCAATATACAGCAAGCCAACAACCCACTTCAATTTACTTTTTTTCATTCTCATGGTTTATTTTTTTTTATATTTAAAAATTTCCATCTCCATCCCTCCTCCTCCCCCTCCCTCCGCTCCTCCTCCCCCTTCCCGCCCCTCCTTCTCCCCCTTCCCTCCCCTCCCCTCCACCCATACCTCCCCTCCCTCCCTCTCAAGGCCAAGGAGCCATCAGGGTTCCCCACTCTATGCTAAGTCCAAGGTCCTCCCAACACCCCCAGGTCCAGGAAGGTGATCGACCAAGCTGAGAAGGCTCCCACAGAGCCCGTCCATGCAGAAGAATCAGAGCCCAGCGCCAATGTCCTTTGCTTCTCAGTCAGCCCCCGATGTTGGCCACATTCAGAGAGACAGGTTTGGTCGCATGATCCATCAGTCCCATTCCAACTGGAGTTGGTGATCTCCCTTTAGTTCTCTCCCACCGTCTCCATGAGTGAACGCACCCCTCACGTTCCTGACTTTCTCCCTCATGTTCTCGCTCCTTCTGCTCCTGCTCCACATCAGGACCTTGGAAGCTCAGTCCAGTGCTCCAATGTGGGGCTCAGTCACCTTCCCCATCTGTCGCCAGCTGGAGGTTCCCTCACGGTCCTGACTTTCTTTCTCATGTTCTCCCTCCTTCTGCTCCTCATCAGGACCTTGGGAGCTCAGTCCGGTGCTCCAATGTGGGGCTCTGTCATTTTCTTCATCTATCGTCAGGTGGAGGTTCTATGGTGATATGCAAGAAATTCATCAGTATGGCTATAGGAACAGGCCTTTTCAGGCTCCCTCGCCTCAGCTGCCCAAGGAACTAACTGGGGGAGTCTCCCTGGAAACCTGGGAACCACTCTAGGGTCAAGTCTCTTGACAACCCTCAAGTAGCTCCTTAAATTAAGATATATGCTTCCCTGCTCCCATATCCACCCTTCCTATATCCCAAGCACCCCATTCCTCCGAGCTCCCCCGATTCTCCCCTTCACATTTTTCTCTCCCCATCTTCCCTTGGCCCAGTCTAGCCCAACCCTCAAATTCCCAATTTTGCCTGGCGATCGTGTCTACTTCCAATATCCAGGAGGATTACTATATCTTTTTTGGGGAGTTCACCTTCTTATTATCTTCTCAAGGATCCCAAATTTATAGGCTCAATGTCCTTTAATTATGGCTAGAAACCGATTATGAGTGAGTACATCCCATGTTCACCTTTTTGGGTCTGGGTTACCTCACTCAGAATAGTGTTTTCTATTTCCATCCATTTGCCTGCAAAATTCAAGATGTCATTGTTTTTTACCGCTGAGTAATATTCTAGCATGTATATATTCCACAGTTTCTTCATCCATTCTTCCACTGAAGGGCATCTAGGTTGTTTCCAGGATCTGGCTATTACAAATAATGCTGCTATGAACATAGATGAGCATATGCTTTTGTTGTATGATTGGGCATCTCTTGAGTAGATTCCCAATAGTGGAATTGCTGGGTCCTGGGGTAGGTTGATCCCGAATTTCCTGAGAAACCGCCACACTGCTTTCCAAAGTGGTTGCACAAGTGTGCATTCCCACCAGCAATGGATGAGTGTACCCCTTACCCCACAACCTCTCCAGCAAAGGTTATCACTGGTGTTTTGGATTTTAGCCAATCTGACAGGTGTAAGATGATATCTCAAAGTTGTTTTGATTTGCATTTCCCTGATAGCTAGGGAGGTTGAGCATGACCTTAAGTGTCTTTTGGCCATTCGAACTTCTTCTGTTGAGAATTCTCTGTTCAGTTCCGCGCCCCAATTTTTAATTGGGTTAATTGGCATTTTACCGTCTAGTCTCTTGAGTTCCTTATATATTTTAGAGATCAGACCTTTGTCAGTTGCAGGGTTGGTGAAGATCTTTTCCCAGTCAGTAGGCTGCCTTTGTGTCTTAGTGACAATGTCCTTTGCTTTACAGAAGCTGCTCAACTTCAGGAGGTCCCATTTATTCAATGTTGCCCTTAATGTCTGTGCAGCTGGGGTTATGCACAGGAAACGGCTCCCTGTGCCCATTTGTTGTAGAGTACTTCCCACTTTCTCCTCTATCCAGCTCAATGTGTTCAGATTAATATTGAGGTCTTTAATCCATTTGGACTTGAGTTTTGTGCATGGTGATAGACACGGATCTACTTTCATTCTTCTATAGGTCGACATCCAGTTATGCCAGCACCATTTGTTGAAAATGCCCTCTTTCTTCCATTGTGTGCTTTTGGCTCCTTTATCAAAAATCAGGTGTTCGTAGGTTTGTGGTTTAAGATCCGGGTCTTCTATACGATTCCATTGGTCAACTTCTCTGTTTTTATGCCAATACCAAGCTGTTTTCAATACTGTAGCTTTGTAATAGAGTTTGAAGTCAGGGATGGTAATGCCTCCAGAAGTACCTTTATTGTATAAGATTTTTTTGGCTATCCTGGGTTTCCTGTTTTTCCATATAAAGTTGATTATTGTCCTCTCAATCTCTGTGAAGAATTTTAATGGGACCTTGATTGGGATTGCATTGAATCTATAGATTGCTTTTGGTAGAATTGCCATTTTTACTATGTTGATCCTCCCAATCCACGAGCAGGGGAGATCCTTCCATTTTCTGGTATCCTCTTCAATTTCTTTCTTCAAAGACTTAAAGTTCTTGTCAAATAAATCCTTCACTTCCTTGGTTAGAGATACTCCCAGATATCTTATGCTATTTGTGGCTATTGTGAAAGGTGATACTTCTCTGATTTCCCTCTCTGCTTCCTTATCCTTTGTGTATAGGAGGGCGACTGATTTTTTGGAGTTGATCTTGTATCCTGCCACATTACTGAAGGCGTTTATCAGCTGTAGGAGTTCTTTGGTGGAGTTTTTGGGGTCGCTTATGTATGCTATCATATCATCTGCAAATAATGAAAGTTTAACTTCTTCCTTTCCAAATTGAATCCCCTTGATTCCCTTATGTTGTCTTATTGCTATTGCTAGAACTTCAAGCACTATATTGAAGAGATAAGGAGAGAGTGGACAGCCTTGTCATGTTCCTGAATTTAGTGGGATAGCCTTGAGTTTCTGTCCGTTTAATTTGATGTTAGCTGTCGGCTTGCAGTAAATAGCTTTTATTATATTTAGGAATGACCCTTGTATCCCTAATCTCTCCAAGACCTTTATCATGAAAGGGTGCTGAATTTTGTCAAATGCTTTTTCAGTATCTAATGAGATGACCATGTGGTTTTTTTCCTTCAGTTTGTTTATGTGATGGATTACATTGATAGATTTTCGTATGTTGAACCAGCCCTGCATCTCTGGGATGAAGCCTACTTGATCGTAATGGATAATTTTTCTAATGTGTTCTTGGATTCGGTTTGCCAGTATTTTATTGAGAATTTTTGCGTCAATGTTCATGAGTGAGATTGGCCTGTAATTCTCTTTCTTGGTTGAGTCTTTGTGTGGTTTAGGTATCAGGGTAACTGTAGCTTCATAGAAGGAATTTGGCAGTGACTCTTGTGTTTCTATATTATGAAATACCTTAAGGAGTATAGGTATTAAGTCTTCTTGGAAGTTCTTGTAGAACTCCGCATTGAAACCATCTGGTCCTGGGCTCTTTTTGGTAGGGAGGTTTCTGATAACAGTTTCTAATTCTTCGCGACTAACAGGACGATTTAGAGCATTTACCTGGTCCTGGTTTAACTTTGGTATATGGTATTTATCTAAAAAACTGTCCATTTCTTTTACATTTTCCAATTTTGTGGCATACAGGCTTTTGTAGTAAGATCTAATGATTCTCTGAATTTCCTCTGTGTCTGTGGTTATGTCCCCCTTTTCATTTCTGATCTTAATAATTTGCGTGTTCTCCCTCTGCCGTTTGATTAGTTTGGCTAAGGGTTTGTCAATCTTGCTGATTTTCTCCAAGAACCAGCTTCTTGTTTCATTGATTCTTTGGATTGTTTTCTGTGTTTCTATTTTGTTGATTTCTGCCCTCAGTTTGATTATTTCCAGTCTTCTACTTCTCCTCGGTGAGTCTGCTTCTTTTTTTTCCAGAGCTTTCAGGTGTGCTGTTAAGTCACCAATGAGTGCTTTCTCTGTTTTCTTTAAGTGGGCACTTAGTGCTATGAACTTTCCTCTTAGCACTGCTTTCATTGTGTCCCATAGGTTTGAGTATGTTGTGTCTTTGTTTTCATTAAATTCAAGAAAGACTTTAATTTCTTTCTTTATTTCTTCCTTGACACAGGTGTGGGTCAGTAGTTGACTGTTCAGTTTCCATGAGTTTGTGGGCTTTCTGGGGGTAGCATTGTTGTTGAATTCTAATTTTAATCCATGGTGATCCGATAAGACACAGGTGGTTACTAATATTTTTTTGTAACTGTGGAAGTTTGCTTTGTTACCAAGTATATGGTCAATTTTCGAAAAGGTTCCATGAGCCGCAGAGAAGAAGGTATATTCTTTCCTATTTGGGTGGAATGTTCTATAGATGTCTGTTAAGTCCATTTGGTTCATTACCTCCATTAAGTCTTTCAATTCTCTGTTAGGTTTCTGTCTGATTGACCTGTCCATTGGTGAGAGAGGAGTGTTGAAGTCTCCAACTATTATTGTGTGTGGTTTGATGGCTGCCTTGAGTTCTAGAAGTGTTTCTTTTACATAAGTGGGAGCTTTTATATTAGGGGCATAGATATTCAGGATTGAGACTTCATTCTGATGGATTTTTCCTGTTATGAGTATAAAGTGTCCCTTTCCATCTCTTCTGATTGATTTTAGTTTGAAGTCAACTTTGTTGGAAATTAGTATGGCCACACCCACTTGTTTCTTAGGGCCATTTGCTTGATAAACCTTTTCCCAACCCTTTACTCTGAGTAGGTATCTGTCTTTGTGGTTGAGGTGTGTTTCTTGTAAACAGCAAAATGTTGGATTCCATTTTCGTATCCAGTCTCTTAGCCTGTGCCTTTTTATAGGTGAATTGAGTCCATTGATATTAAGTGATATTAATGACCAGTGGTTGTTAACTTCAGTCATTTTTAGTAGTAGAGTTTGTGTGTTTCCCTTCTTCTAGTTGTGCTGGTGAAGGGTCACTAGATGCCTGAGTTATTGTGGGCGATGTTGGACTCCTTGGTTTGTGATTTTCCTTCTATTACTTTCTGCAAGGCTGGATTTGTGGCTGCGTATTGTTTAAATCTGTTTTTGTCCTGGAATATCTTGTTTTCTCCATCAATGGTGAATGCAAGCTTTGCTGGTTATAGTAGTCTAGGCTTGCATCCATGTTCCCTTAGTGTCTGTAGCATATCTATCCAAGCTCTTCTGGCTTTCATGGTTTCCATTGAGAAATCAGGTGTAATTCTGATAGGTTTCCCTTTATATGTTACTTGACCTTTTTCCTTTGCAGCTCTTAATATCTGTTCTTTATTCTGTATGTTTTGTGTTTTGATTATTATATGGCGTGGGGATGCTTTCTTTTGATCCAGTCTATTTGGTGTTCTGTAGGCTTCTTGTACCTTCATAGGAACATCCTTCCATAGGTTGGGGAAGTTTTCTTCTATAATTTTTTTGAATATGTTTTCTGGGCCTTTGATTTGTAATTCTTCTCCTTCTTCTACCCCAATTATTCTTAGGTTTGGTCTTTTCATGGTGTCCCAGATTTCCTGAATGTTTTGTGTAATAATTTGTTAGATTTGTTTAGTTCTTTAATCTGTGAGTTTATTTCCTCTATAGTAACTTCAGAGTCCAAGATTCTTTCTTCCATCTCTTGTATTCGGTTGGAAATACTTGTCTCTGAAGTTTCTGTTCGTTTACTCAGAGTTTCCATTTCCAGTCGTCCCTCAGATTGTGTTTTCTTCAATACCTCCATTTCATTTATCAGGTCTTGTACTGTTTCCCTTACCTGTTTGATTGCTTTTTCTTGTTTTTCTTGTTTTTCTTGGGTATCTTTGAGAGATTTATTTATTTCGTCTACCTTTTTGTTTGTCAACTCCAACTCTTTATGGCAGTTTTTTACCTCCTGTTTAAGGTCCTCTATTATTTTCATAAAGTACTGTTTAAGGTCGGATTCTTCTATATCTTCTGGGGTAGGGTGTTAAATTCTTGTTGTTTCGGGATGTCTGGATTGTGGTGATGTCATGTTGCCTTTCATGTTGTTGGAGGAGCTCCTGCATTGGCGCCTGCCCATCTCTTCCTTCAAAAGGAGCCCGGAGGCGTTTGGTGTCCTAGACCAATCTTTGCTGTGACTGAAACTGGTTGGATCTCCCCTGTGTCAGAGGAGGACCTATTCCTTGTGTCACAATCTGAAGAAGCCCGCACTCCCTTGCAGGAATCCCCAGACCTGCCTGGAGGCCAGAGTCTGATTCCTCTGGGTGGATGGCCTTAGAACAGGAGCAGGACACCAGTTCAGGTGGAACTGAACTGGTGGAATACCACACAGCGAACCTGGCAGCACAATCTGAAGGAACCCGCACCCCTCCGCAGGAATCCTCAGACCTGCCTGGAGGCCAGAGTCTGACCCCTTTGGGTGGATGGCCTTAGAACTGGAGCAGGACACCTGAGAACACTAGGGAAAGCTTGGGAGACACAGGGATGGGAGAAACAGACACAAGCCTGCAGAGGGACGTGGGGGTAGGGGGTCTGTGCTCTCTTCCAGGGCAGGTTGCGCCAGGGTCCGCATTCACTCACCAGTTCAGATGGAATGTCAGTGCACAGGATCAGGGATTCCAGGCAGCCCAGGGTCGCAGCCTAGACAAACCCACTTCAATTTAAATGGAGAGAAACTCAAAGTGATTCCACTAAAATCAAGAGCAAGACAAGGCTGTCCACTCTCTCCATATCTCTTCAACATAGTTCTTGAAGTTTTGGCTATAGCAGTGAGACAACAAAAGATCAAGGGGATTCAAAATGTAAAGGATAAAGTCAAACTTTTGCTATTTGCAGATAATATGATAACATATAAAAGTGTCCCCAAAAACTCTACTAGAGAACTTCTACATCTAATAAATACTTCCCATGATGTGGCAAGATATAAGATCAACTGAAAAACATTAGTATCCCTACTTTACACAAATGATAAAGAAGCTGAGAGGAAAATCAGACATATATCACCTTTCACAATAGCCACAAATAACATAAAATATCTCTGGGTAACACTAACCAAAAAAGTGAAAGACATATTTGACAATAACTTTAAAACTTTAATGAAAGAAATTAAAGGAGATATCAGAAAATGAAAATATCTCCCATGCTCTTGGATAGGTAGGATCAATATAGTAAAAGTGGCAATGCTACCAAAAGCAGTATATAGATTCAATATAATCTCCATAAAAATACCAACACAATTTTTCACTGACCTTGAAAGAATAATACTCAACTTCATTTGGATAAACAAAAAACCAAGGATAGCCAAAACAATCCTGTACAATAAAGGTACTTCCAGAGGCATCAGCATCCCTGACATCAAGCTCTAATATAGAAATACAGTAATGAAAACAGCTTGGTATTGGCAGAAAAACAAAGAAGTCGACCAATAGAATCAAATTGAAGACCCAGATATTAATCCACACACCTATGAACACCTGATCTTTGAAAAAGAAGCTAAAATTATACAATGGAAAAAAGAAACCATTTTCAACAAAAGGTGTGGGCATAATTGGATGTCAACATGTAGATCCATATATATCCCCATGCACAAAACTCAAGTGGATTAAAGACCCCAATATAAATCTACCCACACTGTACCTGGCAGAAGAGAAAGTAGGAAGTAGTCTTCAATGCATGGGCACAGGAGACCACTTTATAAATATAAAACCAGTAATACAGACACTAAGAGCAACAATAAATAACCGGGACCTCCTGAAACTGAGAATCTTCTCTAAAGCAAAAGACATAGTCAATAAGACAAAAAGGCAGGCTATTGAATGGGAAAAGATCTTCACCAACCCCAAATCAGACAAAAGACTGATCTCCAAAATATATAGAGAACTCAAGATATTAGACATCAAAATTCTAAATAACCCAATTAAAAAATGGGGTACAGAACTAAACAGAGAATTCTCAGCAGAAGAATATCAAATGGCCAAAAGATACTTAAGGAAATGTCCAACATCCTTAGCCATCAGAGAAATGTAAATCAAAACAATTCTGAGATATCATCTTACACCTGTCAAAAACACCAATGATAGCTTATGCTTGAAAGGATATGGAGTAAAGGGAACACTCATCCATTGCGGGTGGGAAGGCAAACTTGTCCAACAACTTTGGAAATCAGTATGGCAGCTTTTCAGAAAACTGGGAATCAACCTACCTTATGATCCAGCAATACCACTCTTGAGCATATACCAAAAAGATGCTCAATGATACTGGAAAGGCATTTATTCAGCTTTGCTCATAGCAACATTATTTGTAATTGCCAAGACCTGGAAACAACCTAGTTGTCCTTCAACTGAAGAATGTATAAAGAAAATGTGGCACACTTACAATTGGAGTACTATGCAGTGGAAAAAACAAACAAACAAATAACATCTTGAATTTTGCACGCAAGTGGATGGAATTAGAAAACACTATCCTGAGTAAGGTAGCCAGACCCAAAAAGATGAACATGGTATGTACTCACTCATAAATGGATACTAGCTATAAACAAAGGATATTGAGCCTATAGTTCATGATCCTAGAAAAGTTAGGTAATAAGGTCAACCCTAAGAAAAACATATATAGATCCACCTAGAAAGTGTAAAGACAAGATAGACTGACAAAATTGGGATTGTGGGGGTGAAGGGTTGATGTGGGTTTTCCCTCTGTATGCTCTGAATACCATTGGTTAATAAACTGTTGTGGCCTGTAATAGGGCAAAAGAATAGAGATAGTTGGGGAAAACTAAACTGAATTCTGGGAGAAAGGAGGCAGAGTCAGGGAGAAGCCATGGATCCCACTGAAGAGAGGTGTCAGAACTTTAGCTGGTAAGCCACAGTCATGTGGCAATATACAGATTAATAGAAATGGGTTAAAATTAATATGTAAAATCTAGCCAATAAGAAGCTAGAGCTAATGGGAAAGTGATTTAATTAATACAGTTTCTGTGTGATTATTTCAGATCTGAGCTGCTGAGCAGCCAGGACCAAACAAGTGGCCCTCCTCTAACAGGGGAAAGGGAGAGTGGAAGGGGAAGAGAAGGAGAGAAGGGGAGGGTTGAAGAGAGCTTGAAAGAATAGGATATTCAAGAAGGAGGAAGAACAGAGATGAGAGCAAGGAAAGTGATGTCTTGATTGAGGGATTCATTATAGGGCTAGCAAGAATCCTGGTTCTAGAGAAATGCCCAGGAATCCAGAAGGGTGATCCTAAGTAATACAGGAAATGGGGGCTGATCTTGACTTTCCCTGTAGTCAAATTGATGAATATCTCACATATCACCATAAAACCTTCATCCAGTCACTGATGGAAACAGAGGCAGAAACCTGCTTTGAGCTCCAAAAGTCCAGTTGAAGAGTAGGAGGAATAAGAATATGAGCAAAGAGGTCAAGAACATGATGGGTACACCCACCGAAACAGTCGACCTGAGTTAATGGGAGTTCACCAACTCTAGATGGACTTGAAAGAAAAAAGCATAGGACCAAACTAGTCCTCTGAATGTGGTTGATAATTGCATGGCTAGGGCAGACTGAGGGATCATTTGCAGTAGCACAAGGAATTATCCCTACTACACATACTGGCTTCTTGGGAATCTTTTTTCTTTAGATGATATCTTGCTCAGCTTAGATATAGTAGGGAGGGCCTTGGACCTTCCCCAAAGCAATGTGTCTTACCTGCTCTGAGGATTGGATGGGGGTCAAGTGGGAAGGTATGTGTAGAGAATGGGAGGAGGAGAGGTAGTGGAAACGGGTTGGTATGTATAATGAAAAAGATAGTTTGTTTTATTTTTAAAATAATATAAATATAAAAATCAAAAAGACTTTTTACAAGAAGTAGCAAAAGAATGGCACTTGCTTCAAAAGATGAAGAATGATCAGAGTATTTCTAGTAAAGCAAAACTCAACCAAATGTAGAATCAATGAACATTGAAGTAAAACTCTTATAAGGCTTCTTAAATTTTGATAAAGAATCACAGCGAGAAAAATATGGAAGCTATTTTAAAAGTTTTTATTCTTTTATTAATATCTAAGAATCAAAACACTGTAAACTCTCATTTCTAATTATTTCTCTAACATTTCTAATTCCTACTTTCTCTTCAAGTCCAGAATTTTCAACAAGAGTCTTCTCATATTCTATAAATAAATACAATGATTGTCATCCAGAAAAATCTAAATTGTCCTGTGTAATAAAACAAGCAGAGAAATCACAAAATTTAACCCTGTACTTTATTTCTAATTTAAACTGTATTTTCTTCATAGAAAAATATAACAGTAAAAAAAGTCAAGATTATGGTGGCATCACCATAGTAACCATTAGTTATCATTCTACTCCCAAGATGAGAATAGCTCTTAAAGAACTCATACTGCTATTAAATAAGTAATTCAAACCACTTATGACAAGAACTTGTTAGCCATGTTATTCCAAGAGTCCATTTAAATAAAGGGATCCAATGAGATCAAACCATATTCTTATAAGACAGGTATCCAGAAGTATTTAGTGACAATATTAATGAATACTATAAAACTGTAATAAGGTATAAATTCTCACTATAACTACCTGTATAAACTCTCCATATATCCATCCATCCATATATCCACCCACATATCATCCATCCAGTCATAACTATCTCCTGTCTCAAATGTTTCATCAAATTATCATAAATACCAGTTCTTCTAGGTCAGAAGGTTTTTAATAGCATTACATATGATACTTGGTCTTAAAATACAGCAAGATAAATATAGTGTAGAAAGGAAAATGAGAAAGCCTAGGGTGTAACATCAAGGTTCCTGCCATTGCTTCTATTTTTAATCTTTCAGTAATCAAGGAATAACCAGAAAGCCATAAATGAATTGAGACTTGCAATGGTTTTCATATATGTACAGAACCACCTGGAAATCACTATATCTCACCTAGCTCTTAGTTGAGTAAGGCCATCTACAAGATTTGTACAATTACCAATGAATCTATTAATGTGATATTTTTAATGCTCAGTTCAGTATAATGAGACACTTTAGAATGTGAATAAATCCTAGTATGTGTTAAACAAATTCATTAATAATATCTTTAATTACCTTATAAAGTTAAGCCCTTTAGCCTTAAGAATAGGAATTTACCTCTTTGCTCATATTCTCATTCCTCCCACTCTTCAACTGGACTTAGGGAGCTCATTACAGTGCTCCTACGCAGGTTTCTGCCTTGTTTCCATCAGTTGCTAAATGAAGGCTCTATGGTAATATTAAAGATATTCATCAGTCTGACTACAGGGAAAACAATTTTAGGCATCCTCTCCTCTATTGCTTAGGGTCTTGGCTGGGGTCATCCTTGTGGATTCCTAGGAATTTCTCTAGAGCCAGGTTTTTTGCTAACCTCATAATGGCCTTCTCAATCAAGATATCTCTTTCCTTGCTCTCATCTCTGTCCTTGCTCCATTTTGACTATCCTGTTCCCTCAAGTTCTCCTCCTCCTTTCTCCCCTCCTCTTCCTTTTCCACCCCCATTCCATTCCCCCACCTATGTTTCCAATTTTGTCAGGTGATCTTGTCTATTTTCCTTTTTCAGGTGATTCTATACACATTTTTCTTAGGGTTCATCTTATTACTTGGCTTCTCTAGTGTCATAAACTATAGGCTCAATGTCCTTTGTTAAAGCTAGTATTCACTTATGAGTGAGTGCATATTATATTCATCTATTTGGGCCTGGGTTACCTCACCCAGGATAGTGTTTTCTAATTCCATCTATTTGCATGCAAAATTCAAGATGTCATTGTTTTTTACCTCTGAGTAGTACTCTAAATGTGTAAATATGCCATATTTTCTTTATCCATTCTTCAGTTGAGGGGCATCTAGGTTGTTTCCAGGTTCTGACTATTACAAATAATTCTGCTATGAACATAGTTGAACAAATGCCTTTGCAGTATCATTGAGTATCTTTTGGGTATATGCCCAAGAGTGGTACTTCTGGATCTTGAGGTACAAAGATTCCCAATTTTCTGAGAAACCACCATACTGATTTCCAAAGTGGTTGGTCATGTTTGCATTTCAAACCCGCAACCAATGAGTGTTCCCCTTACTCCACATCCTCTCCAGCATAAGCTATCATTGGTGTTTTTTATCTTAGCCATTGTGACTGGTGTAAGATAATATCTCAGAATTGTTTTTATTTGCATTTCTCTGATGGCTAAGGATATTGGACATTTCCTTAAGTGTCTTTTGGCCGTGTGAGTTCTTCTGCTAAGAATTCTGTTTAGTTCTGTACCCAATTTTTTAATTGGGTTATTTAGAATTTTGATGTCTAATATCTTGAGTTTCCTATATATTTTGGAGATCAGTCTTTTGTCTGATGTGGGATTGGTGGAGAGCTTTTCCTGATATGGGACAACAGTCTTGTATTGTTTTAATAAAATGCTGATTGGCCAGTAGCCAGGCAGAAAATAGAGGCAAGGCAAAGAGAACAGGAGAATTCTGGGAAGAGAAAAGGCTGAGTCTGCAGTTGTTATCTAGACACAGAGGAAGAAAGATGAGAATGCCTAGTTGATAAAAGGTACCAAGCCACATGGCTGATAAAAACAACAATAATGGGTTAATGTAGGAAGTAAGAGTTAATAAGAGACCTGAGATAATAGGCCAATCAGTTTATGATTAACGTATACCTCTGTGTTTTTCTTTGGGACTGGGCGAGACAAAGACCTTGGTCAACATTTTCCCATTCAGTAGGCTGCCTTTTTGTCTTATTGACTGTGTCCTTTGCTTTACAGAAGCTTTTCAGTTTCAGGAGGTCCCATTTATTTATTGTTGCTCTTGGTGTCTGTGCTACTGATGTTTTTTTTAGAAAGTAGATTCCTGTGCCCATGCATTGAAGGCTACTTCCTACCTTATTTTCTATCGTGTTCAGTGAGGTTGGATTTATATCAAGGTCTTTAATCCATTTGGACTTGAGTTTTGTGCATGGGGATAGATAAGGATCTATTTGCATTCTTCTACATGTTGACATCTAGATAAGCCAACACATTTGTTGAAGATGGTTTCTTTTTCCATTGTATAATTTTAGCTTCTTTTTCAAAAATCAGGTGTTCATAGGTGTGTGAAATAATGTCTGGGTCTTCAATTTGATTCCATTGGTCAATCCCTCTGTTTTTCTGCCAATACTAAGCTGTTTTCACTACTGTAGCAGAACATGATGTGTACACCCACTGAAACAGTCTACCTGAGCTAATGGGAGCTCACCAATACCTATCAGACTGGAAAGGAACCAAACTAGTCTCTCTGAATGTGGTTCAGAGTGGTGTGGCTGGGGCAGACTGAGGGGACACTGGCTGTGGCACCAGGATTTATCTCTACTGCTTGTACTTGCTTTTTGGAACCTATTCTCTTTTTGGATGGAAACCTTGCTCAGCCTACAATTAGTAAGCATTGCTTTGAACTTTCCCCAAAGCAATGTGTGTTACCTTCTCTGAGGAGTGGATGGAGGTTGGAGAAGGGGTAGGTGGAGGGAATGGAAGGAGGTGAGAGAGTGGGAACTTGGATTTGTGTGTATAATGTAAAATGATAGTTTGATTTCTTTTTAAAAATATAAATAAATAAAATAAAATAAAAAACAGTAATTTCTTTATTTAGGACTGCCTCATTCTCCCTTTAGCACTAACAATTTTACAAATCAATCCTACCCTCCTGAAACTGTTGGAGCAGTAAAGAAACAGCTGAGTCACCATGATCAGAATAGGGGATAAGGATAGCTAACATCTGAGAGTGATCCAGTATGTTGGAGTATAAAACACAAGGAAAACAATAAATATATAGTCTGATGTAGTCTTTGCCCAACAAACAAGAATGAGGAAAGATTTTAGGAACAAGGTACCTCTGGGCTTGAACCTATGTCCATAGTTTCTTAACTATGACATTTTATAAAGGTGTTTAATAAGAATGAACCTTATTCCCTACACACAAAAAAAAATCAAAAGCACCTTCAACTGACAAATAGATAATGAAAATGTGATACATATATGCTATGGGATACTACTGTTCAGTTGTAAAGAAAATGAAATCATGAAATTTGTTAGTAAGTGGGTGAACTTATAAAAGATAATATTAAGATAACCCAGATCCAGAAAAACAAACATCACAAGTTCTCTCTCATATAATGGTCCTAGCTCCAATTTTCAAATGTGAGTATATAACCTGGAGTAACTGGGAAAACAAGGAAAGATTTAAAAAGACCACTGAGGGGGATGTAGAGAGGAGAATAACAAACTATAGGAGATATGAAGGAAAATGTGAATAAAGATAGCTTAGACTAACAATGTGTAGATAAATACAGAAAAGAGAGGAAGCTAAAATATCATTAAGAATATCTCAAAAAGTCATAAGAAATGCACATCTCTCTACCTAAATACATATAACACACATAAGTCTGGATATAAATATTCATATATAATTCAAATTAAAAAATTCATATCTGGGATGGTTGCTTCACCCAAGAGTCAAAGACATTCCAACAAAAATCCCAACTCCAGAAGCATCCCCCACTTCATTAGGAACTACTGGAGTCACAGGTCCCATCTGTATTTACTGGCAGAAATATGAGTGTCTAAGATCCAAGCTGGATATCCCTGATCTCTAGAACCTAGCCACCAAGGGCACATCTGGTGCCACTCCCCTACCCTCTACAGACCAGATGATCAGGCAGTGGTATCCTCTCCCCACCAAAAATCCTCCATGGCCTCAGCAACCACTGGAGCCACAAGATCCACCTGCACTGATTAGAGGAAGAGATGAGTAAGCATCAGTGTAAGAATACACTAAACAACATGAAGAGCAAGATGGCTCCACCAGAAACTAGTAGTTGTACAACAGTAAGACCTGAATATAATGATGCAGATGAAGCAAAAAATAACCTTAAAAATAAATTTATGAATATTTAGAGGCCTTTAAAGAGTAAATAGAAAATTCCCTTAAAGAAATGGAGGAAAAGACAAATAAAAAAAAACAGAAGAAAACAATAAATCCCTTAAAGAAAGCCAAGAAAAAACAATCAAGCAAGTGAAGGAAATAGTTTAAGACTATAAGATTGAAATAGAGACAATAAGGAAAGCACAAAATGGAGCTACCTAGAACAGAGATGGCAAGCTCCACCAGGAAGAGAAGCCAGGAGCAAATTCAGTCACAGGAGCCAATCCAGTACCGGGACACTGGTGGATAAGGATTGAACAGTGACCTGACTCAGAGTCAGCAATCTCCACTGGAACAGGAGTGGTGCTGAACCAGCTACCTAGGACAGAAAGGGCCTGAGGAAACAAGCTCCACTGGGAGCAGAAGCCAGGAGCAAATCCAGCCCTGGAAGCCAACCCAGTCCAGGGGCACTGGAGGATCAAGATTGAGCCAGTGACCAGATGCAGAGTCAGCGACCTCCACCAGAACAGGTACAGGGAGTAACCACTGAGTAAGTGAGTCAGAGCCAGAGACCGCTGAGGGTCCAGATGTGAACCTGGGACCTTCAAGGGAGTAGACATAAGCCAGGACCCCTGTGGGTCTGGGCATGAGTCTAGGACCTCCCAGGAACTAGGTAAGAGCCAGCATCTCTACTAGCCTGGACATGAGTGAATCTGGGACCACTGAAGGAATTGGCAGGAGCCAGAGATCTCTACTGGGCCAGGCATGAGTCTAGGACCTCAGAGGGAGTAGCCCTGAGCCAGTACCTCTGTGAATCCAAGCATTGGTCTGCAATATCAAAAGGAAGAGGCAGGAACCTGGAAGCTCTGTGGGACAGAGCATGAGTTTGGGACCTCTGAGGGAGTAAGCCTGAGCCAGGTCCTCTGATGTTCTGAGCATACCTGAGCCTGGGAACTCTGAGGCAGTAGACCAGAGCCAGAAACTTTTGCAGGACCAACTCCAAGCCAGGGACTTCTGGGGGCGGGGGAGATCCAGATGAGGATTTACAGAAATAGGGCAAAACCAGAAACCAAGGCAAAAAGTAGGCCTGAGACAGCAAACTCCAAGGGAGCAGAGCAAAGTCCAGGAATGCTAAGCTATCTCCAGGAACATGGAGAAACCAATGGGGTAACTAGAACTGTGGCACTGACTATACCACACGGAACAACCATCTGAGCTATGGATTCACTGGCACCTAGAAGATTATTCAACAGAATCTCAGACAGACCCAACCACACCTATTAGAGGAAAAGATGAGTAGACAAGGTAAGAACACATGAAACACCACAAAGAGCAACACAATACCACTAAAACCAAAAGACTCTACAACAGCAAGACCTGAACAACTAAATATGGATGAACCAGAATAAAATGACCTTAAAAAACTTCAAGAGAATGTTTGAAACTCTTAAAGAAGAAATGAGAAAGTCCCTTAAAGAAATGGAGGAAAAAACAAACCAAAAAATTGGAAGACATCAGCAAATCACTTAAAGAAAATCAAGAAAAAGAAATCGAACATATGAAAGGAACTATTCAGGACATGAAAACTGAAATAGAGATAATAAAGAAAACACAAGGGGAGGGAATTATAAAAACAGAAATCATAAGAAAATGATTAGGAACCACAAACACAAGCATAAACACCAGAATACAAAAGATGGAAGAGAGAAACTCAAGCACTGAAGATACAATAGAGGAAATAGAATCATTAGTTAAAGAAAACATTAAATCTAACAACAGCTTAAAACAAAAATCCATGAAATATGGGATACCATGAAAAGGCCAAATATAAGAATAATGAGGATAGAATAAAGAGAAAAAGTTCAACTCAAAAGCACAGAAAATATATTTAACAAAATCATGGAAGAAAACTTTCCCAAACTAAAAACAGATATACCTATGTGCGGCGAACCCCCCTGGCCAGCAGGGAAGAACAACCACCGAGTCGAGGATTCTTCTCAAATCATGCTTTATTGGAGCCTCTTGGTTGTAGGGAGAGCAGAAAGCGAAGGGCCTAGAGCACTAAACGGCAGCAGCTTATATAGGGAGAGCGGACACGGGTCATGCCTGGATTGGCTACTCGCTCATCTTTCGATGCCCCCGGCCATGGGATTGGCCAAGATTATTGCGCACTACTGCGCATGCGAGAGGTTCCGTCTACAGCCTTGCCATATATGGAGTTGTTTACTCGGTGGTGCAGGGGCTCGGCGCCATCATGTAATGGCGGCCAGCAAATCGGCTCCCTGCAGTTCCCCCTTTTTTGTTTTATAGGCAACAAGGGGTCTTATTCCCGTTCTGGCTCCCACCTCATGATGTGGGGGCCGATCAAGGGAGGCCCAGGCTCGTGGTACTCCTTCTCCTGTGCAATGGGACAAACCCCTAGGAGGTGCAAAGGCAGTACCTCAAGCGTTGTCTCAGCATACCTTCCCTGGTGCATTGTGAACAAGCCCTACAGGGGTGCAAAGGCTATGCAGGACAAATGCCTACTGGTTCTTAAGAACTGATAACCATATTTGGGGAGAGTCACCACACTCCAAAGCGGCTAGGGCCTGTAGGACAGCAACCTTATCTCTATTCGTTTGGGCTCGAAGACGGCAAATCAGCCACAAGCAGACCATGCATCCTCCCAGACAGCATGCCAGAAATATCCCAACCCCCACCCATTCCTTGAAAAAGGAGAAAGCAGAATATAGCCAGTCAGAAAACTGTTCAAGGGTGATGGGCTGGACACGAGTGTTATTCAGGATAGTGATCTGGAACAATTGATTCTGGAGAAACAGCTCCGCTTCCCGCGACCAGTTCCCCGCCAGATACTCCCCAATTCTTCGTGACTCATTCCTGGAATTATTAAAGATAAGAGAAGTAATGCACACATGTTTCTGATAGGAGACACATCCAATCTGGACCAGACGGGTCAACTCATCCACCTGAGTCTGCACATAATCTATCCTCTGATTGGCAGCTATTATGCCAGAAAGGATATGATTGTTGATTTTATTCTGGGTTTCTAATGCATCAGCTGTTTTTGAGACCACGTCATTAATTGTGGTCGCCGTTTGCACCTGATTAGCCATGGCTATCCCAGCCGTGATGGCAGCCGCAGCTGACACTGCTACAGCGGTGACAATGGCTGCAGTAATACCGAAGTCACGTCGTTCACGCAAAAGCGTTGTGATGGGAAATTGGTCCAGGTCAGCTTGGACCGGGAGAGGTACGAAGGTTGGGACCTTCACCATTATAGCCAGCTTTTGGGTGCCATTCCAACATTCAGACAAGTGGCAATTAACTGATCCATTTGTGCAATCCAAGGTACCCAAGAAGTCCGGGGTGTAATCAGTAAGCAAAAAGGAAAAAGGAGGGGTCACGCAGACCGCAGCTCCCCCTAGAGTGGCATTACTCAATTCTTCTTCTTGATAAATGCGAAGCCATCTCCCCTGGCCCAGTGACTCTGATATGCTACAAGAAACATTAAGGAGCCAAGTCCTAGTTAATCGTAGCGTTGCCAGGGCTGAGATGTCCGCCGTGGCTCCTACTTCATTAGAGAGCAGCCATTGATACCAGGACCATCCTGATCCGATAGTAGAATCTTGATTAGACTGATTATAAAGGTATCTCCTCATAGATGGGGATAGGGAGAACCCATAGGCAACATGTGTCTTTTCCCAAGTCTTAGCTTGGCAGGCTGTAAATGTAGGTGGAAATGAAAAATCTGGAACACAGTGTGGTGATGCCCTAAAACGAGTGGCATTTTTAGGAGTGGATGCACCTCCCAATGGTACCAGGGACTCCACTCTCATGGCCAAGGTGGTAGCATTGATAGATGTAGCATTACTGGGCCCTCCTGACCCTGAGGTGATCCCCTGAGTCACCTGGGCTAATACTGCACCCAGGGACCCTAACCCAACTTTACTCTGCATCAGGGGATCCATCCAATTGGTCAAGTTTTTGCGTAAAAGCCTTATGCAGGGTCCCTTCTCCTCAAGGGAGAAGCACATAGTCCCATTTAGGGACTATGTAATCTTTGTAGCATTAAACAACTCCTGTTTAGCGTCTGAGTTAGGCAGACAGGGTGCCTCCAGATCGCAGGAGGTAGAAAACAGTGTGGGCAATATGGAAGAGTTAGCATGAACAGGCATTGGCATGGGCCAGGCCCTCATTACCGCCCATAACGTCATTGGACTCGCGTTCAGCAGGGCTGTCTTCATTGCCAGGATCAGCATCCATGTTGTTGGAGCCCTCATCTTCAGTTGTTGGTCTCAGGCTCCTTGTCAGCTGTGTCGGTACCCAATGAGGGACTTCTTGACTCTGTGGGAAAACACAAACAGCTCCCCTGGATCTCGCAATGACTGGATCCAGTCCATACCATTTGTTATCCAACACATCTTTCCACATAACAGACACTCCCTTATCTTCGGGGGTCATGTTAGCATGTCTATCAGCCGCTGTTCGGCCTTGACCATCAAAAATTAAGAAATTAAATGTAAAAAGTGCCAAGGCAATTCTATCCCTGGGGGAAGCTGTTTCTGCTATTCCCCCTTTTTGTTTTGTTAGAATATCTTTGAGGCTTCTGTTAGCCCTTTCAACTATCCCCTGGCCTTGGGGATTATATGGTAGGCCAAAAGTATGTTCAACTTGAAGCTGTGTGCAAAAGGAGCGAAAGCCATGGGAGGAATATGCTGGGCCGTTGTCTGTTTTTAAACGCAACGGTTTGCCCCAAGCTGCCCAAGCTTCCAGGCAATGAGTCTTTACATGGGTGACCTTTTCCCCCGCCAAAGGGGTGGCATGGATAATGCCTGAACAGGTATCAACAGACACATGTAAATATTTCAGCCTCCCAAGTTCAGGGATGTGAGTCACGTCCATCTGCCATAAATCAGTCGGGCGCAGGCCCCGAGGGTTAACCCCTGTGTGAGGAGGGTGAAGAAAAGTCACACAAGAGGAACAGGCCTTCACAATATCTCTTGCATTGCTTCTAGACAGGGCAAATTTTCTACGAAGAGTATCAGCGGGTACATGATAGAGCCTGTGAAACTCTCGAGCAAGCTCCACTGGGTCCGCAGCAACCAAGGCCATAGCTCTGGTTGCCTGATCAGCTCTTGCATTAGCCTCAGACATAGAACCAGGCAGTAGGGTATGGGCTCTAATATGTCCAATATAGAATGGATTACTCCTTTGAAGTATATGTTGCTGAATCTGTATTAGAACATTGGAAACCGGACTTGACTGGCGAATGGAAGCAGCCACCTCGAGAGAGGACACCGCATTAACTACATATTGTGAGTCCGAAAACAAATTAAAGGGCTCAGGAAATTTCTTAAAAACTTCCAATACCACCAAGCATTCTGTAGTCTGAGGGGCATCGGGTTGAAAATTAAATACCACCGATGGCTGATTATCTACCACCATAGCTCCTACTCCTGTTTTTGAGCCATCAGTAAATATAGTTACAGCTCCCAATAAGGGCTTAGGGGAGGTAACTCATGGAAAGTACACTAAATTCTTTTCCACAAAACTCAAAATTGGATGCTTAGGAAAATGATTATCAATAGTATTAGAAAAAGTGCAAAGCAAAATAGCCCAATTGTCCACAGTGGCGGCCAAGACCTCCACTTGCTCCTTAGTATAGGGTATAATCAGCTTATCAGGCATCTTTGCAAAACAGGTCAAGCAAAATTTTATTCCCATTAAGGCTTGATTAGCCACCAAGTCAGGATAATATCTAAGCGTTTTTACCCCAACTGAATTACCATGCAGCCACCATAGAGGTCCCTCTTGCCATAAAACTCCTGTTGGAATATTTTTTGTTTTTAAAATACAAAGAGAAATTGGCAAAGACGGGTCATGGCGGCATAGCTGTGCCTTGGATATAGCCCCCTCAACCTTGCGTAAAGATTGCATAGCCGCAGGTGTCAACGTCCTCGGGGAGGTAACATCAGGATCACCCTCTAAGATAGAAAATAGGGGCAGTAGCTCCGACCTTGGTACATGTAGATACCCTCGGATCCAATTAATATCTCCTAGTAACTGTTGGAAATCATTAAGGGTCCTTAAGTTTTGGGTACGAATAAGGACCTTTTGTGGTCTGATTGTATCTGGGGAGATAATAGAACCCAGAAACCATGCTGGTGTAGAGCACTGTACCTTTTCAGGGGCTACAATTAGCCCTTGCTTTTCCAAGGTCTGAACAGTATTTTGAAAAGCTTCCCTAAGTACCTGTTGGGATGAAGCTGTCAACAGAATGTCATCCATGTAATGAATGACCTTTACAGTGGGAAACTGTCTCCTTACAGCCATCAGGGCAGAGTCTACAAATAGCTGGCACATAGTAGGACTGTTTGACATCCCCTGGGGGAGGGTTCTCCACTGATAACAGGCATCAGGCTGTTCATGATTTACAGAAGGCAAAGTGAAAGCAAACCTTTCCCTATCCTGGGAACACAGCGGAATGGAAAAGAAGCAATCTTTGATATCTAGTACTATAATTGGCCAATCCTTTGGCAGAGCAGAGAGTAATGGGAGACCCTTTTGGGCTGCCCCCATGACTTGCATCTGACTGTTTACAGCCCGCAAGTCATGTAATAACCTCCATTTTCCTGATGCCTTTTTGATAACAAAGATCGGGGTATTCCATGGTGATACAGAAGGCTCAATGTGACCTAATTGCAATTGTTCCTCAATTAGTTGTTTAGCGGCTTCCAATTTCTCCTGGGAAAGGGGCCACTGGGGGATCCATACAGCCTTATTTGTTGTCCATGGTATGGGTATGGAGCCCATTGTGGAAGCCGATATGTCAGTGGCCCCTAAGAAAAACCCAGTCCTTTGCGGTCTGTCTTACAGACCGGTATTATCGGGTCGGGTATGCCTTGAAGATTTTTTCCCAGGCCTCAAGAAGGAACAAATTCTTGCAACCTCATCATATCTTTGCTTTTATCTGAAAATTCATTAGTCAACCTGAGCTGTAATTGCTGCTGAACATCCCTTCCCCAGAGGTTAATGGGGAGGTCTACTACAAAAGGTTGTATTTTTCCATGCTGATCTTCTATTCTCCAAGTCAATTCCTTAGAACTGATGCAAGGTACACGTGCGTACCCTAGCCCCTGTAGGGACTGGCAGGATTGTTGTAAAGGCCATTGCTTAGGCCACGATTGGGTTCTGATAATGCTTCAATCCGCGCCAGTGTCCACCAAGCCCGAAAAAACTTTTCCTTCAATAGTCAATTTTAGGATAGATCGGTCTATCATTAAGGGCCATGGACAAACAGGCAAGGTCAACTCCTGTGGACCCCAAGCCCTCATTCCCTCTTACTCTGTTTGCAGAGGGGAATGATTCATGCTTGGAGGGCAAAACTAACAATTGAGCAACCCGGTCACCGGGAGCAACAGAAATTACGCCATGAAAAGCGTGACAAAGAATCTTAATCTGCCCCATATAATCAGGGTCAATAACACCTGGGTGAACTATCAGTCCTTTCATAGTAGATGAGGAGCGCCCCAAAACAATCCCTATATATCCCTCCTGCAAGGGACCCGACATGTCAGTCTCCATAATCTGAACTCCCATGTCTGGTGTTAATACCATTCCGGAGGTGGCACAGAGGTCCAACCCTGCGGAACCGATGGTGGCTCTCCGTACTGGCGGTTCTGCCTCTGGTGACTCAGAGGTGGGGCTGAAGCCTGAAGCGCCCCGAATATTTTCGGGCCCCGGGGACTGGGGCCCCTCATCCCGTTTTTTGTCTCAGAACTAGAGACTTGTGGGATAGGCTGACCATTAATGTCCTTCACTGAGCGGCATTCATTGGCCCAATGCTTTCCCTTCTTACAGTGAGGGCAAGTGCCTGGCATACGTGGACCAAGCCTTGTAGGCGGTTCGGATGGTCCGCTGCCATTAGGACAATTTCTTTTTAAGTGTCCCATCTGGCCGCACCGAAAGCATCCTTTGTTTTTTGTATCCCGGGCCGATCTAGTGGCCGAAAGCATTGCCGCTGCTAAGCCTGCATTTGTTAAAGGACCTCCAATTTCCCTACAAGCCTTCAACCAAGCATCCAATCCTTTATGCCTGACTGGTCCTATGGCTCGCTGACATTCTTTAGTGCTTTGTTCAAAAATTATCTGTTGCACAAATGGCAGGGTCACATCTGAATTTCCAAAGATCTTTTCAGAGACCTCAGTCATCCTGGCCACAAAGTCCGCGAATGGCTCTGTGGGTCCTTGGACGATCTTAGTCAAATTGCCTGCCACTTCCCCTTTATTGGGTAGGACCTTCCAAGCACGGAAGTAAATATCACTAATTTGCTGGTACACCTCAAGAGGATGATCAACTTGGTTTCCAGCAAACTCCCCTTGTCCCAAAAGCATCTCAGCAGTCCAATCTGGGTGGCCATTTTGTGCGTTAAGTCGAGCCTGAACCTGTGCCTTGTCAGCAGCCAGGGATTTGAATTCCAGGAATTGTCCTCGGGACAGGCATGCCCTAGCAACCTCTGTCCAGTCTGTGGGTGTTAAAACCTGGGTACAGAGTCTGCGCAACAATGCAATGGTATAGTCTGCGGTGGGCCCAAAGTCCCTAGCCGCGGTCACTATGTCTTTCAGCTGTTTATAGGGCACTAGCTCATACCACCTATGATGTGTATCAGCATCCTCAAACACTGGGAAGGCTGAGGCCAAACGAGCCCAAGTGTTATTGCTGATGAAATGATAACCTCCGTCAGGCTTGCATAAGATGGCGGCGGCGCTGTGGGTGGAGACTCACCCAGCAGCTGCCTAGGCCCTCCTCTGGCCCCGCCTCCAACTGCAGAAACCCACGGCAGGCATCTCCGCCCACACCGCTCCTCCTCACATCTAGCAACTTCCTCCTCTAAGTTCTCCTCTTCCTGAGGACTCAGCTCGTCGTCCGACAAGTCTAGGTCGGCGAACTCCTCAAGAACCGGATAAAGCCGGTTCCTCTCCTCCATTTTTGTGCCCAAGGGCTCTCTTTGGCCCTTTTCCCTGGGCTTAACTTTTGGATCCTTTTCTTTTTCCTTTTCCTTTTCTTTTTCCTTTTCCTCTTTTCTTTTAGGCCTATCCAAGTCTCCCCCTTTTGATTCCGATTCTGATAAGCTGTCCTGGTGTGCTATTAATGCCTCTCTACCTTTCCTAACAAGATCTGCATTATCACCCCCTCGTAAGCAGTTCCTCACTAGACGCCATAGCGGCATAGTGCCACGGCCTATTTGGTTTTCATGTTTAGCCTTTTCCAAGTCCCGTCCTAATTTTTCCCATGAGGGCAAGGTGAAATCCCCAGAGACCACAAACCATGGTGCGTTCTAGTCAGTGTCCTTCACGACCTTATCGATCGTGCTCCGAGAAACCTTCAGGCCACGCTGTTTAAGCAGCATCTGCAGGGGACTAACGAGGTCGATGGGACCAGGACCAGTGCCATGAGTGTTGCCCATAATGCGGTCTTATGCACCGGCACCCTACCAGAGAGCCGCTTAAGCTACAGCGGTCTTACTTCCCCCTCAGAGAAAAGCCGTTTTATCTACAATGGACTTACTTCCGATTCTGACTAGGTGTGGTCGCAACAGCAAAGGCACTTTTGACCAGGCTTATGGCAACGCAACCAAAAGCAACACAGGAGAACACAGATCACCATCACCACAAAAACAAGGCAGTACACTCCAGGCTCAACTCCAGCAATCATCATTTTTGGGAGACTTGCTTACCGACGTCACTGCCCCACGTGTCGAGTTCTGAATCCTCCTTGGCCCCTTGTCCCGGCATCCCGGGGTTCCGGCACCAGTTGCCGTGAACCCCCCTGGCCAGCAGGGAAGAACAACCACCGAGTCGAGGATTCTTCTCAAATCACGCTTTATTGGAGCCTCTTGGTTGTAGGGAAAGCAGAAAGCGAAGGGCCTAGAGCACTAAACGGCAGCAGCTTATATAGGGAGAGCGGACACGGGTCATGCCTGGATTGGCTACTCGCTCATCTTTCGATGCCCCCGGCCACGGGATTGGCCAAGATTATTGCGCACTACTGCGCATGCGAGAGGTTCCGTCTACAGCCTTGCCATATATGGAGTTGTTTACTCAGTGGTGCAGGGGCTCGGCGCCATCATGTAATGGCGGCCAGAAAATCAGCTCCCTGCACCTATGCAGATAAAAGAAGCTTACAGAAGACCAAATATACTGGATCCCCCCCCCCCAAAAAAAAAGTCCTCTGGCAACATAATAATCAAAACACTAAACATACAGAGCAAAGAAAGAATATTAAGGGCTGTAAAAGGAAAAAGGCCAAGTAACATATAAAGGTAGACCTATCAGAATTACACCTGACTTCTCACTGGAGAAGGTCGTGGTTAACCATCATGCAGACATTAAGAGACCATGGATGCCAGCCCATACTACTATACCCAGCAAAACATTCAATGACCATAAAAGGAGAGAACAAGGGGCTGGGGAGATGGCTCAGAGGTTAAGAGCATTGCCTGCTCTTCCAAAGGTCCTGAGTTCAATTCCCAGCAACCACATGGTGGCTCACAACCATCTGTAATGAGGTCTGGTGCCCTCTTCTGGCCTGTGGTCATACACACAGACAGAATAATGTATACATAATAAATAAATGAATATTTTTAAAAGGAGAAAACAAGATATTCCATGACAAAACTAAATTTCACTAATACCTAGCCACAAACCCACCTTACACAAAATACTAGAAGGAAAAATGCAGCTCCCCCTGCCTCATCCTCCCGTCTTTGGGGCCACAAAATCCCACAGCTCAGCCTGTTTGGGCTCTGGGGACCTGGAATTGAGTGCACCCAGGCCGGTGGGCGGTCCCCTCCTTCATTTGACTGCCCGGGGCAAGTTAGGCCTTTGTCTGAGAGCTGCTTGGCCTGCAAGGGGACCTGACAGTCTGCCGGAGGATCCATCATTCTTTGGGGTGAGTGAGGAGTGAGTGCCCGAACCTCGGCAGCTGCCCGGAGAGGGACCACCGACTCTCCACAACTCCCCCTGCCACCAGCACACTTCCTGCTCTTCCTGCAGGGGTTATTCTCCCCAGATACTGCCTCTCTCTCCCTGTCCCTTCCCAGCTTGCACCCAGAATCCTCCCCCCCTCCCCCTGCCTCATCCTCCCGTCTTTGGAGCCACAAAATCCCACAGCTCAGCCTGTTTGGGCTCTGGGGACCTGGAATTGAGTGCACCCAGGCCGGTGGGAGGTCCACTCCTTCATTTTACTGCCCGGGGCAAGGTAGGCCTTTGTCTGAGAGCTGCCTGGCCTGCAAGGGGACCTGACAGTGTGCCAGAGGATCCATCATTCTTTGGGGTGTCCTGCTCCAGTTCTAAGGCCATCCACCCACAGGGGTCAGACTCTGGCCTCCAGGCAGGTCTGAGGATTCCTGTGGAGGGGTGCGGGCTCCTTCAGATTGTGCTACCAGGTTCGCTGTGTGGTATTCCATCCCGCCCTGCACCCACCTTGGCCCTTTTGTCTGGGCTGCGACCCTGGCCTGCCTGGAATCCCTGATCCTGTGCCCTGACATTCCATCTGAACTGGTGAGTGAATGCGGACCCGGGGGCAACCTGCCCTGGAAGAGAGCACAGACCCCCTACCCCCACTTCCCTCTGCAGGCTTGGGTCAGTTTCTCCCTTCCCTGTGTGTCTCCCAAGCTTTCCCTAGTGTTCTCAGGTGTCCTGCTCCTGTTCTAAGGCCATCCACCCAGAGGAGACAGACCCTGGCCTCCAGGCAGGTCTGAGGATGCCTGCAAGGGAGTGTGGGCTTCTTCACATTGTGACGCAAAGAATAGGTCCTCCTCTGGCACTGGGGAGATCCAACCAGTTTCAGTCACAGCAAAGATTGGTCTAGGACACCAAACGCCTCCGGGCTCCTTTTGAAGGAAGAGATGGGCAGGCGCCAATGCAGGAGCTCCTCCAACAACATGAAAGGCAACATGACATCACCACAAGCCAGACATCCCGAAACAACAAGAATTGAACACCCTACCCCAGAAGATATAGAAGAAACCGACATTAAACAGTACTTTATGAAAATAATAGAGGACCTTAAACAGGAGGTAAAAAACTGCCATAAAGAAATGGAGATGACAAACAAAAAGGTAGACGAAATAAATAAATCTCTCAAAGATACCCAAGAAAAACAAGAAAAACAAGAAAAAGCAATCAAACAGGTAAGGGAAACAGTACAAGACCTTATAAATGAAATGGAGGTATTGAAGAAAACACAATCTGAGGGACGACTGGAAATGGAAACTCTGAGTAAACGAACAGAAACTTCAGAGACAAGTATTTCCAACCGAATACAAGAGATGGAAGAAAGAATCTCGGACTCTGAAGATACTATAGAGGAAATAAACTCACAGATTAAAGAACTAAACAAATCTAACAAATTCTTAACACAAAACATTCAGGAAATCTGGGACACCATGAAAAGACCAAACCTAAGAATAATTGGGGTAGAAGAAGAAGAATTACAACTCAAAGGCCCAGAAAACATATTCAACAAAATTATAGAAGAAAACTTCCCCAACCTAAAGAAGGATGTTCCTATGAAGGTACAAGAAGCCTACAGAACACCAAATAGACTGGATCAAAAGAAAGCATCCCCACGCCATATAATAATCAAAACACAAAACATACAGAATAAAGAACAGATATTAAGAGCTGCAAAGGAAAAAGGTCAAGTAACATATAAAGGGAAACCTATCAGAATTACACCTGATTTCTCAATGGAAACCATGAAAGCCAGAAGAGCTTGGATAGATGTGCTACAGACACTAAGGGAACATGGATGCAAGCCTAGACTACTATACCCAGCAAAGCTTGCATTCACCATTGATGGAGAAAACAAGATATTCCAGGACAAAAACAGATTTAAACAATACGCAGCCACAAATCCAGCCTTGCAGAAAGTAATAGAAGGAAAATCACAAACCAAGGAGTCCAACAATGCCCACAATAACTCAGGCATCCAGCGAACCTTCACCAGCACAACTAGAAGAAGGGAAACACACAAACTCTACTACTAAAAATGACTGAAGTTAACAACCACTGGTCATTAATATCACTTAATACCAATGGACTCAATTCACCTATAAAAAGGCACAGGCTAAGAGACTGGATACGAAAACAGAATCCAACATTTTGCTGTTTACAAGAAACATACCTCAACCACAAAGACAGACACCTACTCAGAGTAAAGGGTTGGGAAAAGGTTTATAAAGCAAATGGCCCTAAGAAACAAGCGGGTGTGGCCATACTAATTTCCAACAAAGTTGACTTCAAATTAAAATCAGTCAGAAGAGATGGAAAGGGACACTTTATACTCATAACAGGAAAAATCCATCAGAATGAAGTCTCAATCCTGAATATCTATGCCCCTAATATAAAAGCTCCCACTTATGTAAAAGAAACACTTCTAGAACTCAAGGCAGCCATCAAACCACACACAATAATAGTTGGAGACTTCAACACTCCTCTCTCACCAATGGACAGGTCAATCAGACAGAAACCTAACAGAGAATTGAAAGACTTAATGGAGGTAATGAACCAAATGGACTTAACAGACATCTATAGAACATTCCACCCAAATAGGAAAGAATATACCTTCTTCTCTGCGGCTCATGGAACCTTTTCGAAAATTGACCATATACTTGGTAACAAAGCAAACTTCCACAGTTACAAAAAAATATTAGTAACCACCTGTGTCTTATCGGATCACCATGGATTAAAATTAGAATTCAACAACAATGCTACCCCCAGAAAGCCCACAAACTCATGGAAACTGAACAGTCAACTACTGACCCACACCTGTGTCAAGGAAGAAATAAAGAAAGAAATTAAAGTCTTTCTTGAATTTAATGAAAACAAAGACACAACATACTCAAACCTATGGGACACAATGAAAGCAGTGCTAAGAGGAAAGTTCATAGCACTAAGTGCCCACTTAAAGAAAACAGAGAAAGCACTCATTGGTGACTTAACAGCACACCTGAAAGCTCTGGAAAAAAAAGAAGCAGACTCACCGAGGAGAAGTAGAAGACTGGAAATAATCAAACTGAGGGCAGAAATCAACAAAATAGAAACACAGAAAACAATCCAAAGAATCAATGAAACAAGAAGCTGGTTCTTGGAGAAAATCAACAAGATTGACAAACCCTTAGCCAAACTAATCAAACGGCAGAGGGAGAACACAAAAATTAATAAGATCAGAAATGAAAAGGGGGACATAACCACAGACACAGAGGAAACTCAGAGAATCATTAGATCTTACTACAAAAGCCTGTATGCCACAAAATTGGAAAATGTAAAAGAAATGGACAGTTTTTTAGATAAATACCATATACCAAAGTTAAACCAGGACCAGGTAAATGCTCTAAATCGTCCTGTTAGTCGCGAAGAATTAGAAACTGTTATCAGAAACCTCCCTACCAAAAAGAGCCCAGGACCAGATGGTTTCAATGCGGAATTCTACCAGAACTTCCAAGAAGACCTAATACCTATACTCCTTAAGGTATTTCATAATGTAGAAACACAAGAGTCACTGCCAAATTCCTTCTATGAAGTTACAGTTACCCTGATACCTAAACCACACAAAGACTCAACCAAGAAAGAGAATTACAGGCCAATCTCACTCATGAACATTGACGCAAAAATTCTCAATAAAATACTGGCAAACCGAATCCAAGAACACATTAGAAAAATTATCCACTACGATCAAGTAGGCTTCATCCCAGAGATGCAGGGCTGGTTCAACATACGAAAATCTATCAATGTAATCCATCATATAAATAAACTGAAGGAAAAAAACCATATGGTCATCTCATTAGATGCTGAAAAAGCATTTGACAAAATTCAGCACCCTTTTATGATAAAAGTTTTGGAGAGATTAGGGATACAAGGGTCATTCCTAAATATAATAAAAGCTATTTACAGCAAGCCGACAGCTAACATCAAATTAAACGGAGAGAAACTCAAGGCTATCCCACTAAATTCAGGAACATGACAAGGCTGTCCACTCTCTCCTTATCTCTTCAATATAGTGCTTGAAGTTCTAGCAATAGCAATAAGACAACATAAGGGAATCAAGGGGATTCAATTTGGAAAGGAAGAAGTTAAACTTTCATTATTTGCAGATGATATGATAGTATACATAAGCGACCCCAAAAACTCCACCAAAGAACTCCTACAGCTGATAAACTCCTTCAGTAATGTGGCAGGTTACAAGATCAACTCCAAAAAATCAGTCGCCCTCCTATACACAAAGGATAAGGAAGCAGAGAGGGAAATCAGAGAAGTATCACCTTTCACAATAGCCACAAATAGCATAAAATATCTGGGAGTATCTCTAACCAAGGAAGTGAAGGATTTATTTGACAAGAACTTTAAGTCTTTGAAGAAAGAAATTGAAGAGGATACCAGAAAATGGAAGGATCTCCCCTGCTCGTGGATTGGGAGGATCAACATAGTAAAAATGGCAATTCTACCAAAAGCAATCTAAAGATTCAATGCAATCCCAATCAAGGTCCCATTAAAATTCTTCACAGAGATTGAGAGGACAATAATCAACTTTATATGGAAAAACAAGAAACCCAGGATAGCCAAAAAAATCTTATACAATAAAGGTTCTTCTGGAGGCATTACCATCCCTGACTTCAAACTCTATTACAAAGCTACAGTATTGAAAACAGCTTGGTATTGGCATAAAAACAGAGAAGTTGACCAATGGAATCGTATAGAAGACCCGGATCTTAAACCACAAACCTACGAACACCTGATTTTTGATAAAGGGGCCAAAAGTACACAATGGAAGAAAGAGGGCATCTTCAACAAATGGTGCTGGCATAACTGGATGTCAACCTGTAGAAGAATGAAAGTAGATCCATATCTATCACCATGCACAAAACTCAAGTCCAAATGGATTAAAGACCTCAATATTAATCTGAACACATTGAGCTTGATAGAGGAGAAAGTGGGAAGTACTCTACAACAAATGGGCACAGGGAACCGTTTCCTGTGCATAACCCCAGCTGCACAGACATTAACGGCAACATTGAGTAAATGGGACCTCCTGAAGTTGAGCAGCTTCTGTAAAGCAAAGGACATTGTCACTAAGACACAAAGGCAGCCTACTGACTGGGAAAAGATCTTCACCAACCCTGCAACTGACAAAGGTCTGATCTCTAAAATATATAAGGAACTCATGAGACTAGACGTTAAAATGCCAATTAACCCAATTAAAAAATGGGGCGCTGAACTGAACAGAGAATTCTCAACAGAAGAAGTTCGAATGGCCAAAAGACACTTAAGGTCATGCTCAACCTCCCTAGCTATCAGGGAAATGCAAATCAAAACAACTTTGAGATATCATCTTACACCTGTCAGATTGGCTAAAATCCAAAACACCAATAATAACCTTTGCTGGAGAGGTTGTGGGGTAAGGGGTACACTCATCCATTGCTGGTGGGAATGCACACTTGTGCAACCACTTTGGAAAGCAGTGTGGCGGTTTCTCAGGAAATTCGGGATCAACCTACCCCAGGACCCAGCAATTCCACTATTGGGAATCTACCCAAGAGATGCCCAATCATACAACAAAAGCATATGCTCATCTATGTTCATAGCAGCATTATTTGTAATAGCCAGATCCTGGAAACAACCTAGATGCCCTTCAGTGGAAGAATGGATGAAGAAACTGTGGAATATATACATGCTAGAATACTACTCAGCGGTAAAAAACAACAACATCTTGAATTTTTCAGGCAAATGGATGGAAATAGAAAACACTATTCTGAGTGAGGTAACCCAGACCCATAAAGATGAACATGGGATGTACTCACTCATATTCGGTTTCTAGCCATAATTAAAGGACATCGAGCCTATAAATTTGGGATCCTTGAGAAGATAATAAGAAGGTGAACTCCCAAAAAAAGATATAGTAATCCTCCTGGATATTGGAAGTAGACACGATCGCCAGGCAAAATTGGGAACTTGAGTGTTGGGCGAGACTGGGCCAAGGGAAGATGGGGAGAGAAAAGTGTGAAGGGGAGAACGGGGGGAGCTCGGAGGAATGGGGTGCTTGGGATATAGGAAGGGTGGATATGGGAGCAGGGAAGCATATATCTTAATTTAAGAGACTTGACCCTAGAGGGGTTCCCAGGTTTCCAGGGAGATGCCCCCAGTTAGTTCCTTGGGCAGCTGAGGAGAGGGAGCCTGAAAAGGCCAGTTCCTATAGCCACACTGATGAATTTCTTGCATATCACCATAGAACCTCCACCTGACGATGGATGAAGAAAATGACAGAGCCCCACATTGGAGCACCAGACTGAGCTCCCAAGGTCCTGATGAGGAGCAGAAGGAGCGAGAACATGAGAAAGAAAGTCAGGACCGTGAGGGAACCTCCAGCTGGCGACAGATGGGGAAGGTGACTGAGCCCCACATTGGAGCACTGGACTGAGCTCCCAAGGTCCTGATGAGGAGCAGAAGGAGCGAGAACATGAGGGAGAAAGTCAGGAACGAGAGGGGTGCGTTCACTCATGGAGACGGTGGGACAGAACTAATGGGAGATCACCAACTCCAGTTGGAATGGGACTGATGGATCATGCGACCAAACCCGTCTCTCTGAATGTGGCCAACAGCGGGGGCTGACTGAGAAGCAAAGGACAATGGCTCTGGGCTCTGATTGTTCTTCATGGACGGGCTCTGTGGGAGCCTTCTCAGCTTGGTCGATCACCTTCCTGGACCTGGGGGGAGTTGGGAGGACCTTGGTCTTAGCATAGAGTGGGGAACCCTGATGGCTCCTTGGCCTTGAGAGGGAGGGAGGGGAGGTATGGATGGAGGGGAGGGGAGGGAAGGGGGAGAAGGAGGGGAGGGAAGGCGGAGGAGGAGGGGAGGGATGGGGGAGGAGGAGGGAAGGAGATGGAAATTTTTTAAATATAAAAAAAATAAACCATGAGAAAAAAAAAAGAAGAAGGAAAAATGCAACCAAAGGAAGTTGGCTACTTCCTTTGAAGACAATTGAAGGTCTCATAGCAGCAAATCCCAAAAAAGGGGAAAATGCACAAATTAACATCACTAACAATGAAAACTAAATTAAGAGGAGACGGCAATCACTGGCCAGTAATATCCCTTAATGTAAATGGACTCAACTCATCTATAAAAAGGCAAAGGCTAGCAGATTGGATTTGAAAACAGAATCCATCCTTCTTCTGCATACAAGAAACACATCTCAACCTCAAACACAGACATCGTCTCAGAGTAAAGGGTTGGGAAAAATATACCAATCAAATGGACCTAAGAAACAAGCATGTGTAGCTATTTAATAACTAATAAAATAAACATAAAGCTTTAAATCAGTCAAAAAGAGATGAGAAAGGTCATTTCATATTAGTCACAGAAAAAATCCATCAAAAGGAAATCTCAATACTGAACATCTATGTCCCTAATACAAGGGCAACTTCATATATAAAGGAAACATTCCTAAAGTTTAAATCATACATTAAACCCCACACACTAATAGTGGGAGACTTCAACACTCGCCTCTCACCACTGGACAGGTCAGTCAGGCAAAAAAAAATGAACAGAGAAATAAGAAACCTAACAGATGTATGACACAAATGGACTTAACAAACATCTATAGAATATTCTATCCAAACATCAAAGAATATACCTTCTTCTCAGCACCTCATGGAACTTCTCAAAACTGACCACATACTCAGTAACAAAACAAATCTCAGCAAATACAAAAAAAATGGAATAACCCAATGTTCTTTATCAGATCACCAGGATTTAAAACTAGAAATCAACAGCAATTCTAATTCCAGAAAACCCCAAATACATGGAAATTAAACAATGTTCACATGAATCATCAACAGGTCAAGGAAGAAATAAGGGAGAAATTAAGACTTTCTAAAATTCAATGAAAATGACCACACAACATACCCAAATTTATGAGACACAATGAAAGCAGTGTTAAGAGGAAAGTTGATAGCACTAAATGCCTACAAAAAGAAGCTGAAAAAAATCCCACAATAGTGAATTAACAGAGCCTTTGAAAACTTTACAACAAAAAGAAGCAAACTCACCCAAGAGAATTAGACACCAGGAAATAATCAAATAGAGAGCTGATATCAACAAAATAGAAACAAAGAAAACAATACAAAGAATCAATGAGACAGAGAATTGGTCCTTCAAGAAAATCAACAAAATAAACAAAGCCTTATCCAAACTAACCAAAAGGCACAGAGAGAATATCCAAATTAACAAAATCAGAAATGAAAAGGGGGACATAACAACAGACACAGAGGAAATACAGAGAATCATCAGGTCATATTTTGAAAACCTGTACTCCACAAAACTAGAAAAGTTAAAGGAAATGGACAACTTTCTGCATAAATATCGCATTCCAAAATAAACCAAGATAATATAAGTAAATTAAACAGACCTATAACTGCTGGAGAAATAGAAAAAGACATCAAAAATCTCCCAACCAAAAAAAAATTCCAGGACCAGATGGTTTCAGCTCAGAATTCTACAAGACTTTCAAAGAAGACCTAATACCAATACTCCTCAAAGTATTCCACACAATAGAAACAGAAGGAACATTGCCAAACTCTTTTTATAGGGCTACAATTACCCTGATACCCAAACCACAGAAAGACATTACTAAGAAAGAAAATTACAGACCAATCTCACTCATGAACATTGATGCAAAAATACTAAATAAAATACTGGCAAATTGAATCCAAGAACACATCAGAACCATCATCCACCATGATCAAGTCAGCTTCATTGCAAAGATTCAATGATGATGGTTCAACATATGAAAATCTGTCAATGTAATAACCATATAAACAAAATGAAAAATAGAAACCACATGATCATCTCATTAGATACTGAAAAGGCTTTTGACAAAATACAACATTCCTTCATGACAAAGGTCTTAGAGAGAACAGAGATAAGAGGAGCATACCTAAACATAATTAAGGCAATATACAGTCAGCCAACAGCCAACATCAAACTAAATGCAGAGAAACTCACAGAGATCCCACTGAAATAAAAAACAAGACAAGATTGTCCACTCTTTCCATATCTGTTCAACATAGTTCTTAAAGTCCTAGCTAGGGCAATAAGACAACAAACGGAGATCAAGGGAATACAAACTGGAAAAGAAGTCAAACTCTCACTGTTTGCTGATGATATGATAGTTTATATAAGTGATCCCAAAAATTCTACCAAGGAACTTCTACAACTCATAAACACTTTCAGTAATGTAGAAGAATACAAGATTAACTCAAAATAAGTAGTAGCTCTCCTGTACAGAGATGATGATAAAGGGGCTGGGAAAGAAATCAGAAAAACATAACCCTTCACAATAGCCACAAATAGCACAAAATATCTCGGAGTAATTCTAACCAAACAAGTGAGAGACTTGTATGACAAGAACTTTAAATTTTTAAAGAAATAAATTGAAGAAGACATCAGAAAATGGAAAGATCTCCCATGCTCTTGAGTAGGCAGAATTAACATAGAAAAAAATGGCAATCTTACCAAAAGCAATCTACATATTCAATGTAATGCCCATCAAAATCCCAGAAAATTCTTCATAGACCTGAAAGAACAATACTCAACTTCATATGGAAAAACAAAAAAACCAGGATAGCCAAAACAATCCTGCATAATAAAAGAACTGCACAATAAAAGAATGGAGGCATTACAATCCTTGACTTCAAACTCTACTACAGAGCTACAGTACTGAAAACAGCCTTGTAATGGCATAAGAACAGAAAGAAGGACCAATGGAACTGAATAGAAGACCCGGATATTAATTCACACACCTTCAAACACCTGTTTTTTTACAAAGAAGCAAAAATTATCAAATGGAAAAAAGAAAGCATATTTAACAAGTGATGCTGTCATAACTGGATATCAACATGTAGAAGAATGAAAATAGACCCATGTCTATCATGAGGCACAAAATTTAAGTCCAAATGGAACAAAGGCCTCAACATAAAGCCAGCCACACTGAACCTTATAGAAGAAAAAGTGGGAAGTACACTTGAATGCATTGACATAGGAGACCACTTCCTAAATATAACCCCAGCATCCCAGACACTGAGAGAAACAATTAATAAATGGGAATGGGACATCCTGAAACTGAAAAGCTTCTGCAAAGGAAAGGACATGATCAACAAAACAAAAAGACAACTTACAGAATGGGAAAATATCTTCATTGACCCCACATCAGACAGAGGTCTGATCTCCAAAATATACAAAGAACTCAAGAAATTGGTCATCAAAAGAACACATAATCCAATAAAAATAAAATGGAGTACAGACCTAAAGAGAGAACTCTCAGCAGAGGAATCTAAAATGGCTGAAAGACACTTAAGAAAATTTTCAACATCCTTAGTCATCAGCGATATGCAAACCAAAACAACCCTGAGGTTCCAAACAACCTGTAAGAATGGCCAAGATCAAAAACACTGATGACAACTTATGCTGAAGAGGTTGTAGGGAAAAGGGAACACTTCTGCATTGCTGGTGGAAATGCAAGCTGGTACAACCCCTTTCAGTATCAGTGTGGTGATATCTCAGAAAAATAGGAAATAACCTTCCTCAAGACCCAGTAATACCACTCTTTGTTATATATGCAAAGGATGCTCAATTGTGCCACAAGGACACATGTTCATAGCAGCATTGTTTGTCATAACCAGAACCTGAAACAACCTAATTGTCTCTCAACTGAAGAATGAATAAGGGCCCTAGTGTTTTCAGGTGTCCTGCTCCTGTATTAAGGCCATCCACCCAAAGGGGTCAGACTCTGGCCTCCAGGCAGG
Source organism: Arvicola amphibius (assembly GCF_903992535.2). Taxonomy (NCBI): domain Eukaryota; kingdom Metazoa; phylum Chordata; class Mammalia; order Rodentia; family Cricetidae; genus Arvicola; species Arvicola amphibius. The sequence continues at coordinate 57,385,721 of NC_052053.1, read as the reverse complement.
TCTGAGGATTCCTGCTGAGGGAATGCGGGCTCCTTCAGATTGTGCTGTCAGGTTTGCTGTGTGATATTCCATCCCGCCCTGCCCCCACCTTGGCCCTTTTGTCCCGGCAGCATCCCTGGGCTGCCTGGAATCCCTAATCCTGTGCCCTGGAATTCCATCTGGACTGGTGAGTGAATGCGGACCCTGGGGCAACCTGCCCTGGAAGAGAGCACAGATCCCCTCCCCCAGCTCCCTCTGCATGCTTGTCTTTGTTTCTCACAACCCTGCCTCTCCCAAGCCTTCCCTAGTGTTTTCAGGTGTCCTGCTCCTGTACTAAGGCCATCCACCCAAAGGGGTCAGACTCTGGCCTCCAGGCAGGTCTGAGGATTCTTGCAGAGGGGTGCCGGCTCCTTCAGATTGTGCTGTCAGTGTTTTCAGGTGTCCTGCTCCTGTGCTGGGGCCGTCCACCCAAAGGGGTCGGGCTCTGGCCTCCAGGCAGGTCTGCGGATTCCTGCAGGGGAGTGCGGACTCCTTCAGATTGTGCTGCCAGGTTAGCTGTGTAATATTCCATCCCGCCCTGCCCCCACCTTGGCCCTTTTGTCCGGGCGGTGTCCCTGGGCTGGGATATAGGAAGGGTGGATATGGGAACAAGGAATTATATATCTTAGTTAAGGGAGCCATTCTAGGGTTGGCAGAGACTTGACTCTAGAGGGGTTCCCAGGTGTCCAGGAAGATGCCCCCAGCTAGTTCCTTGGGCAGCTGAGGAGAGGAAGCCAGAAATGTCCAGATCCTATTGCCATACTCATGAATATCTTGCATATCACCATAGAACCTTCACCTGGCATTGGATGGAGAAAATGATAGAGCCCCACATAGGAGCACCGGACTGAGCTCTCAAGGTCCTGATGAGGAGCAAAAGGAGGGAGATCATGAGCAAGGAAGCCAGGACCGTGAGGAGTGCGTTTACCCATTGAGATGGTGGGACAGATCTAACGGGAGACCACCAAGTCCAGTTGGAATGGGACTGATGGAACAGGGGACCAAACCGGACTCTCTGAATGTGGCTGACGGTGGAGGAGGACTGAGAAACCAAGGACAACGGCAATGAACATGAACTCTACAGCATGGACAGGCTCACTGTGAGCCTTGTCAGTTTGGTTGCTCACCTTCCTGGACTTAGGGGGAGCTAGGAGGATCTTAGACTTAACATAGTGAAGGGAACCCTGATGGCTCTTTGTCTTGGAGAGGGGTGGAGAGGGGGTATGGATGGAAGGCAGGGGAGGGAAGGGGGAGGAGGAGGGAAGGAGATGGAAATCTTTAATAAAAAAAATGAGGAAAAAAAACATGAGAGAACATAAGAAAGAAAGGAACGTGAGGGGTGCGTTCACTCATGGAGACAGTGGGACAGAACTAATGGGAGATCACCAACTCCAGTTGGAATGGGACTGATGGATCATGCGACCAAACCCGTCTCTCTGAATGTGGCCAACAGTGGGGGCTGACTGAGAAGCAAAGGACAATGGCACTGGGCTCTGATTCTTCTGCATGGACAGGCTCTGTGTGAGCCTTCTCAGCTTGGTTGATCACCATCCTGGACCTGGGGGGAGTTGGGAGGACCTTGGTCTTAACATAGAGTAGGGAACCCTGATGGCTCCTTGGCCTGGAGAGGGAGGGAGGGGAGGTATGGGTGGAGGGGAGGGGAGGGAAGGGGCAGGAGGAGGGGAGGGAAGGGGGAGGAGGAGGGGAGGAGATGGAAATTTTTAAATATAAAAAAAACATGAAAAAAAAGAATGAATAAGGAAAATGTGGTACATTTACACAACGGAGTACTACATTGCTGAAAAAATAACAACATCTTGAATTTTGCAAAAAAAAATGGATGGAGCCAGAAAACATTATATTGAGTGAGGTAACCCAGACACAGAAAGACAATTATCACATGCACTCATTCATAGGTGGTTTTTAAACATAAAGCAAAGAAAACACAATAGCATACATAATCCAGTTTCTCTGTGTATATTCCATTTTGCATGGCTTAATTTTTTATTCCTTTTAATCTATGACTATCTCTACTTTGTATCTTTAAAGACTTTTTCTTTTCTTTTAAACCATTTACTTCTTTTATAACACTCTATCACTCTATATTTTTTTTTTCTTCTTTCTCCCAAGCCTACATACTTTTTGAAAACACACTGCAACTTATTTAGAGGTCTTTTATGTCTGAATCTGTCCTTTTTGCCTATCTCTAACCCTTTTATGACCAGGATAGCTTCTAAAATGCTAAGTGCTTCTTAAAAACCTAAGCAATGGAATTGCTAAGGCAAACACAGCCCTGCTTGTTTGCTCTACCCAGTCCAACGTGGTAGAAGTCTGTTCACTGCCACTGAGACTGCTGGGTGAGAGCCATGCTCATTGCCTCAACTCTGGTAGCCATTTGGCCCATGCTGCCACCAAGTAACTTGCAGCATACTGCCCACAAACCCCTTGTGCTTGGCCTCCTGAAAGAGCCAGAATTAATGCTGACAGTGCAGCCCAGGATGCTGCTGTTTTGAAAGCACATGGTTTTTTTTCTACCACTGAATCAAGAAGACTTCTTTTAAAGGAACTGCAGCAGGCCTCCAGCAAGCAGAGCCCATTCAAAAAAAAACTACTAAACTTTGTTTTTTAGTGTCTAGAATTCTTTTCCAAGCCCTCTCAGGTTTTATGTGAATTTACCTGGCACACATAAGAGCACCAATTTGTAGTAAGAGGGCTGTTAGTTCATTTCCAGCTGCTCAGCCCCAAAATAATCACACAGAAACCATATTATTTGCAATACTATTTGGCCAATGACTTATGTGTATTTCTGGCTAACTCATACCTTAAATTAAACCTCCATTAATCTGTGTATTGCCATAAGACTGTGGCTTTCTGGGTAAAGTTCCGGTGTTTGTATTCGGTGGGGCTACATGGCTTCCTGACTCCACCTTCTTTCTCCCAGCACTCAGTTTAGTTTTTTCCACCTACCTAAGTTATGTCTTGCACAGGCCCAGGACAGTTTCTTTATTAACCACTGGTATTCACAGCATACAAAGAGGAATCCCACATCATATATATTTAGGTTTGTATATGTGTGGAACAATTAAAGAAAAGAGGCCAAGGATCTGAATAAGAGCAAGAGGGTACATGATAGGTACTAGAGAAAGGAAAGAGAAGGGAGAAAATTATGTAATTATATTAATTTCAAAAAATAAAAATATATGAAAAATATCAAGAACACTACACCTTTAAACATCAGCACACAGTGTCGCAAAAGTGCTCAGTTGACTATTGTTATGTGAGCATGTGCTTGTCTCTGGGATTGATTGATTCTCCAGAAAACCTTCTCTTACAACTTATATTAGTAAATCTCCATACAAATATCTTGAAATCTAGAAAAATGACAAGTTTACCCCAAATCACAACTTCTCATTGAATGATTAAAGTCCAAGATCTCCACTTCCAGGCATCCTCTGGCAACAGCCTCAGGTCTAATCCCTATACACATTTCCTTCAAAATCACAATAACAACAAATCACTAATTGTCTAAGATGTAAAGAAATTTGTGAACCCTGAGGTTCCACAGGATCTGTTCTCCCAAGACTCCCTTCTTAATGAGATCCCTGGGGTTGGTAAGTGGAAAAACCACCTGTCTCCTTGGAGTGAGATCATGTGAAGGGCAAATAATCTCCTTCCAGATCCTTGTCCCTTATTCACCATTATTGAAATTTAAAGAGGTCAGTAGTAGCAGCCAAAGTGGGAGAAAGCCACATATTCCATATGTTCCTCATGTCTGGAGCCACATTTGAAAGTTTATTACTCTGAAAAAGAGAAGAGTGGTGAGAACACAAAAATACATGTGCACCCACAGATACACACCCACACCTCACCTGAAAAGTCTTTTACTTTCTAGTCTGACATGAAAGCTTTGATTGTCCTCGCAGCCACTCTTCCACTTCTAACCACCACTGCAAATGACACTGATGAGAAGATGCATGAACCCCTGTACAGGTACCCTGGAAATTACTGGCCCATATCTGAGTAAGTTTTGCTATCCTTAGTTTTTATCCTTAAATTGTTATACTGCTCACAAGTCCTACAATCATGGAAAGGAAATTATTTATGTTTTATGATGCCCTCTTTTTTAATGTATAAAATCTTGGACTCAACATGGCTGAAACTACAAACCAAGTCCTTTGCCTATGCTTCCTAGATTTTGGGAATACTCCTTTAACTTCCAGTACCATGTCTCCATACTTACATAAAACAGGAAAGATATGGATTTTATTTGACTTCACCGATATAAAGGAGCTTAACACTTTGGAAGAAACAGCAGCAGCTGCCATGATGATGATGGACAAAGCCCAGCTTCTATAGGCCCAGCCCTGCCTACTTGTCCCTAAACCCAGATTATCTAGCCTCATCTGAGCATCTTCAGAATAGCATGGACCATAAGCTTATACAAGACTGTGTAAGGAGAGAGAAAACTTCTGGTAAGGTTGGATTTTCATAATACTCCAATTGACATGTTAGCTCGTGGCACCAGGGAAATCACCACCTCTCTGAGCCTCATGTTTTTTTCTATTACGTGAAGTATATGACATCAGGCACATAATCAACAAGAGTAGAGTTTGAAGATGTCTTGGGCTACAGAACAAGTCTGACTCTTGCTTAAAATACAAACAAAAAGCATATTATTTAGATTTTTTCATACTGCATATTATGTGGTCACGCAATAAATGCAACACATATATAGAATTCTCCAGTTTAAAAAAAGGACCTAGAAACTTTCCTTTCAGAGTTCTCACTCCTGACCCTTCCTTGATGAACCATGAGGCTCCCAGAGAGCACAGTTTGGGAACTTATGAAATAGGCAAGTTCTAGATAGTTCATAATGATAGTCCAGGGTCATGTGTTTCATTCTGTTCCCCATGATTTTACATTGTAAGATTAAATGCTCTATTTATAACATGGGGAGATTCCTCTTTGTCTCTAGCACCTTGAAATGGTGGCAAAGCTTGAATGGATTATGGATCAATTAGCCTAAGAAAGAAAGATACCAATATCACCAGGAAACAGAGGAAGTTGGGTCTTCCAGGTTTTTAGGTCTCCACTCTTGAGTTTCAACCCATCTTACATAGATTTCAAAATACCAAAGGTTACAATTTAGAACTCCTTATTGACCATACTTGAGCTGCATGATTTGTCATCCTGTTCCTGGTGGGCTCATGCTTTGGGGAAGAAAATAAAAAAGGAATCCCCTGAATTATATTTAAGACTTGAGATTCTTTTTTTAATACACAGGTTTTGAACACAAAATTATACTAACCACACATTGCCAGCACTAAACCACTTTAATTTTATTTACTTTTCTGTGTTTTGTTCACTTGTGAATTTGCTCCTATTACTCCCTGATTCTAATGTGTTTAATGTTCATCTGTGCAGGCACATGGGTTATTATGCTTAATTTTAATTAACATAAAACATGTTGTGCAGTGAATCTCATTCACCTTCTTATCCTTTTCACCCAAAATGTTTCTCCTTGAAATCCATCAGTGTTGTTCTGGGAAATTCTAGTCCATTGTTGATAAATAGCTCCATGGTGAGCTTCTGTCACATTTATCAATCCAATGATAGACACCCAGACAGCCTCAACTAACAATGGCACCAAAACAATCCAATCTTTGAATTTCCCTGTGGCGGCCTCTCTCCTGAGAATAAAGACATTTAGAATTTCCAGGTTGTAAAATATTAAGAAACCAATTTACACAGATGGTATACACAAGTCCATATTACCCACATACCTACCAGCCTGTGTCCTTATCCTCCACACTAGCATTTCCTAAGCTAACAAATATAAAGGGAAAAATTGCTTATTTTAATTCACCTCTGAAATTACCATTGAGTTTCAGCATCCATTTATACACTCAGAAACATTTCAGCTTTCTCACACACTTATATTGGTGTTATATTTTTCTTGCTGAAGCAAAGATGACCATTGGTATTAGTATTCTGGATATTAGCACCTCATCTGTTAAGTGTTGCAAGCTACTTCTAGTCTTCACTGTGTCTGTTTTATTCACCATTATGTTGTAAACAACTTAGTTTTGCCTTTCAGGTTTTTTTAATCACCAGGCATATTACCTAAGCTCTACCCCTTCTAATTTATAGATTCACCTAAATATCATTTTCTTTGTGTTCCATGGAGTCAAACATTATGCATAAAGCATAAATAAATCCATTTTAATTCCAACTCAATTATAATTTTAATTATACTACTTCTTGATAAGGTAAACTAGTATTCCAGCACACCAAAACATTTTCTCTCCCACTGGCTTCTTAGGGCCATCGTTTTCCTGTGTTAAGTTCTTAGATAAATGTTCCTCTTATTCTGGACAGTGGTACACTGAGTTCTGGGATAGTGTTTGGGGATATTTAAATTAGAGAATAGAATTTTTTTAATTATTTGTCTCCTTGAGATTTTCTATGAAACAAGACTAAGCAAAAAGTAATAAAAAAAATATGGGCCTGGGCAATGGCTCCACAGTCCAGATTACTAGCTGCTCCTATAGAGGACCCAAGTTCTATTCCCAACATCCACATTACCATGCTAATAACTATATGAAACTCCCTCTAAGGCTAAGGCTTTGTGAAATTTCCCCATCCGTGTTGACATGTCAACTGATGAGGTCATTATGCAGGCCTTATTTAGGTAACAATGTTGATATTTCACAGATGTAACATTTCTACAATATAAAGAATACTGTCTTGAAGCAGGCACCCAGTCTTCTGGATCTTGCAATCTTTCTGCCCCTTCTTCAAAGATGTTCCGTGAGCCTTAGGTACAGGAGTCTATGATGTAGTTGTACTAACCAATGTACTACGATGTAGTTGTGTAACTCAGACACTTACTCTCTGCAACTTGGCAATGTATGGACCTCTGTAGTAGTTTTCACCTGATACAAAAAGAAGCTTCTTTAATAAGGGTTATGTGTGTCTAAGGTTAGTAACCAACATCTGCTGAATTAAACTTAAGTACTCAGTATGAGGAACTTATGCCTGGCACTGTAAACCTAGCAAGTACTCACAGCTGGAGAGGCATAGACCTTGAAGGGAAACTGCTTCCATCTTCTTAAATCAACACAGTTTCTAAGTGTATTCTGAGCTACATTTTATCTGGCATTTTCTATTGGTCAATTGTCTGTTCTTACACCAAAACACACTATTTTATATTATTAAGGTCTTTCTTTGTCAGTCTTAATTTCCAAAGGGACAAGTGTTTTTACTTTAATCTTTGTCATTGTTGCTCAGCTTTTTATTGCTGGCATATAACACATTTTCGTCAAATCTGTTTCTCCCTCTACCATTATTTCCCTCCCAATCCACATATTTTTAGAAAATTCTTTGATTTCTACACTTTTAATTTAATAAATGCATTGTTTTTTCTCTCTTTTACTTTAGATTTACTGCTTTTTTTGTTTGTTTGTAGGGGGTTCTTTTTTCATTCAGGAATTAAACCCAGAGCCTCATAAATACTAGACAAGTATTCTATTATGGAGCTACATTCTCAGCCCAATTTAACTTCTTATTGAGATATAAAGTCTCACTAAGCTGCCTAGGTTGACCTGGAAATGAAGATTTCTTACCCCTGGTGAGTAGCTGGGATTAGAGGTGTGCATTTATATACTCAGTTTTCATTTTTATTTCATCAGTACTTAGATTATTATGTGATATTTTATGCAAAAGTATATTAATTAGGGTGTTTGCTCATGTCTAATTTCTTTTTTTATTATTGATTAAATAACTGCTTGGCCCATTAGCTCTAACTTCTGTATATTACTAAGAGGTCATGGTGTACCAGCAAAGTTTCAGCACATCTACCTCGGCTGTGAATCCATGGCTTCCCCTGACTCTGCCTTCTTTCTCCCAGAATCTAGTTCCCTTTTACCCCTGCCTACCTATGTTCTTCCCTATCAATAGGACAAGGCAGTTTCTTATTCATTAATGGTAATTACAGCACACAGAGGGGACCCCAACATCATGTCTTTTCTGTATAAATAAAAAGGAAGGCTTTAACTTGAACATAGTAAAATTACATATAAAATGTTAATAAGCAAGTTAGAATACATTTATTTTATCTTCTATCATAACTAAGGAAAACTGTAACTATAATTATAAATTCTTCAACTCTATTAAAGGCTCCAGAAAAATATAATATTACCTAAGTTAACAGGAAGTATATTGTAAGCAACTTTTTATCTTTTTTGGTTTATTTTTTCTATTTAAAAATTTCCATCTCCTCCCCTCTTCCTCACCCTTCCCTCCTCTCCCCTTTCCCCATACCCCCCACTCTCCCTTTTCAGGCCAAGGAGCCATCGGGTTCCCTACTCTATGATAAGACCAAGATTCTCCCAACTCCCCCCAGGTCCAGGAAGGTGATCAACCAAGTTGAGAAGGCTCCCACAGAGCCTGTCCATGCAGAAGAGTCAAAGATCAGCCCCTTTATCCTTGGCTTCTCTGTCAGCCTCCACCGTTGGCCACATTCAGAGAGTCTGGTTTGGTCTCATGTTCCATCAGTCCCAATCCAACTGGAGTTGGTGATCTCCCATTAGTTCTGTACCACCGTCTCCATGGGTGAATGCACCCCTCACGGTCCTGACTTTCTTTCTCATGTTCTCTCTCCTTCTGCTCCTCATCAGGACCTTGGGAGCTCAGTCCGGTGCTCCAATGTGGGGTTCAATCATTTTCTTCATCTATCGCCAGGTGGAGGTTCTATGGTGATAGGCAAGAAATTCATCAGTATGGCTATAGGAACAGGCCTTTTCAGGCTCCCTCTCCTCAGCTGCCCAAGGAACTAACTGGGGCGTATTCCTGGAAATCTGGGACACCCTCTAGGGTCAAGTCTCTTGACAACCCTCAGATGGCTCCCTAAATTAAGATATATGTTTCCCTGCTCCCATATCCACCCTTCCTGTATCCCAAGCATCCCATTCCTCCGAGCTCCTCCCCGTTCTCCCCTTCATGCTTTTCTCTCCGCATCTTCCCTTGAACGCGTCTCGCCCCACCCTCAAGTTCCCAATTTTTGCCTGGCGATCCTGTCTACTTCCAATATCCAGGAGGATTACTATATCTTCTTTGGGGGGTTCACCTTCTTATTATCTTCTCAAGGATCCCAAATTATAGGCTCGATGTCCTTTAATTATGGCTAGAAACCGATTATGAGTGAGTACATCCCATGTTAATCTTTTTGGGTCTGGGTTACCTCACTCAGAATAGTGTTTTCTATTTCCATCAATTTGCATGCAAAATTAAAGATGTCATTGTTTTTTACCGCTGAGTAGTATTCTAGCATGTATATATTCCACAGATTCTTCATCCTTTCTTCCACTGAAGGGCATCTAGGTTGTTTCCAGGATCTGGCTATTACAAATAATGCTTCTATGAACATAGTTGAGCAAATGGTTTTGTAGAATGATTGGGCATCTCTTGGGTAGATTCCCAATAGTGGAATTGCTGGGTCCTGGGGTAGGTTGATCCCGAATTTCCTGAGAAACCGCCACACTGCTTTCCAAAGTGGTTGCACAAGTGTGCATTCCCACCAGCAATGGATGAGTGTACCCCTTACCCCACAACTTCTCCAGCAAAGGTTATCGTTGGTGTTTTGGATTTTAGCCAATCTGACAGGTGTAAGATGATATCTCAAAGTTGTTTTGATTTCTATTTCCCTGATAGCTAAGGAGGTTGAGCATGACCTTAAGTATCTTTTGGCCATTTGAACTTCTTCTGTTGAAAATTCTCTGTTCAGTACAGAGCCCCATTTTTAATTGGGTTAATTAGCATTTTAAAGTCTAGTCTCTTGAATTCCTTCTATATTTTAGAGATCAGACCTTTGTCAGTTGCAGGGTTGGTGAAGATCTTTTCCCAGTCAGTAGGCTGCCTTTGTGTCTTAGTGACAATGTCCTTTGCTTTACAGAAGCTGCTCAGCTTCAGGAGGTCCAATTTATTCGATGTTGCCCTTAATGTCTGTGCAGCTGGGGTTATGCATAGGAAACAGACTCCTGTGCCCATTTGTTGTAGAATACTTCCCACTTTCTCCTCTATCCAGCTCAATGTGTTCAGATTAATATTGAGGTCTTTAATCCATTTGGACTTGAGTTTTGTGCATGGTGATAGATATGGATCTACATTCATGTTTCTACACATTGACATCCAGTTATGCCAGCACCATTTGTTGAAAATGCCCTCTTTCTTTCATTGTGTACTTTTGGCTCCTTTATCAAAAATCAGGTGTACATAGGTTTGTGGTTTAAGATCCGGGTCTTCTATAAGATTCCATTGGTCAACTTCTCTGTTTTTATGCCAATACCAAGCTGTTTTCAATACTGTAGCTCTGTAATAGAGATTGAAGTCAGGGACAGTAATGCCTCCAGAAGTACATTTATTGTATAAGACTTTTTTGGCTATCCTGGGTTTCTTGTTTTTCCATATAAAGTTGATTATTGTCCTCTCCATATCTGTGAAGAATTTTGATGGGATCTTGATGGGGATTGCATTGAATCTATAAACTGCTTTTGGTAGAATTGCCATTTTTACTATGTTGATCCTCCCAATCCACAAGCAGGGGAGATCCTTCCATTTTCTGGTATCCTCTTCAAATTCTTTCTTCAAAGACTTAAAGTTCTTGTCAAATAAATCCTTCACTTCCTTGGTTAGAGTTACTCCCAGATATCTTATGCTATTTGTGGCTATTGTGAAAGGTGATACTTCTCTGATTTCCCTCTCTGCTTCTTTATGATTTGTGTAAAGGAGGGCGACTGATTTTTTGGAGTTGATCTTGTAGCCTGCCACATTACTGAAGGAGTTTATCAGCTGTAGGAGTTTTTGGTGGAGTTTTTAGGGTCGCTTATGTACAGTATCATATCATCTGCAAATAACGAAAGTTTAACTACTTCCTTTCCAAATCGAATCCCCTTGATTCCCTTATGTTGTATTATTGCTATTGCTAGAACTTCAAGCACTATATTGAAGAGATAAGGAGAGAGTGGACAGCCTTGTCGTGTTCTGGAATTTAGTGGGATAGCCTTGAGTTTCTCTCCGTTTAATTTGATGTTAGCTGTCGGCTTGCTGTAAATAGCCTTTATTATATTTATGAATGACACTTGTATCCCTAATCTCTCCAAGTGCTTTTTCATAAAAAGGTGATGAATTTTGTCAAATGCTTTTTCAGCATCTAATGAGATGACCATATGGTTTTTTTCCTTCAGTTTATTTATATGATGGATTACATTGATAGATTTTCGTATGTTGAACCAGCCCTGCATCTCTGGGATGAAGCCTACTTGATCGTAATGGATAATTTTTCTAATGTGTTCTTGGATTCGGTTTGCCAGTATTTTATTGAGAATTTTTGCGTTAATGTTCATGAGTGAGATTGGCCTGTAATTCTCTTTCTTGGTTGAGTCTTTGTGTGGTTTAGGTATCAGGGTAACTGTAGCTTCATAGAAGGAATTTGACAGTGACTCTTGTGTTTCTATATTATGAAATACCTTAAGGAGTATAGGTATTAGGTCTTCTTGGAAGTTCTGGTAGAATTCTGCATTGAAACCATCTGGTCCTGGGCTCTTTTTGGTAAGGAGGTTTCTGATAACAGTTTCTAATTCTTCGCGACTAACAGGACTATTTAGAGCATTTACCTGGTCCTGGTTTAACTTTGGTATATGGTATTTATCTAAAAAACTGTCCATTTCTTTTACATTTTCCAATTTTGTGGCATACAGGCTTTTGTAGTAAGATCTAATGATTCTCTGAGTTTCCTCTGTGTCTGTGGTTATGTCCCCCTTTTCATTTCTGATCTTATTAATTTTTGTGTTCTCCCTCTGCCGTTTGATTAGTTTGGCTAAGGGTTTGTCAATCTTGTTGATTTTCTCCAAGAACCAGCTTCTTGTTTCATTGATTCTTTGGATTGTTTTCTGTGTTTCTATTTTGGTGATTTCTGCCCTCAGTTTGATTATTTCCAGTCTTCTACTTCTCCTAGGTGAGTCTGCTTCTTTTTTTCCAGAGCTTTCAGGTGTGCTGTTAAGTCACCAATGGGTGCTTTCTCCGTTTTCTTTAAGTGGGCACTTAGTGCTATGAACTTTCCTCTTAGCACTGCTTTCATTGTGTCCCATAGGTTTGAGTATGTTGTGTCTTTATTTTCATTAAATTCAAGGAAGATTTTAATTTCTTTCTTTATTTCTTCCTTGACCCTGGTGTGGCTCAGTAGTTGACTGTTCAGTTTCCATGAGTTTGTAGGCTTTCTGGGGGTAGCATTGTTGTTGAATTCTAATTTTAATCCATGGTGATCCGATAAGACACAGGTAGTTACTAATATTTTTTTGTAACTGTGGAAGTTTGCTTTGTTACCAAGTATATGGTCAATTTTCGAAAAGGTTCCATGAGCCGCAGAGAAGAAGGTATATTCTTTCCTATTTGGGTCGAGTGTTCTATAGATGTCTGCTAAGTCCATTTGGTTCATTACCTCCATTAAGTCTTTCAATTCTCTGTTAGGTTTCTGTCTGATTGACCTGTCCATTGGTGAGAGAGGAGTGTTGAAGTCTCCTACTATTAGTGTGTGTGGTTTGATGGCTGCCTTGAGTTCTAGAAGTGTTTCTTTTACATAAGTGGGAGCTTTTATATTAGGGGCATAGATATTCAGGATTGAGACTTCATTCTGAAGGATTTTTCCTGTTATGAGTATAAAGTGTCCCTTTCCATCTCTTCTGATTGATTTTAGTTTGAAGTCAACTTTGTTAGAAATTAGTATGGCCACACCGGCTTGTTTCTTAGGACCATTTGCTTGATAAACCTTTTCCCAACCCTTTACTCTGAGTAGGTGTCTGTCTTTGTGGTTGGGGTGTGTTTCTTGTAAACAGCAGAATGTTGGATCCTGTTTTTGTTTCCAATCTCTTAGCCTGTGCCTTTTTATAGGTGAATTGAGTCCATTGATATTAAGTGATATTAATGACCAGTGGATGTTAACTCCGGTTGTCATTTTTTATTTGGTACTAGAGATTGTGTGTTTCCTTTCTTTGAGATGTGCTGGTGAAGGGTCGCTAGATGTCTGAGTTATTTTGGGCAATGCTGGACTCCTTTGTTTGTGAATTTCCTTCTATTACTTTCTTTAAGGCTGGATTTGTGGCTATGTATTGTTTAAATTTGTTTTTATCCTGGAATATTTTGATTTCTCCATTTATAGTGAATGAAAGCTTGGCTGGGTATAGTAATCTGGGCTTGCATGCATGGTCTCTTAGTTTCTGCAAAACATCTATCCAGGACCTTCTGGCTTTCATGGTTTCCATAGAAGTCAGGTGTTAGTCTGATAGGTTTACCTTTATATGTTACTTGACCTTTTTCCTTTGCAGCTCTTAATATTCCTTCTTTATTCTGTATGTTTTGTGTTTTGATTATAATATGGCAAGGGGATTTTTTTTTTGATCCAGTCTATTTGGTGTTCTGCAAGCTTCTTGAACCTTAATAGGAATATCTTTCTTTAGGTTTGGGAAGTTTTCTTCTATAATTTTATTAAGTATATTTTCTGGACCATTGAGCTGTATTTCTTCTCCTTCTTCTACATCTATTATTCTTAGGTTTGGTCTTTTTATTGTGTCCCAGATTTCCTGAATGTTTTGTGATGAGAATTTGTTGGATTTGCTGTTTTCTTTGATCAGTGTGTTTATTTTCTCTATGGTATCTTCAGAATCTGAGATTCTTTCTTCTATCTCTTGTATTCTGTTGGTTATGCTTGTTTCTGTAGTCTCTGTTCGTTTACATAGATTTTCCATATCCAGCTGGCCCTCGAGTTCTATTTTCTTCCTTGCCTCCATTTCAGTTTTCAAGTATTGCACTGTTTCCTTTATCTGTTTGATTGTTTTTTCTTGGTTTCCTAGGATATCATTTACGGATTTACTCAATTCTTCAAACTTTTTGTTATTCTTCTCGTCCATTTCCTTAAGGGAGTTTTTCACCTCCTGTTTAAGGGACTCTATTACTTTCATAAAGTCAATTTTTTCTACTTCTTCTTGATTAGTGTGTTCAAGTCCTCCTCTTATAAGTTCGCTGGGTTCTGGTGCTTTCATGTTGTTTTTCAAATTGTTGGAGGAATTCTTGCATTGGCGCCTGCCCATTTCTTCCTCTAAATAATCCCCTTTGGGTCTTCTTTTAGAAGTTCAATTCACCCCAATGAATTCAATTCACTCACCCCAATGAATGATGGATCCTCTGGCAGACTGTCAGGTCTCCTTGCAGGCCAAGCAGTTCACTGACAAAGGCCTACCTTGCTGCAGGCAGGCTAATGAAGGAGGGGACTTCCCACCGGCCTGGGTCCCCGGATCCCAAACAGGCTGAACTGTGGGATTTTGTGGCCCCAAAGATGGGAGGATGAGGCGGGGGGGGGGGGGGTTCTGGGTGCAAGCTGGGAAGGGACAAGAAGAGAGAGGCAGTATCCGGGGACAATAACCCCTGCAGGAAGAGCAGGAAGTGTGCAGGTGGAGGGGAGTTGGGGAATGTCGGTAGTCCCTCTCTGGGCAGCTGCCGCGGTTCAGGCACTCACTCCTCATTCACCCCAATGAATGATGGATCCTCTGGCCGACTGTCAGGTCTCCTTGCAGGCCAAGCAGCTAGCTGACAAAGGACCTACCTTGCTGCAGGCAGCAGGCTAATGAAGGAGGGGACCTCCCACAGGCCTCGGTGCACTCAATTCCAGGTCCCCAGAGCCCAAACAGGCTGAGCTGTGGGATTTTGTGGCCCCCAAAGATGGGAGGATGAGGTGGGGGGGGGTTCTGGGTGCAAGCTGGGAAGGGACAGGAAGAGAGAGCCGTTTTTTGCTTTTTCATATGAAGTTAAGTACCGTACTTTCGAAGTCTATGAAAAATTTTGCTGGGATTTTGATGGATTGCATTTAAGTGTAGATTGCTTTTGGTAAGATTGCTATTTTTATTATGTTAATTCTATGTATCCAATAGCATGGGAAATCTTTCCACTTACTGGTGTTTTCCTCAATTTCTTTCTTCAAAGATTTAAAGTTCTTGTCATACAAGTCTTCCTCTTGTTTGGTTAGAGTTACTCCGAGATATTTTATTCTATTTGTGGCTATCATGATTTCTTTTTCAGCCCATTTATCATTTGTGTACAGGAGGGCTACTGATTTTTTTCTCCTCAACTCTTTGCCTGTGCCTTTTTATAGGTGAATTGAGTCCATTGATATTCAGTGATATTAATGACCAGTGTTTGTTAACTCCGGTTATTTTTTTGTAGTAGAGTTTGTGTGTTTCCCTTCTTCTAGTTGTGCTGGTGAAGGGTCGCTAGATGCCGGAGTTATTGTGGGCATTGTTGGACTCCTTGGTTTGTGATTTTCCTTCTATTACTTTCTGCAAGGCTGGATTTGTGGCTACGTATTGTTTAAATCTGTTTTTGTCCTGGAATATCTTGTTTTCTCCATTGATGGTGAATGCTAGCTTTGCCGGGTATAGAAGTCTGGGCTTGCATTCATGTTCCCTTAGTGTCTGTAGCACAAGACCTTCTGGCTTTCATGGTTTCCAGTGAGAAGTCAGGTATAATTCTGATAGG
This sequence comes from Arvicola amphibius, assembly GCF_903992535.2. Taxonomy (NCBI): domain Eukaryota; kingdom Metazoa; phylum Chordata; class Mammalia; order Rodentia; family Cricetidae; genus Arvicola; species Arvicola amphibius. The sequence continues at coordinate 57,370,121 of NC_052053.1, read as the reverse complement.
TTTCCCTTTGTATGTTACTTGACCTTTTTCCTTTGCATCTCTTAATATCTGTTCTTTATTCTGTATGTTTTGTGTTTTGTTTATTATATGGCGTGGGGATGCTTTCTTTTGATCCAGTCTATTTGGTGTTCTGTAGGCTTCTTGTAGCTTCATAGCAATATCCTTCTTTAGGTTGGGGAAATTTTCTTATATAATTTTGTTAATATATTTTCTGGGCCTTTGAGTTGTAATTTTTCTCCTTCTTATACCCCAATTATTCTTAAGTTTGGTCTTTTTATAGTGTCCCAGATTTCCTGGATGTTTTGTGTTAAGTATTTGTTGGATTTGTTTTTTTCTTTAATCTGTGATTTTATTTCCTCTATAGTATCTTCAGAGTCAGAGATTCTTTCTTCCATGTCTTGTATTCGATTGGAAATACTTGTCTCTGAAGTTTCTGTTCGTTTACTCAGAATTTCCATTTCCAGTCTTCCCTCGGATTGTGTTTTCCTCATTACCTCCATTTCATTTTTCAGGTCTTGTACTGTTTCCCTTACTTGTTTGATTGCTTTTTCTTGTTTTTCTTGTTTTTCTTGGGTATCTTTGAGAGATTTATTAATTTCATCTACTTTTTTGTTTGTCATCTCCATTTCTTTATGGCAGTTTTTTACCTCCTGTTTAAGGTCCTCTATTATTTTCATGAAGTACTGTTTAAGGTCGGTTTCTTCTATTTCTTCTGGAGTAGGGTGTTCAATTCTTGTTTTGGGATGACTGGATTCTGGTGATGACATGTTGCCTTTCGAGTTGTTGGAGGAGTTCTTGCATTGGTGCCTGCCCATCTCTTCCTTCAAATGGAGCTAGGAGAGACTTGGTGACTTGTTCCAATCCTTGCTCTGATGAATTGGGTGGATCTCCTCGGTGCCTGGGCAGAAGCTATTCCTTGCAGCACAATCTGAAGGAGCCCGCACTCCCTTACAGGGCTCCTCAGACCTGCCTGGAGGGCAGCCTCTCCTCCCTCTGGTTAGGTGGCCTTTGGACACTTGAATACACTAGGGAAGGCCGTCCAGATGGGACTCCACAGCACTGAATCAGGGATTCCTTGTAGCTGAGGCATGCCTCCCAGATGTGTCTTCCGGTTTTAAGATCTGGTGTCTTTGCTCCCAGATGTGTCTTCTGGTCCACCTAGATGTGTCTTCTGGTCCTCCCAGTGTGTCTTCTGGTCTTAATGTCCAGTGTCTTTGCTGGCCCGGGAGTTCTGGAGAGGGCCTACCTTGCTGCAGGCAGGCTAATGAAAAAAAGAAGTTCCCACCCACCGGTTGCACTCCCTACACAGTCCCAGCGCCCTGCTTGGGCTGAGCTGGAGATGTTATGAACCCAAAGAGGGGAGGTAGAAGGGACAGTTTTTCTAGGTGCAAGCTGGGTGGGGTCAGAAGGTGGGAGGCAATAGCTAGTGAGACTAGCCCCAGCCAGGAAGACTAGAGAGTGTAGCTGGTCAGGGAGTGGCTGTGATCCCTCTCCCAGGCTGCTGCCCAGGGGGCAGGAAGTCACTTACCTCCCAGATGTGTTTTCTGGTCCTAATATCCAGTGTCTTTGCTGGCCAGGGAGTTCCGGAGAGGGCCTACCTTGCCGCAGGCAGGCTAATGAAACAAAGAAGCTTCTGCCCACCGGTTGCACTCCCTATGCAGTCCCAGAGCCCTGTTTGGGCTGAGCTGGAGATGTTATGAACCCAAAGAGGGGAGGTAGAAGGGATGGTTTTTCTGGGTGCAAGCTGGGTGGGGTCAGATGATGGAGGCAGTAGCTAGTGAGACTAGCCCCAGCCAGAAGACTAGACAGTGTAGCCAGTCAGGGAGTGGCTGTGATCTAAATGCCATATTCTTAAGGTCTCTGAAAGATTTGAAGAATATCTAAGTGAGATATATCTCTATATATCTATAAAATCTAACTAACATGACTACAAGCTTGACTATTAAAGATGACTCTCTATTAACCTGTATTTCTCACATACATTACATTTTTAAATGAGCTACACAATCACAACACCTTAATCAAGATCAGAAATACATATACATATAACAAAATTGACCTTAAATTCGCATCAATAAAGCAAGATCCATACCAATGCAAATTATTCATATCTATATCATATCCCCCTTTAAATGTAAATGAACATTTATAAACAATATTTGGGAATATAGGCATAGTTATTTCTCTCCAAACTTCTTCCTGCTGTATGGGGACACTATTAATCAAGTCTTTCATGGTGTATTCTATGTGCTAGGTTCATCTCAGTCCACCAATTGGGCAAAGTAACTTTTTGAGGATGTTCACAGTGACCTTTCAGGAGGCCTTAGTCCATGAAACCATATTTGCCTGGAGGCAATCCACAGGTTCTCATCTTCTGTTTTAACAAAAGAAGAATCTCTTTTCCAAAGCATCATATCCTTAGACCCAAATTCTAAAGTCAAAATACCTTTATAATATACATACTGGTTTAGCTTAGCAGCACATACAATGAAATGTCTCCTTCACAGGAGACATTTAGCTCCTTCACAGTCAAAAAAATTCAAAGAAAACACAATATACACATAATCCAGACTCTCTGTGTGAATTTTCCATTTTTATGTGTCTTATTTTTCTTTACTTCTTTTAATCTATGACTATCTGTACTCTGTCTCTTTAAAGACTTTACTCCCCTTTTCTTAAAGAATTAACTTTATTGTATGACTCTCTATACTCTTTTTCTTCTCTCTCCCAATCCTACATACATTTTTCCAACACTATAACCCATTGAGAGGTCTTTTATGTCTGAATCTGTCCTATTGCATTGTCGGTAACTCTCTACTGTCTTGAAGAGCTTTTAAAATGCTAAGCAGCTTGGTTGTAGTTGCTCTGGATGCTGGCTTCGCCTCACTCCAATTTTAAAATGGTGGAAATACCACCAGTGCTACCAGGCAGGAGCCATCCCTAGCAGTCCAACCCCAAGAATGAGCATGCAGCACATAAACCCTTTTTATCTGAGTAACAGCCAAATCTGCCACACATAATGTACAGCCTGAAAACATCTCTCTGTATGGTGGCAGAAATCCACCACACTCTTCTGCTTGTGCAGACCTAATAGAACTAACTGATCCTGCCACCTGCTCAGGCAGGGAGCACCAAGCCACAGGCATGGTCTCAGCCACTTTCTTCCCAACCGCAGTGGGCACAGAAACACCCGAGGCCCACAAATGTCATTGAAATGCTTTATAGCCAGAGTTTGTGCTGGCTGCACAGCCCACGAAGCCAAGTTTTAAAACAGTGCATTTTTTCTGCTGTGGCTGCTGAGTCAGAGAAATTTCTCTGCAGGACCCAACCAGCAAACAGGAAAAAGCCGTGTTAAACTCTATATTTGTGTCTAGAATTCCTTTTCAAGCTCTCAGGTTTTACATGAAGTTAGTTGACCGTGTTGAAGGCACCAATTATTACAAGGAACAGGCCCTTGTTTGTCCTGACTACCCGGCTAGCTTACACCTGAAATAACCACACAGAAACTGTATTCATTAAAACACTGCCATGTCTCGTTTCTTATTGGCTAATTCTTACATCTTAATTTAACCCATTTCTATTAATCTGTGTATCACCATGTGTCTGTGGACAAAAGATTCTAACCAGTGTCCATCTCAGGTGGGAGGATCCATGGCTTCTCTCACTCTGTCCTTCTTCCCAGCATCCAGTTCTGTCTTCTCTGCCTACCTAAGTTCTGCCCTATCAGGTCCAAAGCAGTTTATTTATTGATTAGCCAATGAAAGCAACACATGAACAGAAGAACCTCCTACACCAGGGTTCTAATGTATTGATGGTAATTTATTGAGTGAATAGATTGTTCTAAACTTAATAATGATACATGATATTTAAAAAGAACAATGAGCAACAGACATATATGGAATCGAGTATTAAACTTAATACTTGCAGATGAATGCAAAAATGCAAGGAGAACGTATTTCATTCACATACTGAGCAATTAAAAAAACTCAAAAAAAGTCAATTGCTAAAATCAGAAATATCACATGAAATTCAGTTAAAAGTCATAAGAAAATTTGCCTAGAAGGGCTGGGGAGATGGCTCCATCAGAAATATGCTTGCATGAAGATTCAAATTTGGTCTCCCAGAACCCCTATTATTAAAAATACTTAGTACAAGAACATATAATTCCAGTTCTAAAGAGGAAGAGATAGAAAGATTGCTGAGGATAGCTGGCAAGCCAAAGCAAGCTCCAGATCCAATGAGGGGAACTATGTCAGAAAAACAAGGAAGAGTAACTGAGAAAAACAGTTGAGTTGACCTTCAGTATCCACACACACATACATGAACATACACATAAATGTAATTAGAAATCCCTAAATGTTTGGGAGTTGGAAACTCAGTAGGAATAATCATTATTTATTAGAAAATATTTTCAATGGAATAAGTACCAATATAAGGTTATTTATAAGAAATTTATGACATGACAAATGTTAGAAATTAAAATTAGAGCTGTAAAATTTTTAAGAACCATCTTAAAATATTATAGGAAAATGGATAAATTAACTCAAGTAAGATAAAAAAGAAAAATAAAACACATATCAACATAACATGAGGAAACAGAGTATAACATGACAGAAAACAACAGAAGAACAACCAGGCTCATGCCAGTAATTCCAAGCAAGAAGGACAGGACATGATTGAAAAGAGGTATGTTGTTTAATGACAATTTAACATCCAATTCCTCATAATTCAGTTTAAATAGTACATGATTCAATGCATTAGGGTCTCAGTGTGAAATCACCAAATTACATCCTATGTAAACTGAGTGGTGAGGGACTGGACATTAAATAATTTTGTTGACTCTGTTATATGTTTTGTATGAATGAGCTCAAACCCAGAACTTCTGTACTGTGCTAGACACATTCTCCACTATTGAATCACAGCCTCAGAATCCATAAGCTATGTTTACAACAGTAAATAAATAAATAAATGAATAAATAAATAACCATATGCAGTACCCATATCTCAAATAGAGGCTACACATTAATTAGTTTTATCTCCAATACCCAAGGTCATAAAAAGTGAGAAAGTCCTCTCTTTTCCTTGCCTTTTGCAGGTATTTATGATTCCAATCAATTTCATTATTTACTTGTTACTTTCTGGAGAATGCATATTTCATGCATGAGGACTCAACTCTGATTCAAAATTGTGGCCTCCACAACAAAGAAGATTCCACTTAGCATAAGAAATGAGAGGAAGCCCATTCCTCCCACTCCTGCCCAGACTCTGAAGAAGAAGCAACATGTGATCTGCCCCGCTGTGAAAGGTACTGAGCCACATGGCTAACATAGATCAGAACAATGGGTTAATATAAGCTACAAGAGCTAATAAGTAGCCTGAGCTAATGGGCCAATCAGTTTTATAACTTATGGAAATCTCTGTGTGATTTTCTTTGGGGCTTGTTGGCTGTGGGGTATCTGGTGGGATGGAAACACCAACAAGCTGGCCCTTAATGTTACAGACTAACTACTCCCCCACATGATGAGATGCCTGGTTAACTTTTATATTGACATGGTGTTGTAAGGAATGTTTGCATGAATAAATCAAACATGTTCAAAAGGCAAAAAAAAAAAATGAAATGATGACAATGATGATAACAACCAGAAGCACAGGAGAAAAGCAAGCTCAAAAGCCCTCTGCATTCCAGCCCTGGTTACCCTGAATAAATGGAATTAATAGGACCACAATTCAGAGGAGATAGGTTATTGAATGATTGCCCTATCTTATCTAATTGACAGGTCTGGGACTGGGCCCCAGGAAACACTGCATACAAAAATCACCACTTCTTCATGTCCTTCATTTTGGACATGAGGGGTCTTTAAAGACCTGAAACTTCAGTCTGCACCACATCTACAAACAAGACAGACACTGTGAGTACAGTCAGGTTTTCTTGGGGAGACAATGAGGCAGTGAATTTCTCTTCTTCCTCTCTCAGCTACTGCTCCAGTGTAATGCATGCTTCCATGTTCCCTGCTGTGTTGATAATTGACTAAGCATCTGAAACTGTAAGCCAGCCCTTAATTAAATACTTTCCTTCATAAGAGTTACCATGGTCAAGGTGTCTCTTCACATCAATAGAACACTGACTTGAACAAGCTTGTTAAAGTAACTAGTGTAAGGATTAAGGTCAGAGACTTAGAGTCAGGAAAAAAGTTTTGTTAAACTAGTCATTTTTTGGTAAGTAATAACCATGATCCAAAATATTCAAACCAAAGAGTGTTGACAACCAAAATCATGATGTTTGAGCACTTAGGTAGGAAGCTAACTTGCAGTCAGCAGCTTGGTCTATAGCTAATATGTCAGTCAGTAAAAAGAAATATAGACAGAAGTTAAAAGGATCAAGTGCTCTGGGCTGGAGAGATGGCTCAGTGGTTAAGAGCATTGCCTGCTCTTCCAAAGGTCCTGAGTTCAATTCCCAGCAACCACATGGTGGCTCACAACCATCGGTAATGAGGTCTGGTTCCCTTTTCTGCCCTTCAGGCATACACGCAGAAAGAATATTGTATACATAATAAATAAATAAGTATTTTTTAAAAAAGGATCAAGTACTCTAAGCCTCATGGCCATTTCCAATTATAACTTTGGAAGTAGTTCATTCCAAGAATTGGTTTGAAACCATATATTTTAATGAAACTGAGAGAAATTTATTCTGCAAGTGGAAATGAGGAACCAATAGGTAAGAAGACTGCTCACAAATCACCCAACTGAGATCATGTCAAAAAGCTGACTGTGCATGATCATTACTTATCTAGAAAAGATTGATTTCCCCATTTTCCCTTCCTATTGTGTTTGCCTCTGTTGCAAAATAATATATGTACACTATAGTAAGAATAGAAAAAAGTACTTAACCATCACTCCTCCATTTTAAGATCACTGTTTATATTATAATTATGTCCTTTTTCTAGTTATTTTTGCTTTGCTTTGCTTTGCTTTGCTTTAATGAGAAAATGCTGTAGAAAAAAGTCCCTATCTGTTTCACCACTTGATCTGTATGTGGACTGAACTCCTGATTTCACTATATCTGACATTGGATCTAGCAAATATTAAGACAATATTAATGAATGTGCCTGATATTTTCTTGAAAAAAAAACTTTAAGAAATTAATATTATTTTGAAAGGAAATAAGTGAAAAGATATAGTGGATGATAAAGCAACTGTCAGGTAATTCTAGAGACTGGTTATTGATCACTTTTCTTCAACTAAAGCCATCTGGGTTCTAAAAAAAATCTCATTTAGCCATAATCACAGGTAGGTGGGATTACCTGGGAAGAAATGTGCCTTTCACTGGAGGGCACTTAGAGCAAGGTAGCGGAGCACCAGTCCCTCTTATAAGAAGTAAAATATATAAATTATTGAATTGCATCACAGATTGTAAATCTGTTAAAATAGTATAACCTCTCTGTTTTAGTTTTATTGGTATTTTCAGGTAATTCTTTATCTTTTAGCTTTGTAAATATTTACATCTAAAGATGTCAGTTACATATTGTAGTACTAAAATGTCTCAGGGGCTGGAGGTTTAAGAGCACAGGGTGCTCTTCTAGAGTTCAATTCCCAACAACCACATGGTGGTTCACAACCATCTATAATAAAATCTGGTTCCCTCTTCTGCATGCAGACAGAACACTGTATACATAATAAATAAGTCTTTAAAAAGAAAAAAAAAAGAATGTCTCCAAGTTAGGGTTCTGTTGCAGAAGAACATCTTGATGGAATATCACAAAGATGAAACCACACAACAGATATCATACAAGAGATTTATTGGGGGTCACCTCTGACTGAGAACAAGAGAGAGACAGAGAGACAGAGTGGGCTGTGATGGTGGAATGGTGGAGACTTTATAAAGAATATTTGTGTCACATTAGGCAACTAGTAATGACATGGCTGCTGGCATTGAGTTGCTTAAGGTGAGTTTGGAGCAGAAACCTGAGTCCTAACATTCCTCCCTTTGGTTTATTATAAAAAGTGAGGAAATAGGAAAGAGCGAGGGTGAAGCAGGAATGGGTGCGATGCTCTTTAGATTGCTTCCTGTTTCCTGGGGGCATCAACATCTCTTGGGACCCAAGAAAGCTGGGATGCTGGCCAAGTCTGGGAATAGCAGGCTGTTTCACTCACTGACTAGGCTCTGCAGGACCATCTGGATCTAGGAAAGTAGAGGCAACAATTGTGAGGTTGGACCACCTAGGGCTCGCAGCTGTGAAGCTGTCCAGGATGCAGATTTTGAGGGAATATCTGGACCTGGCAGGAGACTGGAATAGATATATATTATGGGAAGAAGGTTAAGTTAAGGGCTTTAGGGTGAATTTATTTCTTCGGTATATATTTGAACTTTTTAGGCCCATGGTCGTGGTAATTGGAAGAGGGGAGTCCCAAGACCAGGGAAAGGGTAAGGAATTCAAACTCAAGAATAAAAAGAATAGGCAGGTGGGTAAGCAAGTGTTGATTACAGTACTTATCTAGAGTCCATTTGATCCATGAAAGGTGGTTTCAAGTCAATTCCGTGATACTTACAGGAATTTTTTTAAGTTGACAAAATGAGATAAATTTTTGATATGTTAACAGTATCACTGTTTGTAGTCTGTACTAAAAGTCACATTGTAGAAAAGACAGTGGACTTTGAGTCTTAGGAGAAGCTTAGGGAATGATTTTGGATTAAAAGCATTAGCTCTTTCATCTATCCAGAAGACTGAGTGTATATAAATTAGACAGATATTTTGGCACAGTGAAAACCACTTTTAAGCCTATAATTAGAAGACAACCATAAAAAATTTAAAATCATGAGCTTGTAGCTAGGAGGTGGTGGTGCATGTCTTCAATCCCAGTACTTGGGAGGCAGAGGCAGGTGGCTTTCTGAGAGTTCAAGGAAAGCCTGGTCTATAGAAAAAGTGCAAGGAGAAACCCTGACTCAAAAAGAACACACAAAAAATATCTTGATCTTGTGACTATGATAAAAAAAAAGTCAATTCTTACTAGATTAATAGCTTATCAGAACTCCATTGGTTAATGTTAAAATAGAAAGGAAAAGAAATCTGAAACATTTTTCACTCTTTTATATATCTTAAGTCACTTTATTGTACCTTTACAAATTGTGTTTACACATGTTAAGATACTTTCTTGGAGACTTATAATTTGTGTTTACATATCTTAAAACATTTTCTAAGACCCTCACAACTTAAACTTTCATATTCTCAGACCTTATATAAATTTTAAACTTTTTGTATCCAGTCATTTACACATGTAGTTGACTACTGAGAGAAATTATTGTAAAGCAACTTCTTTTAAACAAAGGAATGGTAAAAAGTTGCATTGAAATTGGTTTTGTGCGTATCTCTTTTTAGAGTCTGATAAGGCTTGAATTTTACACACAAAGATACCAGAGAAGGCAGTTGAAGCCTTGGTTGCTGCTGTTAAACTGACATAGTTATCAATAGCCTAGGCGTCAATGCCATCAGAGACCTGAGGAGAATAAATTTCACCTAAGTAAGCAGGAAGAGCAGTGGGAAGCCCTTCTGTCTATGCATTGCTTTTATTGGTTAATGAATAAGGCAGGAGTTCCAAGCAGATAGAGGAGAGAGTAGGCAGAGTCAGTGAGAAGCCATGTAGCCACCCACAGGAGACAGATGTGCCAGAACTTTGCCAGTAAGCCACAGCAACATGGCAATACACAGATTAATAGAAATGGGTTAACTTAAAATGTAAGAGCTAGCCAATAAGAAGCTAGAGCTAATAGGCCAAGCAGTGATTTAATTAATACAGTTTCTGTCTGATTACTTCAGGTCTGGGAAGCTGGGAACAAATGAGAAGCCTCCAATAGCAAAAGGCACACGAGCATGAGGCAAGGAAAAAAAGGCTTCTAGACTCACAAAAAACAGGAGCCAAATGTAGCTTCTTGATAGCAGCATTTTTTAAGATAGGCTCTGATTGCAAGGGAGGTGCAATAAAAACTATGTGGCTTCTTTAAAAAGTGGCAGCTTCCTGGTTTTCCAGGACAAAAGGCTCTGACTCTTCCTGGAGGAATGGCTATGGAGCATTTAAATGGGGTCTGTGAGCAGTGCATTACAAATTGCTTAGTGATGACACAGGCCCACTGCAACCCTAGATCTGAGACAGAGAGAATGGCTCTCAGAGGCAGCAAAAATGCCTTTGCCATGTTGGACTGGGTGGAGCAGGCAAGCAGGACTGTGGAGTTGATCCTAGCCACACCTGCTTAGCATTTAAAAAAAGTGGTACTGGTCAGAAAATAATTACAAATACTCAATAAAAACAGATTCAGATGAAAAATATATCTAAATGGGTCACAGTGTTGAATAAATGTATGTAGCCTTGAGAGAGAGAGAGAAGGGAAAAAGTATATAGACAGTTATAATTTAAAAGAGTACAGACAGACATAAATTAAAGGAGTAGAGATAATAAAATAAATATTAAACTTGTAGGAAAAGTAATAGAGCAAAAAAATAAGACATGTAAAGATGGGATAAACACAAAGAGTCTGTACTATGTATACTATTGTGTTTTCTTTGGATTTTTTGACTGTGAATTGCTGTGGGACAATGGTCTGTACCCTGTCACTTGTATTTTAAATAAGTGCTGATTGGCTGGAAGCCAAGCAGGAAGTATAGGTGGGGCAACCATGCAGGAAGTAGAGGCAGGGCAGTAAGAATTCTGGGAAGAGGGAAGTATCAGTTTTACAGTCATCAGCCAGACACAGAGGAAGTCAGACACAGAGCAAGCAAAATGTGACGGCCTCATCAAAAAAGGTACCAAGCCACATGGATAACACAGACAAGAATTATGGGGTAATATAAATTATGAGTTAATAAGAAGCCTTAGACAGTAGGTCAATCCATTTTTAATTAATGTAGACATCTGTGTGATTTCATTGGGACTTAATGACTGTGGGAACCAGGCAGGACAGAAACCTCCATCAACAGTGAATAAGCTAAGTACAGAGAGACATTTCATTGTATGGGCTGCTAAGCTGAACCAACATATATATTTTAAAGGTATCAACTTTAAAATTTGGGTCTAAGGCTTTATTACTTTGGAAAAGAGGTTCTTTTGTTTCCACAGAAGATGAGAACCTGGATTGGAGAGATGGCTCAGCCATTAAAGGCTAGGCTCACAACCAAAAATATAAGAAGATGAAAAGCTGTGGATCCCTTCCAGACTAATGTTGTTTGATAGACAAAGATCCCCCAAAAAGTCACCATGATCACACTCAAAAAATTACTTTGCCTGACAAAAAGGCAGGAAGCAGTTTGGAGGGAACTATGCCCAAATTCCCAAATAAAGTTTCTAAATGTTTGTCTACATTTAAAGGGGGATATGATATAGAGATATAGAGATCAATACTGTGTATTGGTATGGATCTTAGTTTATTGATACAAATTTAAGATCAATTTTGATATATATATATATATATGTATATATATATATATATATATATATATATATATCTGCTCTTGCTTAAAGTATTGTGTTTGTGTAGCTCATTTAAAATGTTTGTGAATTACATTAAAAATGTAATGTATAATTAAGAAATATAGGTTAATAGAGAGTCATCTATAATAGTCAAGCTTGTAGTCATGTTAGGTTTTCTAAATATACAGACATGTATTTCATATGGATAGATATTTCTCAGATCTTTCAAAGACTACAGAATATGGCATTTAAAATGTTTTAAGAATGTAGACTTTTCATGGCAATGAGACATCTGCTCCTGGTAGCACCACCAATTACTTCAAGAGAATGATGGGCATCAAAGAGGCTCCTTATGGAGTTTATTAAACATTTGAAAATTAAACTGCTCTTGCCTGAACTGTTTGACTAGTCTTGTAGGACCAACAGAAAAATATGACTGCCAAAGTTCCCTAAAGAAGGTGAGATGGTCCTTCAAGGATCCTGCTTCATGAAAGAGTCTGCCAGACATTCTGCAGGACACAGAAAAAAGCAACTGATAAACTTTGTCATTACAATGCAGAACAGATCTTTGGATTTCCTGCTTCATGGAAAGTCTGCTGGATTCGATGGGCCTGTAGGCTGAAGACTGGAGGCCCTAATGTTATAGAACTTTGGGTGACTGTCTAGGCAGCAAGCTGTCTCTGTCAATTCTAGAGTTTTAAAAGCTGCTTAAAATGCTCTGCCTGTTAACTTAGGTAATATTCTGGAGTCTTTGAAGGAGTTGAAAAATAGATTGTTATAGTGTTCCTTAGTGATGATATAAGATAAAGTAGTAAATATTGTAACTGTAATTCTTGCTTGATACCTGTTTTGTTATATATAATTTTACTATGTTAAAGTTAAAATGTTCCTTTTTATTTGAACAGAAAAGGGGAAATGATGTGGGAAGACATTCTGTCTATGTGTTGTTTTATTGGGTAAAAAATAAAGCTGCTTTTGGCCTATGGTTTAACAGAGTAAAGCCCAGTGGAGTTCCAAGCAGATAAAGGAGGAAAGAGTAGGCAGAGTTAATAGGAAGTCATGTAGATATAAAAGGAGAAAGATGTACCAGAACTTTGTCAGTAAGCCACAGCCACACAGCAATACACAGATTAACAGAAATGGGTTGATTTAAGATGTAAGAGCTAACCAATAAGAAGCTAGAGCTAATAGGCCAAGCAGTAATTTAATTAATATAGTTACTGTCTGATTTTTTGTGTCTGGAAAGTTGGGAATAATTGAGCAGCTTCCAACAACAAGGAAGTACAGACCAAGTAGGCCCCCAATCTATTTAAAATGACATAAATTTGCCAGCTACCTGGACTATCACCCTAGGTTTCTTCCTGGTACTTGGGGGCAGAGGTCCCAGGATAGCATCAATCTTTGGCTTCTAGATCCAGCACCTAAAAATGATTATCCTGTTCAGGAAGAATTTTAGGGACTAGATTACAAAAACAAAACAGGAAATCATCTCTCCAATGTCTTGTTTTACCAAAGTATGGACAGGGTCATGGCAAGATAAATGACAATTTTAATCTAGTAACTGGCTTTGCCATATTTAAAGTATGCTCCAGGTGAACATTTTCTGTGCCCATCTTCTTTGGAGTCAGTTAGGGGTGTTGCCAGGAGCTGATACTACTCTATCATAGGAAATTCTTTTATCATCATTATTATTTTTATTTTTATATTTTTTATTCCCTCCTCCCTCCCATCCCCTCAACATACCCTCCAACCCCACCTCCATCTAATCCTCAGACAGGATAATGAATATTGCTTTATGGAAGGTCTAAGGCCTTCTTACCATGTCTAAGGCTGAGCAACACATACATCCAAAGAAAATAGGATCCCCCCCCCAAAAAAGCACATGCATTAGGGATAAATCCTGGTGCCACTATCAGTGCCCCCTCAGTCTGCCCCATCTATCTAATAGCATGGAAGATCTTTCCATTTTCTGGTTTCTTATTCAATTATTTTCTTTAAAAACTTAAAGTTATTGACAATTAGATTTTTCACTTCTTTGGTTAGTGTTACCCAAAGATATTTATGTTATTTGTGGCTATTGTAAAAGGTGATGTATATTTGATTTTACTTTCAGCTTCTTTATCATTTGTGTATAGGAGGGCTACTGATTTTTTTGAGTTGATCTTGTAACCTGCCACATCACTGAAGGTATTTATAAGCTATAGGAGTTCTATGGTAGAGATTTTTGGGTCACTTATGTATACTATCATATCATCTGCAAATAACAAAAGTTTAACTTCTTCCTTTCCAATTTGAATCCCCTTGATCTACTTTTGTTGTCTCATTGCTATTGCTAGAACTTCAAGAACTATGTTTAAGAGATATGGAATGGAGAGAGTGGACAGCCTTGTCTTGTTGTTGGAGGAGGCCACTTGTTCTTCTCACCACCGAACTAGGAGAAGGCTGCTTATTCTTCCTGGCAACCTGGCTAGCTTAGACCAGAAATAACCACAGAGAAAACTGTACTAACTAAATTGCTGCTTAGCGAATTAGCTCTAGTTTCTTAATGGCTAACTTTTATATCTTAATTTAATGGATTTTTAGTAATCTGTATATCACCACAAGATCATGGAATACCAGCAAAATTTCAGCACATCTATCTCTGGTGGCAGGTCCATGGTGTCTCCCTCTCTGCCTTCCTTCTCCCAGCATTCAATTCAGTTTTCTCTGCCTACCTAAGTTGTGCCCTATCAACAGGCCAAGGAAGTTTCTTTATTCATTAACCAATAAAAGCAACACAGAGACAGAAGGACCTCCCACATCATCTTGTTCCTGATTTTAGTGGAATTGCTTTGAGTTTCTCTCTATTTAATTTGATATTAGTTGTCAGCTTGCTGTATATTACTTTTATTATATTTAGATATGTTCCTTGTATCCCTGATCTCTCCAAGACCTTTATCATAAAAGGGTGTTGGATTTTGTCAAATGCTTTTTCAGCATCTAATAAAATGATCATATGTTTTTTCTTTTAGTTTATTTATATGATGGATTACATTGATTAATTTTCATATGTTGAACCAACCCTGCATCTCTAGGATGAAGCCTTGTTGATTATGATGGATAATTTTTAATGTGCTCTTGGATTCTAGTATTTCATTGAGTATTTTATTTTTGTATCAATGTTCATGAGGGAGATTGTTCTATATTTCCTGTCTTAGTTGAGTCTTTGTGTGGTTTTGGTATCAGGGTAACTGTAGCCTCATAAAAAGTTTGTCCCTTCTGTTTCTATTATGTGGAACACTTAGAGGAGTATAGGTATTTGCTCTTCTTGGAAAGTTCTGATAGAATTCTGCACTAAAACCATCTGGCCCTGGGTGAAGGTGTAAATCATAAACAATCTCACACCAGTTTGGAATTATGATTAATAGAATGGTTATTTATTTAAAAGGGAAAAACTTACAGATCACCATCCCAGACAACAGCCCTCTGCACAATCAGGAAGGGAGCCTAGTCACTGGAAGCAGAGCCGGAAGCCAGAGAGTGAGCAGAGGGCAGTTGCTGCTTTTTTAAAGAAGGAGAGACCACGCTTCAATGGGCAGGTATCTCAGCAGCTATTGGCTGAAGGAGCAGAAGGAGCTCCTGCAACACCTCCCCCTTTTGTTTAAGTAAGAGAGTTCTAAACATACTATGAAATTACATACAATAAGTACAAACACCCTATTCTAACTAGCTTAAGTCTTGTATAATAAATAACTTGGCCAAGCCATGAGAGGAAAGTAACTACATTTATATAGTCTTCAACCCCATCGAAGATCTGAGAAGGGAAATAATGTTACCAGAGTAATTAGGAAGTGCATTCAAACAACTTCCAAAACATGCAACAAATCACAGAGACAACTAGCTACCTGGACAATCACCCAAAGTCACGTTTGCAGCGTTGAAGCAACCAACTTTGGCTAAGGCCTAACATAACTGAAATACCATTTTCAAAGGCAAGAAACTTTTCAAAACTATCTTACCCTCTCTTGGCAGGATATGACAGTCCTGTTTTATCCATTTATGGATACTCTGTATCTATCAGTGGTTGAGGTATGGGCATTTCTTTGCCCAAAAGCCAGTTCTGCCAAGAAGAAAGGCTCCGTGTGGAGTGTCTTTGGTGCTCAACATTCTCTCGAGAATAGATCAGTGTTTCCAGGAGCAATTGTGTCTCACTACCATGGAACTCTGAGTTAAATTAAAGGCCATTTTCTACAGCTCTTTGAAGAGGTTGAAGACTATCTACCTATACTGAGTATAATCTCTATGTATCTAAAAAACCTGATTAGTCTAATTATAAATGACAAACTTAGATGACTATTGATCTATATAATTCTTAATACCTATCTAATTTAAAGACTAAGACAATAAACAACTGTGCAATAAATGAGAACAATATGACCTCCAAATATAAACAATGTATATATGCAATATGGTAAATATATATCAATACATAAACAATATATAAGTATCTTAATCAGAGGTAGAAATGTACACTGCAATATGGTAAATATACATATATCAATACATACAAAATGTTTTAAACAGAGGTAGAAGCATGCATGTATACAATAGTCAATATAATTTAACTTTGTATCAATATACAAGAATCGATATCAATATATTTGTCTAAAAAGAGTAACTCACAATTACAAATCTATTATCCCATCATCCAATCTTTTTTTTCAAAAAGATCCTTGAGCTTATAAAATTCCTTCCCCAAACCCCCAGCCCTCAACTGTATACTAATTATAATCAACCTTTAAATAATGTCCCTAATCCTAAGGACAAACTTTACTGGGAAAGGGGACGTCATTCTCTAGAATCACTTCCAGCTGTCATGGGAGCGACGTTCTTTCTGGGTGATCCTATGAAAGTAAAATAATGGTTAAATTTCAAGATCAATGTCTTTTAAAATTATAAGTAGTCTCTGAGTATTTTGTGCAGGTCTGGCCAGAATTGCATCATTTCAGCTAACCAAGTTGGAACCATCTTGTGCAGCTGGTACCCAAAACAGGTCTTGTAGTAGCACTATCAGTATCATGACATCATATCAACCAGGTGGAATTGTTGTTATGGGGCCCCATCTTCTCCCTGGAAACTTCAAATGTTACTGCAGGAAAAACTCATTGTTCATTGTGGAAAACAAACATTAATCATATAGACATATATAGATATACATATATTCAATAAAAGGTATGATAGATATATTCAATAAAAATTATGAGAGATATGAAGAAAAGCAAAGATGTTTTCTAAACTCATATTTCTTTCTGTCCCATATCATGGCTCTTGACATGAGACAGAAACTCCAGAAACTCTAGGTTTTTCTCTTAACAACAGGCTTGGAATTAAACAGGGACTGAGCCAGAGTCCAACTCCAAAACCAGCTCTATAAATTTAGAAATATGATTTAGTATATTTTACTTATGGAACCTATTCAGTTTTCTTGATAATCCCAATTGGGCAGTTATTTTTCCATCTGTCAGTATTCAAACATCCAGAGTCCCTTGAATTTTTCAAAGATGAATGTTTACCTGTGGAGAGAAGAACAGAACCCTGCCCCCATTCTATATGTTTTTCTTACCACCTGTATGAATATCATCATTGTGGATGAGCTGTCATTTCACCTTTCCAAGAGGTTTCTCCTCTTCAAATCGAACCTTTATTAATTTTGATGGTATCCACAATTTTTCTTCTCCTGTGGAAATTATAGCAAAACCCCTTCCCCAACGTAGCACATCTCCTGGCTTCCACTGAGAGGTCAGCACATCTTTGAAATAAATTGGTTGATTTAGTTCAGCAGAGTTTTCCATTATCCAATGTCTTTCTGCGGCTGTTGTTCCTTTCTCATTGGCATTAAGAAAATTCAAGGTTAATAAAGCATTATGTAATCTATTTCTTGGTGTATTTTACATCCCTTTCTGTTTGTTCAGCATATCCTTTATAGTACGATTTGTTCTTTCTATAACTGCCTGACCTGTAGGATTATTTGGTATACCTGTAATATGCTTTATATTATAATAATCAAAAAAGCATTTCATTTTCTTAGATACATATGCTGGACCATTGTCTGTCTTTATTTGTGCAACTATCCCCATGATGGCCATAACTTCCAATAAATGTGTGATTACTGAATCAGCCTTTTCTGAGCTCATGGCTGTAGCCCATTGAAAACCTGAATACATGTCTATGGTGTGGTGTACATATTTTAATTTACCAAATTCCATAAAGTGAAACACATCCATCTGCCAGATTTCATTTCTTTGAGTACCCTTTGGGTTACTCCCTGAAGGCAATGGTGTTTGATTATAGAAAGAACAAATAGGACATCTCTTTATAATGTCCTTAGCTTGTTGCCATGTAATGGAAAACTCTTTCTTTAAGCCTTTACTATTGACGTGATTTTTTTTAAGAAATTCTGAGGCCTTCAACACACTTCCAATCAATAACTGGTCAATTTCAGCGTTACCTTGTGCTAGAGGACCAGGCAGACCCGTATGGGACCAGATGTGTGTCATGTACATTTGACAAAGCCTATTCCTAATTACATCTTGTACCTGGATAAACAATGAAGTCAACTCTGTGTCATCTGGAATAAATTCAGCAGTATTAATATGCAAGATAACTCTATATATTGTGAATCTATAACTATATTAAGAGGTTCTTTAAAGTCCCTTAGCACCATAAAAATGGCATATAATTCTGCCTTATGGACAGAATTATAAGGGCTTGTTCCACCTTACTCAATTCATCTGACTTGTAACCTGCTTTCCCTCATTTATTTGCATCAGTATAAAACATATGGGCTCCAGTTATTGGAACATCACATACAATTCTAGGAAGAATCCAAGAAGTACTCTTTATGAGGTTAATTCTATCACTTTTGGGATAGTTGCTATTAATTTCTCCCAAAAAAATTAGCACAAGCTCTTTGCCATGGTTCATTGTCTTCCCATAACTTTTTTATTTCCTCAGTAGTAAAAGGCACTATAATTTCTGCTGGGTCTATACCTGCTAGTTGACCAAGTCACAGCTTACCTTTTATAATTTATTCAGAGACTTTTTCCACATAAGTTTTTAATTTTTTACTTGGTGTATTAGGTATAAATATCCACTCTAAAATAATATCTTCCCTCTGCATTAAAATCCCTGTAGGAGAAATTCTGGAAGGCAATATGACTAGGATGCAGTTAAGATTTGGGTTCACCCTATCCACGTGTGCCTCCTGTAATTTTTCCTCAATCATTGTCAGTTCCTTTTCTGCTTCAGCTGAAGGTTTTCTGGGACTATTCAAATCTTTATCACCATCTAAGGTTTTGTTTAAATGAACTATTAGATCAGGTGTTATCCCAACAGCTGGTCGTAGACTGGAAATGTCTCCTAACAATCTTTGGAAGTCACTAAGAGTCTGTAACCAGTTTCTCCTAATTTGTGCATTTTGCATTTTAATTTTCTCTAACCCTATTCTGTAACCTAGGTAATTAATAGAATTTCCTCTTTGAATTTTTTCAGGGGCAATTTGTAATCCCCATTTAGGCAAGACTTTCTTTACTTCTTCAAATATCCTTTCTAAAGTATCTTTTTTTGAATCAGATAGCAAAATGTCATTCATGTAATGATAAATTATGGACTTGGGAAATTGCTTATGAATTATTTCCAATGGCTTACTTACAAAATATTGGCACAATGTAGGTCTATTGAGCATAACCTGTGGGAGGACAGTCCATTGATATCTCCTAGTAGGCTGAGAATTATTATAAGTAGGCACTGTGAAGGCAATTGTTTTCTATCCTTTTCTTGTAAAGATATAGTGAAAAAACAATCTTGTAAATCAATAACTATAAGAGGCCATCATTTTGGTAATGGAGAAGGCAAAGGAATTCCAGATTGTAGTGGGCCCATAGGTTGAATTACCTTGTTGACAGCTCTTAGATCTGTCACCATTCTCCATTTTCCAGATTTCTTTTTTACAACAAATACAGGAGAGTTCCAAGGGCTGGTTGATTCTTCAAAATGGTGAGCATCTAGTTGCTCTTGTACCAGCTGTTCCAAAGCCTGTAATTTATCTTCAGCTCATGGCCACTGTTTGATCCATATTGGCTTTTCATTTAGCCATTTTAAAGGTAGGGCTGCTGGTACCTCTAAAGGTTTGCTATTTGCTGTATGTTCTTGTGCAGCCTGAATGGCTGGTAACCTTTTTCCATAATACCTCATCATATCCTTCCCAGAATTATGAGTTCCTAGAACTACAGGAATGTTAATCTGGGTATTCCATAGCTGTAGCAGGTCAGGGCCCCATAAATTTATTGCAATATTGGCTATATATGGCCTTAGTCTTCCTATTTGCTCTTCAGGCCCTATGCATTCAACCCATCTTGTGCTTTGTTTTACACGAGATAGGGTTCCAATTCCCAGGAACTGAATGTCCACTTCTTGAAGAGGCCAATTTGGATGCCAAGATTCTGGAGTAATGATAGTTACATCTGTACCTATGTCTAATAAGCCTTCAATAAAAATGCCATTTATACAGACTCTTAGCTTTGGTCTTTGATTGTTAATAGAAGTCTGCCAAAATATATGTTTACTCTGTCCTACTGGATTTTTTGACTCATCCTCCATCATTTAGACCAGTATTACTTTTTACAGCAGAAATTGGATCTTTTAATTTTCTTGGTGAGGCACGTTCTCCACTGTGACTGGGAATGACTAGGCCACTTCTGGCTTGGGGACCTGCAAGAGGCCCCTCAAGGGGTTTCCCAATGGTATCGGATTACTTGTCTGTTTGTTGTTGACCTGCATTCGTTGGACCAATGTCGGTCTTTACCACATCTCATACATATACCTGAAGGCCGAGGTCTCCTATTTTTGTCATTCCCAGAGGAGATATTATTCCTAGAAGTTCTTTGTCTGAAATCCTTTTGCAGATGTCCTAATTTACCACAATTAAAACACCTGGTAGTTTGATGTCTCCTCATTGCTTTGGAAATTGCTTCTCCTACCCAAGATTCATCATTATAGCTAAACGTCTCATTATTCATCGTATGCTGAATCCATTCATCCATAGGTGCTGATCTAGACTTTAAAGGCCCAATTATCTTCTTGCAATCTATATTTGCATTTTCAAAAGCTAGAGATTCAAGAAGTATTCGTCTAGCTTCTGGGTCTGTTACCCCTATGTCCAGAGCCTTAATTAATCTTTGCAAAAAATCCACAAAGGGTTCTTTCTGTTCCTGCCTAATCCTGGTATATGATTCGACCCTTTTCCCTGGATCTTGTATTCTATTCCAAACATTTAAGGCTGCCTTGTGACATAATGACAATACTTCTTCATCATAAAGAGCTTGGACCTGTGGATCAGCATATGCTCCTACACCAAGAATTTGATCTTGGGAAACCTCCATACCTTTTGCTCTTCCTTGCTGTTCCATATGTTTGGATTCTTCTCTGAAATAAATTCCAAACATCAAGGAAGGTCCGTCATCTAAAACTGCAGACACTAACTGATAGAAATCATGGGGGTAGCTCTAACATTAGAAGCCCAAGTCCTCATCATTTCCTTAACAAATGCAGAATGCAACCCATAATTAATGACAGCTTGCTTAATTTCTTTAAGATTATTCAGTTCTATTGGCTTCCATCTAGCATCTTTGACTCCCTTTGAGCCTTTAGAAGTTAATGCTTTGTCAGAATAAATTACAGGGTATGTCGCTAAAACCCTGGGTAAGCCAGTTCTCATAGCTGGTGGTGGCATTGTATCTTGTCCTTGTGCCTCCTTACTCTCTTCACCAGCTCCAATAATTTCTTCAATCTTTTCAAATCTTTTTATCATTGTCTCTCTTAAATCCTGAATCTCCTGACCTGCATGAGATTCTAGTAAAGATTGTATGGTTCTTAGGAGTGCCATATTCTTCCTTAATGATAGAATATTGAAAAGAATACTGAAACCTAATAACCAGTAAATTAACCATAGTCATATAAACCTTGCATGATATAATCCATTGTGTTAGTAAACAAAACAGTAAAATTTGCATTGGAAACGAAAACTGCCATATTACCTATTATCCAGCAGGCGGCGCTGTTGCCAAGTTAAGACTAGAACTACTGCAAAGGTGACAAAAACGGGGTCCTGTTTCAGGGTCCACCTTAGTATTTGTTAAAAACTGGGAAATGCGAGTTGCTCAACAAAGAAATGTAATTAAATCAATTCCATACACAGAACAAGAAACCCAGAATCCAGGGATAGAGAAGAGCAACCTGGAAGCCGCTATGCCTCCACATGACAGAGTCGCCCCAAGGGGTTGCAGCTTTTGGCAACCACTTGTGCTCTGGTTCGTGCCACTTAAGCGCTGCACTTGCAAGGGAGATTTAAAAACGTCTCAGAAAAGAGTAGGCCAGGAGGGCAGAGATTGTGTGGGCCTGTGGAGTTTAAATCCACATGGGGAGGCAAATGATAGGGTGCATGGGGACTTGAAGTCAATCTGAGTCATGTAAAGGGAAAATATAAAGAATTACAGCAAGAAAAGCCACTGCGTGATAATTTATATTAAACTGCTGGCTCCACGCACAAGGCACAGGCCGCGGCTGAGGGAGGGAGGGCTCGCGCCAAGCTAAGCTGGCTGCAGGCAGCCAAGCGGGGAAAGGAGGGGTCTTAAAATCAAACATTCAGGCTCCAAATGAAGGCATAAATTATAAACAATCCCACACCAGTTTGGAATTATGATTAATAGAATGGTTATTTATTTAAAGGGGAAAAACTTACAGATCACCGTCTTAGACAACAGCCCTCTGCACAATCAGGAAGGGAGCCTAGTCACCAGAAGTGGAACCTAAAGCCAGAGAGCAAGTGGAGAGCAGTTGCTGCTTTTTTAAAGAAGGAGAGACCACGCTTCAATGGGCTGGTATCTCAGCAGCTATTGGCTGAAGGAGCGGAAGGAGCTCCCACAACACCTGGGCTTTTTTTGGTTGGGAGGTTTTTAATGACAGCTTCTATTTCCTTGCAGTTTCTAGGTCTATTTAAATTGCTCTCCTGGTCTTGATTTAATTTTTATATATGGTATCTATCTTTAAAATTGTCCATTTCTTTTACATTTTCCAATTTTGTGGAGTACAGGTTTTTGTAGTATGACTTAATGATTCTCTGAATTTCCTCAGTTTCTGTTGTTATGCCCCCTTTTAATTTCTGATTTTGTTAATTTGCATGTTTTCTCTCTGCCTTTTGGTTAGTTTGGATAAGGGTATCTTGTTGATATTCTCAAAGAACCAGCTTTTTTTATTGATTCTTTCTATTGTTTTCTTTGTTTCTATTTTGTTGATTTCAGCACTCAATATGATTATTTCCTGTCTTCTACTGCTCCTGGGTGAGTCTGCTTCTTTTCTAGAGCTTTCAGGTGTGCTATTAAGTCATTAATGTGACCTTTCTCCACTTACTTTATGTGGGCACATAGTGCTATGAACTTTCTTCTTAACACTGCTATCATAGTGTCCCATATGTTTGGATATGTCATGCCTTCATTTTCACTTAATTCAAGAAAGTCTTTAATTTCTTTCTCATTTCTTCCTTGACCCAGTTACATCCATTTGATTCATGACATCTGTTAATTCTCTTATTTCTCTGTTAAGTTAATTCTCTTATTTCTCTGACTAGTTGACCTGTCTATTGGCAAGAGTGGAGTGTTGAAGTCTCCTACTATTTGTGTGTGGGGTTTGATGAGTGCTTTAAATTTTAGTCATGTTTCTTTTACATATGTGGGTGCTCTTGTATTAGGGGCATAAATGTTCAGGATTGAGACTGTATTTTGATGAATTGTTCCTAATAATGAGTATAAAGTGTCCTTCTTCATCTCTTCTGACTGATTTTAGTTTGAAATCAATTTTTAAGATATTAGGATAATTACACCCGCATGTTTCTTAGGTCCATTGATTGGAAAACCTTTTCCCAACCCTTTACTCTGTAGTGTCTGTCTTTGAGGTCGAGGTGTGTTTCTTGTATACAGCAGAAGGCTGGATCTTGTATTTGTAACTGTTCTCTTAGCCTGTGTCTTTTTATAGGTAAATTGAGTCCATTGATATTAAGTATTATTAATGACCAGTGGTTGTAAATTCCAGTTATTTTGGGTAGTAGTGTTCCTGTATTTCCCTTTGTTTTGTGGGTGCAGTTAGCTTCTTTGGGTTGGGGTTTTCCTGTAAGGCTAGTTCTTCCTGTAAGGCTAGGTTTGTGGATATTTATTGTTTTAATTTGTTTTTGTCCTGGAATATCTTGTTTTGTCCATTGATGATGAATAAAAACTTGGCTGGATATAGTAGTCTGGGCTTGCATTCATGAACTCTTAGTGTCTGCAGCACATCTATCCAGGACCTCTGGCTTTCATTGTTTCCATTGAGAAGTCAGGTAAAATTCTGATAGATTTACCTTTATATATTACTTGACGTTTTTCCTTTGCAGGTCTTAATATTCTTTCTCTATTCTGTATGTTTTGTGTTTTGATTATTATATGGCAAGGGGATTTTTTTGATCCAGTCTATTTGGTTTTCTGTAAGCTTCTTGTACCTTCATAGGGATATACTTCTTTAGGTTGGGAAAGTTTTCTTCTATAATTTTGTTGAATGTATTTTCTTTCCCAAGTCTATATAGCCTAAATAAATTAGCTACATGATGTCCCAAGCACAAACTCTTAATAAAATAATGTTTATTTACCAAAAAAAATGCCATATTCAGTAGGTCTCTGAGGAATTTGAGAACCATTTGTGCAAAGTATATTTAAATTAAACAAACTTTGCTTTTTTCTAGTTACTTGTTTTAGGCTTAACTTTGAAAACATGTACAGGAGGCTAAATAAACCTTATTCCTGTAATTGATTGCATTATTACTTAGAATGACTACAAGTTTAGTTCTGAACACATTAAAGAATTTAACTATTTACAAAGTGACTATAAATTTTTATATATTAATTTTCTTTAACAGTTTACAACATGCTAGTAGCTTTTATAAGATTAATATTGGTATAGGGTTATCTTTGTTATGTTTGAGACTTAAAACTAACAGTTTTTTAATTGAAGCCCTTTTGTATTAAAATAAAACTTTTAATCATATATCCTTTAATTTGTAGTCTTTGCTATATGTTCTTAGACTTGACATTGCTTTTTTGGCTGGTGTAGTGCTTTATTTTAACCTTTCTTTCTTTCTTCTTTTTTTATATTCTTTGACATTGACATATACATGTATAATCCTTTTTTGTTTGTTTTTTGACAAACAAAAATATCTTTAATAACAACATGCATTACACTCTGGCTAATGCTAAAAGAGGAGCCAAACTAGAACAGATTTTGCATTCCACATATGATATCATCCTTATGTCCAATTTAGGTTCAGATTCCAAGACATTCATTGAACAATGTAATTAGGGAGAGGAGATTACAAGTCTAGCCACCTAAAACAATGAAGATTTAGAATGGAAATCTGTCTTTTAGGTCATACATTATTATTTGCATTTAAAAGAAGCATTAAGACATTTAAAAGATGTATCATTCTCACACATAAGAAAGGCAAAGAGCACAAATATAGGAAAAATCCAGGAAAAGTCCTCTGTCACCATGGTGAAAGCTGTTATTAAACAAAAAGACTTGTGAGCTCTTCTAACCTTTTTCTGGTTCTTCTGGGTTAGGATGTTCAAGTCTTCCTGTTGTAGGTTCAATAGGTTCTGGTAGTGCCATATTTTTCTTTATGTTACTGAATGTGTTCTTATACTGCTATCTCCCTATCTCTTCCTCCAGTATGTGCAGGTGGGGCCTGTGCTTCTGTGGTCCCTCTTTTTCCAATTGGTGAAAGTGGGGCCTGTGGCTTAGGTCTTTCCTCTTTTTCCAGATACAGGCAATTCCATACCTCTAGTGGACTCTGTTCAAATTCTGTTCTGAATGATGGAATAAACAGAGAAGATGAATCAAAAACTCCAATAGGAAATTTATATCTTTGGCAGACTTATATAAATGATCAAAAACCAAAGCTAAGAGTGCATATAAATAACATTGTAGTTGAGGGATTACTGGACAAGGTGTAAATGTGACTATCATTACTCCAGAATCTTGTCATCTGTATTGGCCTCAAGAGGTAGATGTTCAATTCCTAGAAATTGGAATCCTAACTCAAGTGAAACAAAGCATGAGATGGGTTGAATGCATAGGTCCAGAATGAGAGAAAGAAAGGCTGAGGCCATACATAGCAATATTACAGAGAATTTATGGGGTTATGACCTACTGCATCAGTGGAACACCCAGATTAACATTTATGCAGTCCCCAAAACTCATGTTTCTGGGAATAATATTATAAGGCATTATAAACAAAGGTCACCAACCATTCAGGCTGTAAAAGAACACAAAGCAACAAGCAAAACGTCAGAGGTACTAATTGTCCTACCTATAAAATTGTTAATTGAGAACCCAGTGTGGGTTCAACAGTGACCATTAACAGAAGAAAAACTGCGGGATCTAGAACAGCTGGTATGAGAGCAACTAGATGCTCATCATTGAAGAATCAACCATCTCTTGGAATTCTCCTCTATTGGTTGTTAAAAAGATATCTGGAAAATGGAGAATGGTGATAGATTTAAGCGCTGTCAACAAGGTAATTCAACCTATGTGCTCTCTACAATCTAGAATTCCATTGACTTCTCTATTATCTAAAGGATGGCCTCTTATAGTTACTGAATATAAGATTGTTTCTTCACTATACCTTTACAAGAAAAGGACAGAGAAAGATTTGCCTTCACACTGCCTATTTATTTTTTGCGTGTTTTTTTATTTACTTATTTTTTAAATATAATTAAAAATTTCCGAGGTGTCCTGCTCCTGTTCTAAGGCCATCCACCCAAAGGGGTCAGAATCTGGCCTCCAGGCAGGTCTGAGGATTCCTGCGGAGGGGCGCAGGCTCCTTCGGATTGTGCTGCCAGGTTCGCTGTGTGGTATTCCATCCCGCCCTGCCCCCACCTTAGCCCTTTTGTCTGGGCTGCGACCCTGGGCTACCTGGAATCCCTGATCCTGTGCACTGACATTCCATCTGAACTGGTGAGTGAATGCGGACCCTGGGTCAACCTGCCCTGGAAGAGAGCACAGACCCCCTACCCCCACTTCCCTCTGCAGGCTTGTGTCCCTTTCTCTCGTCCCTGTGTCTCCCAAGTTTTCCCTAGTGTTCTCAGGTCTTCTGCTCCTGTTCTAAGGCCATCCACCCAAAGGGGTCAAACTCTGGCCTCCAGGCAGGTCTGAGGATTCCTGCGGAGGGGTGCGGGCTCCTTCAGATTGTGCTGCCAGGTTCACTGTGTGGTATTCCATCCCGCCCTGCCCCCACCTTGGCCCTTTTGTCTGGGCTGCGACCCTGGGCTACCTGGAATCCCTGATCCTGTGCCCTGACATTCCATCTGAACTGGTGAGTGAATGCGGACCCTGGGGCAACCTGCCCTGTAAGAGAGCACAGACCCCCTAGCCCCACTTTCCTCTGCAGGCTTGTGTCCCTTTCTCTCGTCCCTGTGTCTCCCAAGTTTTCCCTAGTATTCTCAGGTGTCCTGCTCCTGTTCTAAGGCCATCCACCCAAAGGGGTCAGACTCTGGCCTCCAGGCAGGTCTGAGGATTCCTGTGGAGGGGTGCGGGCTCCTTCAGATTGTGCTACCAGGTTCGCTGTGTGGTATTCCATCCCGCCCTGCCCTCACCTTGGCCCTTTTGTCTGGGCTGCGACCCTGGGCTGCCTGGAATCCCTGATCCTGTGCCCTGACATTCCATCTGAACTGGTGAGTGAATGCGGACCCTGGGGCAACCGCCCTAGAAGAGAGCACAGACACCCTAGCCCCACTTCCCTCTGCAGGCTTGTGTCGGTTTCTCCCTTCCCTGTGTGTCTTCCAAGCTTTCCCTAGTGTTCTCAGGTGTCCTGCTCCTGTTCTAAGGCCATCCACCCAGAGGAGTCAGACTCTGGCCTCCAGGCAGGTCTGAGGATTCCTGCAAGGGAGTGTGGGCTTCTTCAGATTGTGACGCAAGGAATAGGTCCTCCTCTGGCACTGAGGAGATCCAACCAGTTTCAGTCACAGCAAAGATTGGTCTAGGACACCAAACGCCTCCGCGCTCCTTTTGAAGGAAGAGATGGGCAGGCGCCAATGCAGGAGCTCCTCCAACAACATGAAAGGCAACATGACATCACCACAAGCCAGACATCCCGAAACAACAAGAATTGAACACCCTACCCCAGAAGATTTGGAAGAAACCGACCTTAAACAGTACTTTATGAAAATAATAGAGGACCTTAAACAGGAGGTAAAAAACTGCCATAAAGAAATGGAGATGACAAACAAAAACGTAGACGAAATAAATAAATCTCTCAAAGATACCCAAGAAAAACAAGAAAAACAAGAAAAAGCAATCAAACAGGTAAGGGAAACAGTACAAGACCTGATAAATGAAATGGAGGTATTGAAGAAAACACAATCTGAGGGACGACTGGAAATGGAAACTCTGAGTAAACGAACAGAAACTTCAGAGACAAGTATTTCCAACCAAATACAAGAGATGGAAGAAAGAATCTCGGACTCTGAAGATACTATAGAGGAAATAAACTCACAGATTAAAGAACTAAACAAATCTAACAAATTCTTAACACAAAACATTCAGGAAATCTGGGACACCATGAAAAGACCAAACCTAAGAATAATTGGGGTAGAAGAAGGAGAAGAATTACAACTCAAAGGCGCAGAAAACATATTCAACAAAATTATAGAAGAAAACTTCCCCAACCAAAAGAAGGAGGTTCCTATGAAGGTACAAGAAGCCTACAGAACACCAAATAGACTGGATCAAAAGAAAGCATCCCCACGCCATATAATAATCAAAACACAAAACATACAGAATAAAGAACAGATATTAAGAGCTGCAAAGGAAAAAGGTCAAGTAACATATAAAGGGAAACCTATCAGAATTACACCTGATTTCTCAATGGAAACCATGAAAGCCAGAAGAGCTTGGATAGATGTGCTACAGACACTAAGGGAACATGGATGCAAGCCTAGACTACTATACCCAGCAAAGCTTGCATTCACCATTGATGGAGAAAACAAGATATTCCAGGACAAAAACAGATTTAAACAATACGCAGCCACAAATCCAGCCTTGCAGAAAGTAATAGAAGGAAAATCACAAACCAAGGAGTCCAACAATGCCCACAATAACTCAGGCATCCAGCGAACCTTCACCAGCACAACTAGAAGAAGGGAAACACACAAACTCTACTACTAAAAATGACTGAAGTTAACAACCACTGGTCATTAATATCACTTAATATCAATGGACTCAATTCACCTATAAAAAGGCACAGGCTAAGAGACTGGATATGAAAGCAGAATCCAACATTTTGCTGTTTACAAGAAACACACCTCAACCACAAAGACAGACACCTACTCAGAGTAAAGGGTTGGGAAAAGGTTTATCAAGCAAATGGCCCTAAGAAACAAGCGGGTGTGGCCATACTAATTTCCAACAAAGTTGACTTCAAACTAAAATCAATCAGAAGAGATGGAAAGGGACACTTTATACTCATAACAGGAAAATCCATCAGAATGAAGTCTCAATCCTGAATATCTATGCCCCTAATATAAAAGCTCCCACTTATGTAAAAGAAACACTTCTAGAACTCAAGGCAGCCATCAAACCAAACACACTAATAGTTGGAGACTTCAACACTCCTCTCTCACCAATGGACAGGTCAATCAGACAGAAACCTAACAGAGAATTGAAAGACTTAATGGAGGTAATGAACCAAATGGACTTAACAGACATCTATACAACATTCCACCCAAATAGGAAAGAATATACCTTCTTCTCTGCGGCTCATGGAACCTTTTCGAAAATTGACCATATACTTGGTAACAAAGCAAACTTCCACAGTTACAAAAAAATATTAGTAGCCACCTGTGTCTTATCGGATCACCATGGATTAAAATTAGAATTCAGCAACAATGCTACCCCCAGAAAGCCCACAAACTCATGGAAACTGAACAGTCAACTAGTGACCCACACCTGGGTCAAGGAAGAAATAAAGAAAGAAATTAAAGTCTTTCTTGAATTTAATGAAAACAAAGACACAACATACTCAAACCTATGGGACACAATGAAAGCAGTGCTAAGAGGAAAATTCATAGCACTAAGTGCCCACTTAAAGAAAACGGAGAAAGCGCTCATTGGTGACTTAACAGCACACCTGAAAGCTCTGGAAAAAAAAGAAGCAGACTCACCTAGGAGAAGTAGAAGACTGGAAATAATCAAATTGAGGGCAGAAATCAACAAAATAGAAACACAGAAAACAATCCAAAGAATGAAACAAGAAGCTGGTTCTTGGAGAAAATCAACAAGATTGACAAACCCTTAGCCAAACTAATCAAACGGCAGAGGGAGAACACGCAAATTAATAAGATCAGAAATGAAAAGGGGGACATAACCACAGACAGAGGAAATTCAGAGAATCATTAGATCTTACTACAAAAGCCTGTATGCCACAAAATTGGAAAATGTAAAAGAAATGGACAGTTTTTTAGATAAATACCATATACCAAAGTTAAACCAGGACCAGGTAAATGCTCTAAATAGTCCTGTTAGTCACGAAGAATTAGAAACTGTTATCAGAAACCTCCCTACCAAAAAGAGCCCAGGACCAGATAGTTTCAATGCGGAATTCTACCAGAACTTCCAAGAAGACCTAATACCTATACTCCTTAAGGTATTTCATAATATAGAAACACAAGAGTCACTGCCAAATTCCTTCTATGAAGCTACAGTTACCCTGATACCTAAATCACACAAAGACTCAACCAAGGAAGAGAATTACAGGCCAATCTCACTCATGAACATTGACGCAAAAATTCTCAATAAAATACTGGCAAACCGAATCCAAGAACACATTAGAAAAATTATCCATTACGATCAAGTAGGCTTCATCCCAGAGATGCAGGGCTGGTTCAACATACAAAAATCTATCAATGTAATCCATCATATAAATAAACTGAAGGAAAAAAACCATATGGTCATCTCATTAGATGCTGAAAAAGCATTTGACAAAATTCAGCACCCTTTTATGATAAAGGTCTTGGAGAGAGTAGGAATACAAGGGTCATTCCTAAATATAATAAAAGCTATTTACAGCAAGCCGACAGCTAACATCAAATTAAACGGAGAGAAACTCAAGGCTATCCCACTAAATTCAGGAACACGACAAGGCTGTCCACTCTCTCCTTATCTCTTCAATATAGTGCTTGAAGTTCTAGCAATAGCAATAAGACAACATAAGGGAATCAAGGGGATTCAATTTGGAAAGGAAGAAGTTAAACTTTCATTATTTGCAGATGATATGATAGTATACATAAGCGACCCCAAAAACTCCACCAAGGAACTCCTACAGCTGATAAACGCCTTCAGTAACGTGGCAGGTTACAAGATCAACTCCAAAAAATCAGTCGCCCTCCTATACACAAAGGATAAGGAAGCAGAGAGGGAAATCAGAGAAGTATCACCTTTCACAATAGCCACAAATAGCATAAGATATCTGGGAGTATCTCTAACCAAGGAAGTGAAGGATTTATTTGACAAGAACTTTAAGTCTTTGAAGAAAGAAATTGAAGAGGATACCAGAAAATGGAAGGATCTCCCCTGATCGTGGATTGGGAGGATCAACATAGTAAAAATGGCAATTCTACCAAAAGCAATCTATAGATTCAATGCAATCCCAATCAAGGTCCCATTAAAATTCTTCACAGAGATTGAGAGGACAATAATCAACTTTATATGGAAAAACAAGAAACCCAGGATAGCCAAAAAAATCTTATACAATAAAGGTTCTTCTGGAGGCATTACCATCCCTGACTTCAAACTCTATTACAAAGCTACAGTATTGAAAACAGCTTGGTATTGGCATAAAAACAGAGAAGTTGACCAATGGAAACATATAGAAGACCCGGATCTTAAACCACAAACCTACGAACACCTGATTTTTGATAAAGGAGCCAAAAGTACACAATGGAAGAAAGACGGCATCTTCAACAAATGGTGCTGGCATAACTGGATGTCAACCTGTAGAAGAATGAAAGTAGATCCATATTTATCACCATGCACAAAACTCAAGTCCAAATGGATTAAAGACCTCAATATTAATTTGAACACATTGAGCTTGATAGAGGAGAAAGTGGGAAGTACTCTACAACAAATGGGCACAGGGAACTGTTTCCTACGCATAACCCCAGCTGTACAGACATTAAGGGCAACATTGAATAAATGGGACCTCCTGAAGTTGAGCAGCTTCTGTAAAGCAAAGGCACTAAAATTGTCACTAAGACACAAAGGCAGCCTACTGACTGGGAAAAGATCTTCACCAACCCTGCAACTGACAAAGGTCTGATCTCTAAAATATAGAAGGAACTCAAGAGACTAGACGGTAAAATGCCAATTAACCCAATTAAAAAATGGGGCGCTGAACTGAACAGAAAATTCTCAACAGAAGAAATTCGAATGGCCAAAAGACACTTAAGGTCATGCTCAACCTCCCTAGCTATCAGGGAAATGCGAATCAAAACAACTTTGAGATATCATCTTACACCTGTCAGATTGGCTAAAATCCAAAACACCAATAATAACCTTTGCTGGAGAGGTTGTGGGGTAAGGGGTACACTCATCCATTGCTGGTGGGAATGCAAACTTGTGCAACCACTTTGGAAAGCAGTGTGGCGGTTTCTCAGGAAATTCGGGATCAACCTACCCCAGGACCCAGCAATTCCACTATTGGGAATCTACCCAAGAGATGCCCAATCATACAGCAAAAGCATATGCTCATCTATGTTCATAGCAGCATTATTTGTAATAGCCAGATCCTGGAAACAACCTAGATGCTCTTCAGTGGAAGAATGGATGAAGAAACTGTGGAATATATACATGCTAGAATACTACTCAGCGGTAAAAAACAATGACATCTTGAATTTTGCAGGCAAATGGATGGAAATAGAAAACACTATTCTGAGTGAGGTAACCCAGACCCAAAAAGATGAACATGGGATGTACTCACTCATAATCGGTTTCTAGCCATAATTAAAGAACATCGAGCCTATAAATTTGGGATCCTTGAGAAGATAATAAGAAGGTGAACTCCCAAAAAAAGATATAGTAATCCTCCTGGATATTGGAAGTAGACACGATCGCCAGGCAAAATTGGG
Source organism: Arvicola amphibius (assembly GCF_903992535.2). NCBI lineage: Eukaryota > Metazoa > Chordata > Mammalia > Rodentia > Cricetidae > Arvicola > Arvicola amphibius. Next base: position 57,337,425 of record NC_052053.1, on the reverse strand, counting down.
AACTTGAGGGTTGGGCAAGACTGGGCCAAGGGAAGATGGGGAGAGAAAAGTGTGAGGGGGAGAACGGGAGGAGCTCGGAGGAATGGGGTGCTTGGGATATAGGAAGGGTGGATATGGGAGCAGGGAAGCTTATATCTTAATTTAAGGAGCTACCTGATGGTTGTCAATAGACTTGACCCTAGAGGGGTTCCCAGGTATCCAGGGAGACGCCCCCAGTTGGTTCCTTGGGCAGGTGAGGAGAGGGAGCCTGAAAAGGCCAGTTCCTGTAGCCATACTGATGAATTTCTTGCATATCACCATAGAACCTCCACCTGACGATGGATGAAGAAAATGACAGAGCCCCACATTGGAGCACCGGACTGAGCTCCCAAGGTCCTGATGAGGAGCAGAAGGAGAGAGAACATGAGAAAGAAAGTCAGGACCGTGAGGGAACAACCATCTGGCGACAGATGGGGAAGGTGACTGAGCCCCACATTGGAGCACTGGACTGAGCTCCCAAGGTCCTGATGAGGAGCAGAAGGAGCAAGAACATGAGGGAGAAAGTCAGGAACGAGAGGGGTGCATTCACTCATGGAGACAGTGGGACAGAACTAATGGGAGATCACCAACTCCAGTTGGAATGGGACTGATGGATCATGCGACCAAACCCGTCTCTCTGAATGTGGCCAACAGCGGGGGCTGACTGAGAAGCAAAGGACAATGGCTCTGGGCTCTGATTCTTCTGCATGGACGGGCTCTGTGGGAGCCGTCTCAGCTTGGTCGAACACCTTCCTGGACCTGGTGGGAGTTGGGAGGACCTGGTCTTGGCATAGAGTGGGGAACCCTGATTGCTCCTTGGCCTTGAGAGGGAGGGAGGGGAGGTGTGGGTGGAGGGGAGGGGAGGGAAGGGGGAGAAGGAGGGGAGGGAAGGGGGAGGAGGAGGGGAGTGAGGAGGGAGGAGGAGGGAAGGAGATGGAAATTTTTAAATATAAAAAAAATAAACCATGAGGAAAAAAAAACTTCCATCCACAACTCTTCCCCCTTCCCTTGTCTCCCCTCCACCCATACCCCCACTAACTCCCTCTCCAGGCCAAGGAGCCATCAGGGTTCCCTACACTATGTTAAGTCCAAAGTCCTCCCAACTCCCACCAGGTCCAGAAAGGTGAGGATCCAAACTGACAAGGCTCACACAGAACCCTTCTATGTCATAGAATCAAAGAACATCGCCATTGTCCTTGGCTTCTCAGTCAGCCTCCACCATCAGCCACATTCAGAGAGTCCGGTTTGCTCGCATGTTCCATCAGTCCCATTCCAATTGGTCTTGGTGATCTCCCGGTAGTCTATTTTCATTCTTCTACAGGTTGACATCCAGTAATGCCAGCACCATTTGTTGAAGATGCCCTCTTTCTTCCATTGTGTACTTTTGGCTCCTTTATCAAAAATCAGGTGTTCATAGGTTTGTGGTTTAAGATCCGGGTCTTCTATTTGATTCCATTGGATGATTTCTCTGCATTTATGCCAATACCAAGCTGTTTTCAATACTGTAGCTCTGTAATACAGTTTGAAATCAGGGATGGTAATGCCTCCAGAAGTTCCTTTATTGTATAAGACTGTTTTGGCTATCCTGGGTTTTTTGTTTGTCCATATAAAGTTGATTATTGTCCTCTCAATATCTGTGAAGAATTTTGATGGGACCTTGATGGGGATTGCATTGAATCTATAGATTGCTTTCGGTAGAATTGCCATTTTTACTATGTTGATCCTCCCAATCCATGAGCAAGGGAGATCCTTCCATTTTCTGGTATCCTCTTCAATTTCTTTCTTCAGAGAATTAAAGTTCTTGTCAAACAGATCTTTCATTTCCTTGGTTAGAGTTACCCCAAGATATTTTATGCTATTTGTGGCTATCGTGAAAGGTGATACTTGTCTGATTTCTCTCTCTGCTCCCTTATCTTTTGTGTATAGGTGGGCAACTGATTTTTTGGAGTTGATCTTGTATCCTGCCATGTTACAAAAGGAGCTTATCGGCTGTAGGAGTTCTTTGGTTTAGTTTTTGGTGTCGCCTATGTACACTATCATATCATCTGCAAAAACGAAAGTTTAACTTCTTCCTTTCCAATTCAAATTCTCTTAATCAACTTATGTTGTCTTATTGCTATTACTAGAACTTCAAGCACTATATTGAAGAGATAGGGAGAGAGTGGACAGCCTTGTCGTGTTCCTGAATGTAGTGGGATGGCTTTGAGTTTCTCTCCATTTAATTTGATGTTAGCTGTTGGCTTGCTGTAAATAGCCTTTATTATATTTAGGAATGATACTGTATGCCTAATCTCTCCAAGTCCTTTATCATAAAGGGGTGTTGAATTTTGTCAAATACTTTTTCAGCATCTAATGAGATGATCATATGGGCTTTTTTCCTTCAGTTTATTTATATGATGGATTACATTGATAGATTTTCATACGTTGAACCAGCCCTGCATCTCTGGGATAAAGCCTACTTGATTGTAGTGGATAATCTTTCTAATGTGTTCTTGGATTCGGTTTGCCAGTATTTTATTGAGAATTTTTGCATCGATGTTCATGAGTGAGATTGGCCTGTGATTCTCTTTCTTGGTTGAGTCTTTGTGTGGTTTAGGTATCAGGGTAACTGTAGCCTCATTAAAGGAATTTGGCAATGACTGTTCTGTTTCTATATTATGAAATACCTTAAGGAGTATAGGTATTAGGTCTTCTTGGAAGTTCTGGTAGAATTCTGCACTGAACCCCTCAGGTCCTTGGCTCTGTTTGGTAGGAGGTTTCTGATAACAGTTTCTAATTCTTCGCGACTAACAGGACTATTTAGAGCATTTACCTGGTCCTGGTTTAACTTTGGTATATGGTACTTATCTAAAAAAAATGTCCATTTCTTTTACATTTTCCAATTTTGTGGCATACAGGCTTTTGTAGTAAGATCTAATGATTCTCTGAATTTCCTCTGTGTCTGTGGTTATATCCCGCTTTTCATTCCTGATCTTATTAATTTGTTTGTTCTCTCTCTGCCGTTTGATTAGTGTTGGATAGGTGTTTGTCAATCTTCTTGATTTTCTCCAGGAACCAACTTTTTGTTTCATTGATTCTTTGGATTGTTTTCTGTGTTTCTATTTTGTTGATTTCTGCCCTCAATTTGATTATTTCCAGTCTTCTACTTCTCCTAGGTGAGTCTGCTTCTTTTTTTCTAGAGCTTCAGGTGTGCTGTTAAATCTCCAATGAGTGCTTTCTCCGTTTTCTTTAAGTGGGCACTTAGTGCTATGAATTTTCCTCTTAGCACTGCTTTCATAGTGTCCCATAGGTTTGAGTATGTTGTGTCTTTATTTTCATTAAATTCAAGGAAAACTTTAATTTCTTTCTTTATTTCTTCCTTGACCCAGGTGTGGTTCAGTAGTTGACTTCTCAGTTTCCATGAGTTTGTAGGCCTTCTGGGGGTAGCATTGTTGTTGAATTCTAATTTTAGTCCACGGTGATCTGATAAGACACAGGTGGTTACTAATAATTTTTTTGTGAATGTGGAAGTTTGCTTTGTTATCGAGTATGTGGTCAATTTTCGAGAAGCTTCCATGAGCCGCAGAGAAGAAGGTATATTCTTTCCTATTTGGTTGGAATGATCTATAGATGTCTGTTAAGTCCATTTGGTTTATTACCTCCATTAAGTCTTTTAATTCTTGTTATATTTCTGTCTGATTGACCTGTCCATTGGTGAAAGAGGACTATTGAAGTCTCCTACTATTAGTGTGTATGGTTTGATGGCTGCCTTGAGTTCCAGTAATGTTTCTTTTACATAAGTGAGTCCTTTTATATTAGGGGCATAGATATTCAGGATTGAGACTTCATTCTGATAGATTTTTCCTGTAATGAGTATAAAATGTCCCTTTCTATCTCTTCATTTTAGTTTGAAGTCAACCTTGTTAGAAATTAGTATGGCCACACCGGCTTGTTTCTTAGGTCCGTTTGCTTGATAAACCTTTCCCCAACCCTTTACTCTGAATAGGTGTCTGTCTTTATGATTGAGTGTGTTTCTTGTAAACAGCAGAATGTTGGATCCTGCTTTTTATCCAATCTCTTAGCCTGTGCATTTTATAGGCGAGTTAAGTCCATTGATATTAAGTGATATTAATGACCAGTGGTTGTTAACTCCGGTTGTCATTTTTGGTTTTTTTTTTTTTTTTTTTTTGGTAGAAGAGATTGTGTGTTTCCTTTCTTTGAGATGTGCTGGTGAAGGGTCACTAGATGTCTGAGTTATTGTGGGTATTGTTGAACTCTTTGGCTTGTGATTTTCCTTCTATTACTTTCTGTAAGGCTAGATTTGTGGCTACATACTGTTTAAGTTTGTTTTTATCTTGGAAAATTTTGTTTTTTCCTTTTATAGTAATGAAAACTTGGCTGGGTATAGTAGTATGGGCTTGCATCCATGGTGTCTTTGTTTCTGCAGTATATCCAGGACCTTCTGGCTTTCATGGTTTCCATAGCGAAGTCAGGTGTAAGTCTGATAGGTTTACCTTTATAAGTTACTTGACCTTTTTCCTTCGCAGCTCTTAATATTCTTTCTTTATTCTGTATGTTTTGTGTTTTGATTATTATATGGCAAGGGGATGTTTTTTCATCCAGTCTATTCAGTGTTCTGTGTGCTTCTTGAACCTTTATAGGAATATCTTTCTTTAGATTGGGAAAGTGTTCTTCTATAATTTTATTAAATATATTTTCTGGAGCTGTACTTCTTTTCCTTCTTCTACCCCTATCATTCTTAGGTTTTGTCTTTTTATTGTGTCCCAGATTTCCTGAATGTTTTGTGATGAGAATTTGTTTGATTTGCTGTTTTCTTTGATCAGTGCATTATTTTCTCTATGGTATCTTCAGAATCAGAGATTCTTTCTTCTATCTCTTATATTCTGTTGGTTATGCTTGTTACTGTAGTCTCTATTCCTTTACCTATATTTTCCATATCCAACTGGCCCTCGGCTTGTGTTTTCTTTCTTGCCTCCATTTCAGTTTTCAAGTCTTGCACTGTTTCCATTATCTGTTTGATTGTTTTTCCTTGGTTTCCTAGGATATCATTTACGGATTTACTCAATTCTTCAAACTTTTTGTTATTCTTCTCGTCCATTTCTTTAATGGAGTTTTTCTCCTCCTGTTTAAGGGCCTCGATCACTTTCAAAAAGTCAAGGTTTTATACTTTTTCTTGATTGAGGTGTTCAAATCCTCCTGTTGTAAGATTGCTGGGTTCTGGTGTTTTCATGTTGTTTTTCAGATTGTTGGAGGAATTCTTGCATTGGCACCTGCCCATCTCTTCTTCCGAATGCTCCTCTATGGATCTTCTTTTACAGGGTCAGGTGTCCTTGCTTGCCTCCCGGATATATCTTCTGGTCCTGAGATCAGGTGTCCTTGCTTGCCAAGGAGCTCGCCAACAAAGGGCCTACCTTGCTGCAGGGAGGCTAATGAAACAAAGAAACTCCTGCCTGCCAGTTGCACTCCCTATCTGGTCCCAGCGCCCCGATCAGGCCGAGCTGGAGATGTTATGAAGCCAAAGAGGGGAGGAAGAAGGGAGGGTTTTTCTGAATGCAAGCTGGGTGGGGTAGGAAGAGAGAGGCAGTAGTCAGGGAGAGTAGCCCCAGCCAGAAGACAGGGAAGTGTAGAGTGTTGAGGAGAGGCTGTGCTCCTTCTCTCGGGCTGCTGCCACGGAGCCAGGAACTCACTCACCTCCCAGATGTATCTTCTGGTGCTGAGATCAGGTGTCCTTGCTTGCCAAGGAGCTTGTAGACAAAGGGCCTACCTTGCTGCAGGGAGGCTAATGAAACAAAGAAACTCCTGCCTGCTGGTTGCACTCCCTATCTGGTCCCAGCACCCCATCAAGCTGAGCTGGAGATGCTATGATCCCGAAGAAAGGAGGGTTTTTTCTGGATGCAAGCTGGGTGGGGTAGGAAGAGAGAGGCAGTAGCCAGCCAGGGAGCGTAGCCCCAGCCAGAAAACCAGTAAGTGTAGGGTGTTGAGGAGAGGCTGTGCTCCATCTCTTGGGCTGCTGCCGCAGGGTCGGGAACTCACTCACCTCCACACTGCCTATTTATAATAATTCTCAGTGTACTAGGAGATTTCAGTGGACCGTGCTTCCACAGGGAATACTCAATAGCCTCACCCTGTGCCAATACTTTGTAGATTGGCCATTAAAAATAATACATAAACAATTTCCTAAATCCATAAGTTACCATTACATGGGTGGGTGACATTTTTCTGTCTGAGTCAGATTCATACCTTAGATACTTTAGGAAGAATGTTTGAAGGAGTAAAGGAAGTTTTGCCTAGATGGGGATTACAAATTGCTCCTGAAAAAATACAGAGAGGAGATTCTGTCAATTACTTAGATTATAAAATAGGTTTACAGGAGAACATGCCTGAGGCAGCAAACTCTACAGCAGCAGGACTGAGCCAATGACATAGGACAGAGCATTCCTGAGGCATTAAACTCCATAAGAGAAGAATTTATCCAGTGATGTGGGCCAGAGTGGGCCAGAGGCAACAAATTCCTCAGGAGTAGGGCTGAGCCAGCAACCTAGGCCAGAGCAGGCCTGTGGAAGTAAACTCCACAGAAGCAGGCCTTGGATGGTAAACTCCATGGGAGCAGGAGTAGATCCAGACCAGGGACATTTGTGGAAGCAGGACTGAGCCAACAACCTGGGCCAAAGACAAGCCTGAGACAGTGAGCTCCATGAAAGCAGGATTGAGCCAGCAACCTAGGTTAGAGCAGGTCTGAGATGGCAAGCTCCACAAGAGTGGGAACAGATCCAGACCAGGGACATTTGCAGAGGCAGGACTGAGCCAACAACCTGGGCCAGAGCAGACCTAAGACAGTGAACTCCACAGGAGAGGGTACAGGGGAACAACTGCTGAGCAAGTGGGCCAGAGCTAGAGATTCCTGCAGGTCCAGGCATGAGTCTGGGACCCTCAAGGGAGTAGTCCTCAACCAGGAATCCTGCAGGTCTGGGCATACGTCTGGGTCCTCTGAGGGATTGGCCTGAGCAAGGACCTTTGTGGGTCTGTGCTTCAATCTGGAACCTCCCAGGGAGTAGGGAGGAACCAGAAACTTCTGTGGTTCTGGACGTGAGTTTGGAACTTCCGAGGAAGTAGGTCTGAGCCAGGTCCTCTGCAGGTCCAAGCACACCTGACTCTGGGACCTCCAAAAGAGAAGATCAGAGCCAGAGAACTTTATAAATCAAAGAATACAAGAGATGGAAGAGAGAATCTCAGGCTCTGAAGATACAATAGAGGAAAGAGACACACCACTCAAAGAAAACATTAAATCTAACAAAAGCTTAATCCAAAATATCCAGGAAATATTGGACAGCATGAAAAGGTCAAAAATAATACATATAGAAGAAGGAGAAGTCCAACTCAAAAGCACAGAAAATATACTTAACAAAATCATAAGAGAAAAATTTCCCAAACTAAAGAAAGATATTCCTATGAAGATATAAGAAGCATACAGAACACCAAATAAACTGGATCAAAAAAAGTGCCCTCACCATATAATAATCAAAACACTAAACATACAGAATAAAGAAAGAATATTAAGAGCTGCAAAGAAAAAAGACCAAGTAACATATAAAAGTAGAGCTATCAGAATTACACTTGGTTTCTCAATGGAACAACGAAAGCCAGAAGGTTTGGTCAAGTGTTATGCAGATATTAAGAGACCAAGGATGCCATCCCAGAATGCTATACCCAGCAAAACATTCACTCACCACAAAAGAACAAAACAAGATATTCCATGACAGAACTGTTTTTAACTCATACCTAGCAAAAACCCAGCCCTACACAAAGTACTAGAAGGAAAACTCCAACATAGGGAAGTTGACTACATCAACAATAAAAAAGACAATAGATATCTCACAGCAGCAAATTCCAAAAAAGGAAAAAAACACAAAGCAAAATCCCCAACAATGAAAACTAAAATAACAAGAGATAACAATCAGTGGTCATTAATATCCCTTAATATAAATGGATGCAACTCACCTATAAAAAGACACAGGCTAACAGATTTGATATGAAAACAGAATCCATGCTTTTGTTGCATAAAAGAAACACACCTCACCTCAAAGACAGACATCATTGCAGAATAAAGGGTTAGGAAAAAAATATCAATCAAATGGACCTAAGAAACAAGCTGGTGTAGCTATCCTAATATCTAACAAAATAGACTTCAAACTAAAATCAATCAAAATAGACAAGAAGGACATTTCATATTAGTCACAGGAAAAATCCGCCAAGATGAAATCTCAATACTGAACATCTATGCCACAAATACATGGGCACCCTGATATGTAAAAGAAATATTTCTAAAGCTTAAATCACACATTAAACCCCACACACTAATAGTGGGAGACTTCATCACTCCACTTTCACCACTGGACAGGTCAGTCAGACAAAAATTGAACAGAGAAATAAGGCAACTAACAGATGATATGACTCAAATGGATGTAACAAACGTCTATAGATTATTCCATCCAAAGGAAAGAATATACCTTCTTCTCAGAACCTCATGGAAATTTCTCAAAAATTGACCACATACTCAGTAACAAAACAAACTTCATCAAATACAAAAAAATGGAATAACCCTATGTATCTTATCAGATCACCATGGTTTAAGACTAGAAGTCAACAGCAATACTAATTAGAGAAAGTCCATAAACACATGGAAATTAAACAATGCTCACCTAAATTATCATTGGATCAAGGAAGAAATAAAGAGGGATATTAAAAACTTACTAAAATTCAATAAAAATGGCCACACAACATAACCAAATTTGTGGGACACAATGAAAGCAGTGTTAAGAATAAATTTCATAGCACTAAATGCTTACCTACATAAAGAAGCTGGAAAATCCCACAATAGTGACTTAGCAGAACATTTGAGAACTTTAGAACAAAAAGAAGCAAATTCACCTACAAAAACTAGATGGCAGAAAATAATCAAATTGAAAGCTGACATCAACAAAATAGAAACAAAGAAAACAATGCAAAGAATCAATGAGACAGAGAGTTGGTACTTTGAGAAAAATCAACAAAATAGACAAAACTTTATCTAAACTAACCAAAAAGCAGAGAGAGAATATACAAATTAACAAAATCAAAACTAAAAGGGGGAAATGACAACAGACATGGAGGAAATACAGAGAATCATCAGGTCATGATTCAAAAACCTATACTCCACAAAATTAGAAAACTTTTTTAAAAAGGGACAACATTCTAGATAAATATCATTTACCAAAATTAAATCAAGACCAGATAAACAAATTAAACAGACTTATAGCTGCTGAAGAAAATAGAAACAGTCATCAGAAGTGTCCCAATCAAAAACAGCCCAGGACCAGATTGTTTCAGCTCAGAAGTCTACAAGATTTTCAAAGAAGAACTAATACCAATACTCCTCAAATTGTTCCACATAATAAAAACAGAAGAAACCTTGCCAAACTCTTTTTATGAGGCTACAATTACCCTGATACCCAAACCACAGAAAGACATTACTACATTACTAACAGAGAGAATTAAAGACCAATCTTACTCATGAACATTGATGCAAAAATACAAATAAAATACTGGCAAATCAAATCCAAGAACACATCAGAACCATCATCCACCAAGACCAAGTCTGCTTCACCCAGAGATGCCAAAAATCTGTCAATGTAATCCACCACATAAACAAACTGAAAAATAAAAACTATATGATCACCTCAATAGATGCCAAAAAAGCTTTCAACAAAATACAACATCCCTTCATGATAAAGATCTTGGAGAGAGCAGGGATACAACGAACATACCTAAATATAATAAAGGCAATATACATCAAGCCAACAGCCAACATCAAAATAAATGGAGAGAAACTTCCATCAATTACACTGAAATCAGTATCAAGACAAGGTTACCCACTCTTTCCATATCTATTCAATATAGTTCTTGAGGTCCTTGCTACAGCAATAAGACACCAAAAGGAGATCAAGGGGATACAAATCAGAAAAGGAAAAGTCAAACTCTATTTGCTGATGATATGATGGTTTATATAAGACACCCCAAAATTCTACCAAGGAACTTCTACAAATGATAAATGTTTTCAGTAATGTAGCAGGATACAAGACTAAATCAAAAAATCAGTAGCCCTCCTGTACTCAGCTGATAAAAAGACTGAGAAAGAAATCAGAGTAATATAACCCTTCACAATAGCCACAAATAGCATAAAATATCTCAAAGTAACTGCGCCGGCTGCCAGCGGTCGGAGGGGTTACGAAATAACCACGATAGTCCTTTTATAATTACTCAATTTTAATACAAGGGGAGATAAGGGAACTTACAGAACCAAGGGTCCAGCGGAGCAGAAGGTGAGCGCGGGGGAGCGCAAAAGAACGGGGCGCCTCCCGGCGCCCCAATCCTATTTAAGGGGAATGCTACCCCGCTGGAGCAGCCACGCCCCTGAACACAGGGATTGGGCCAGCTGCCCCAACAAGTAACTCTAACAAAAGAAGTGAAAGAGTTGTATGGCAAGAACTTTAAATGTTTGAAGAAAGAAATTGAAGAAGACACCAGAAAGTGGAAAGATCTCCCATGCTCTTGGGTAGATAGAATTAACATAGTAAAAATTGGTGTAGGAGGTCCTTCTTTCATGTGTTGTATTCATTGATTGAATAAAGAAACTGCCTTGGTCTTTTAATAGGGCAGAACTTAGGTAGGCAGAGTAGACAGAACTGAATGCTGGGAAGAAGAGCAGAGTCAGGCAGACAGCATGGAGCTCCTGCCTGAGATGGACGCTGGTTAGAATCTTGTTGGTAAGCCACAGTCATAAATATGGTGATATACATTAATGGAGATGGGTTAAACTAATATGTAAGAATTAGCCAATAAAAAGTTAGAGCTAATGGGCCAGGTAGAGATTTAATTAATACAATTTCTGTGTGATTATTCTCGGGGTTAAGCTAGCCAGGTGGCCAGAAAGAACAAGCAGTCTGCTCACTCTTGTTACAGATTGGTGCCCAAAGTGGCAAACTGACTCCATGTAAAAACTGAGAAGGCATTAAAAAGGAATTCTAGAAGAAAGAAATAGAGAGAGAGAGTTTAACATAGCTTTTTGCTGTTTGCTGGTGGCTTGCCACAGCTGCTTTAAGAGAGGTTTTCCTGATTCAGCTGAGGGGGGGGAAGCCATGCAGTTTTAAAATGCTGGCTTTCTGGGATATGCTCCTAGCATGACCTCTTTCTCTTGTGGGAGACAAAGCATTTAGATGAGGTTTGTGAGTAAAGGGCTATGGTGTGCCTGGAAGTGGGGCATTGTGTGCCGAAGCTCAGAGGCACAAGTGACTCAGAGGCACAAGCAGGTCCGCCATGTTGGACTGAGCAGGGCAAGTAGACAGTACCTGTATTTGACCTGGGATTGTTGCAGCTTAGATGCTTAAAAGCTAAGCATTTTAAAAGCACAAAGCAAAAGTGTTCCTGGACAAAAAAGAATTACAGATTCACAATAGGACAGATTCAGACATAAGCGACCTCTAAATGGGTCACAGTGTTAAATAAATATACATAGGCTTAGGAGAGAAAATAAAGAGTATATAGAGTCATAAAATAAAGTTAATACTTAAAAATGGTAAAGTCTTTAAAGAGACAGAGTGATATGTAATTTAGTATGTTAAAATGAAAGCCTTTCTTTTTTGTTTAAACAAAAAAGGGGAAATAGTGTAGGAGGTCCTTCTTTTATTCTCATTGGTTGAATAAAGAAACTTCCTTGGTCTTTTGATAGGGTAGAACTTAGGTAGGCAGAGCAGACAGAACTAAATGCTGGGAAGAAGAGCAGAGTCAGGCAGACAGCATGGGGCTCTTGCCAGAGACAGACACTAGTTAGAATCTTGCTGGCAAGCCAGTCATATGGCAATATATATGAATGGAGATGGGTTAAACTAATATGTAATAATGAGCCAATAAGAAGTTAAAGCTAATGGGCTAGGCAGAGATTTAATTAATACAATTTCTGTGTGATTATTTTGGGGGTTAAGCTAGCCGGGTAGCCAGAAAAAAACAAGCAGCCCGCTCACTCCTGTTACAAACAATGGCAATATTCAAAAAAAACAATCTACAGATTCAATGCAATGCCCATCAAAATCCCAACAAAAGTCTTCACAGACCTCGAAAGAATGGTACTACACTTCATATGGAAAAACAAAAAAACCCATGATAACCAAAAAAATCCTATTCAATAAAAGAACTTCTGGAGGCACCACAATCCCTGACATCAAACTCTACTACAGAGCTACAGCACTGAAAACGGGCTTGTATTGGCATAAAAACAGACAGGAGGACCAATGGAACCTAACTGAGAATCCAGATCTTAATCCACATACCTTCAAACACCTTTTTTTTTGACAAAAAAGCAAAAATTATCAAATGGAAAAAAGAAAGCATATTTAACAAATGGTGGTGGCATAACTGGATATCAACATGTAGAAAAATAAAACTAGAGCCATATCTATCACCATGCACAAAACTGAAGTCCAAATGGATCAAAGACCTCAACATAAAACCAGCCTCACTGAACCTTATAGAAGAGAAAGTAGGAAGTACACTTGAATGCATTGGAATAGGAGACCACTTCCTAAATATAACCCCAGCAGCACAGACACTGAGAGAAACAATTAATAAATGGGACATCCTGAAACTGAAAAGCTTCTGTAAAGCCAGGGACATGGTCAACAACACAAAATGACAGCCTACAGAATGGGAACAGATCTTTACTAAACCCACATCAGACAGAGGTCTGATCTCCAAAATATACAAAGAACTCAAGAAATTGGCCATCAAAAGAACACAGAATCCAATAAAAAATGGAGTACAGACCTAAACAGAGAACTCTCAACAAATGAATCTAAAATGGCTGAAAGACACTTAAGAAAATTTTCAACATTCTTAGTTATCAGAGAAATGCAAATCAAAACAACTCTGAGATTCCATCTTATATCTGTAAGAATGGCCAATATCAAAACATTGATGACAACTTATGCTGGAGAGATTGTGGGGCTAAGGAAACACTCCTGCATTGCTGGTGGGAATGCAAGCTGGTACAGCCCCTTTGGATGTCAATGTGGTGATTTCTCAGAAAATTAGGAAACAACCTTCCTCAAATCCAGTAATACCACTTTTGGGTATATATCCTAATGGTCCTCATTCGTGCCAAAAAGACATGTACTCAACAATGTTTATTGCAGCATTGTTTGTCATAGCCAGAAACTGGAAACAACCTAAATGCCATTCGACAGAAGAATGGATAAGCAAAATGTGGTACATTTACACAATGGAGTACTATACAGTAGAAAAAAATAATGACATCTTGAATTTTGAAGGAAAATGGATGGAGCTAGAAAAACATCATCTTTAGTGAGGTGACCTAGACCCAAAAAGACAATTATCACATGTACTCACTCATAGGTGGTTTATAAACATAAAGCAAAGAAAAAACAGCCCACAAATTATAATCCCAGAGAAGCTATACAACAATGTGGACCCTAAGAGAGACATATATATATATATATATATATATATATATATATATATATATAATCTACATGGGAAGTAGAAAAAGACAAGATCTCCTGAGTAAATTGGGAGCATGGAGATCTTGGGAGAAGGTTGAAGGGGAGGAGAGAAAAGAAAAATATAGAGCTCAATAATAATAATAATAATTAATAATAATAATAATAATAATAATAATACAAAGAATACCCAAGAAAGATCTGAAGATGGAAAAAAGATAGAAACACACCTCAAACTCAACACAGATATTACCTCAGAGTAAAGGTTTGGGAAAAGATTTTCCAGTCTAATGGGTCCTATGAAACAAGTGATGTAGCTATCCTAATGGTGCAGGAAAATTGTCTGTATTTTGTCAATCATGTTTCAAATAAACGCTGATTGGCCAGGCAGGAAGTATAGATGGAAAAACCAGACAGGAAATAGAAATAATGCAAGGACAACATGAGAAGTCTAGGAAGGAGCAAGTTGATTCCTCCCTCTCCTGCAAAGACCACCAAAGAAGCAGGATGTGATCTGCCCCACTGGAAAAGGTACTGAGCCACATGTCATCACCCAGGAGGAGTAGATGACAGTAAATGATCAAATTGAGGGCTGAAATAAATAAAATAGAAACAAAGAAAACAATATGAAGAATCAATGACACAAGGAGCTAATTCTTTGAAAAAGTCAACATGATAGACAAACCCTTATCAAAACTAAACAGAAGGCAGAAATAGAATATCCAAATTGACAAAGTCAGAAATTAAAAATGGGGACATAAAAACAGACACTGAGGAAATCTAAACAATTAGATCATACTTTTAAGTTTTGTACTCCACACAATTGGAAAATCTAAAATAGGTGGATAATTGTCTGAATAAGTACAACATAAAAAACTAAATCAAGACCAGATAAGCCATTTAAATAGACCTATAACGCCTAAGAAAAGAGAAACATCATCAAAAGTCTCCAAACAAAAAAAAGCCAGGGCCAGATGGTTTCAGCACAGAATTCTACCATAATTTCACAAACAAGCTAATACTCAACAAATTGTTTCATGAAATAGAAACAGAAGGAACATTGCTAAACTCTTTTATGAGGCTACAGTTGCCCTGATACCAAAACCACACAAAGATTCAACAAAGAAAGAGAATTTCAGAAAAATATCCCTCATGAACATTTTACAAAAATAAAATACTAGCAAACAGAATCCAGGAACATATCAAAAATTCATTTATCATGATCAAGAAGAATTTCATCCCAGAAATTCAGGGATGGTTCAACATATAAAAATCTGTCAATGTAATCCATAATGTAAATAAACTGAATGAAAGAAACTACTCTCTACAACATAACACTCAAAGTTCTAGCTTGAGCAATAAAACAATAAAAGAAGATCAAGGGGATACAAATTAGAAAGGAAGAAGTCAAACTTTTGCTATTTTTGGATGGTATGATAATTCATAAGTAACCCAAAAAATCTACCAGAGAACTAAAACTAAAAAACACCTTCAGTAATGTGGCTGGATATAAGATCAACTCAAAGAAATCATAGCCGTCCTACATACAAATGATAAAAAGGGCTGAGAAAGATATCAAAGAAATATCACCCTTTACAATAGACACAAACAATATAAAATATCTTGGGTTAACACTAACCAAAGAAATGAAAGACCTGTATGACAATAACTTTAAGTCTCTGAAGAAAAAATTGAATAAAATATCAGGAAATGGAAGATCTCCCATGCTCTTGGGTAGGTAGGATAAACATAATAAAAGTGACAATCTTACCAAAAGCAATCTACAGAATCAATGCAATTCCCATCAAAATCCCAGCACAATTCTTCACAGACCTTGAAAGAACAATACTCAACTCCATATGGAAAAACACAAAACCCAGGATAGCCAAAATAATCGTGTACAAGAAAGAAACCTCTGGAGGCATCACCATCCCTGAATTCAATCTCTACTATAGAGATATAGTATTGAAAACAGCTTGATAATGAAAACAGACAAGTGAATCAGTGGAACCAAGCTGAGGACCCTGATACTCATCCACACACTTATGAACACCTAATTTTTGACAAAGAAGCTGAAATTTTACAATGGAAAAAATAAAGCATTATCAACAAATGGTGCTGGCATAACTGGATGTTGACATGTAGAAGAATTTACATGCAAATGGATTGATGTGGGAAGTCCATCTGTATATGTGTTGCTTTTCTTGATTAATGAATAAAAAAGCTATTTTGGCCAATGGCTTAGCAGAATAGAACTAGGCAGGGAAAACTAAACATTGCAGGGAAAAGGAAAGCAGAGTAAGGAGATGCCATGTAGCCACCAGAGAGGAAAGACATGAACTGCCAGCTGAAACCTTGCCAATAGGCCACAACCCTCATGGTAAAATATAAAACAATAGAAATGGGTTAATTTAATATGTAAGAGCTTGTTAGGAATATGCTATAGTGATTGGCCATTCAGTGATTTAATTAATACAGTTTCTGTGTGGTTATTTTGGGACTGAGCAATTGGGAACAAACAAGTGGCCTCCAACTACAACAATGAATGAAACAAAAAAAATCATCCTGTGTGAGGTAACCCAGACGCAGAAGATGAACATGGAATGTACTCACTCATAAGTAGGTACTAGTTGTAAAGTAAAGAATAACAAGCCTGTAGTCCATGACCTTAGAGAAGCTAAGTAACAAGGTGAATCCTAAGGCAAAACATATATAGATCCACCTGGAAAGAGAAAACAGACAATATCACCAGACATAATTGGGAGCATGGGGGTGGGAAAGAGGGGATGTGGAAGGGGAAAAGAAGGGGAGAAGGGGAGGGAGAAGAGAACTTGAAAAAATGGGATAATCAAGATGGAGGAAGGACAGAGATGAGAGCATGAAAAGAGTATTTTGATTGAGGGAGCCATTATGGGGCTAGTGAGAAAGCTGGCACTAGAGAAATTCCCAGGAACCCACAAGGATGGCCCCAGATAACACCCTAACAATAGAGGAGAAGGTGCCAGAACTGGCCTTGCCCTGTAGTCAGATTGATGAATATCTTAAAAGTCACCATGGAACCTTCATCCAGCAACTAATGGAAACACAGAAGAGCATCAGGAGTTTATAGTGCATCATTATAGAATATTGAACTTTTTTGTTTATCTTAGTTTACCCAAATTGCTAAAGCTTAAAGTGAGATAAGACAAAGAATCTCAATAAGTATTACTGTGGACCTGAGTAGACTTTAGGAATTTATAAATCTTTTTATCAAACATGTTATTATTTATGTGAATTTTCTAGCAGCTTGGAGTTGAACAGTTGTCAAAAACATAAGTAGTCAGGGGGTTAGAAAATGGTTTAGCAGTTCAAAGTACTGACTGCTCTTCCAGAAGGCCAGGGTTTAAATCCCACCACCCACATGGCAAGTAACAACTGTCTGTAACTTCAAGATCAGACTTCCAACAAAAACTTACCTGCAGGCAAAGCACCCATCCACATAAAATAAAAAGCTTTTGTTAGGTCTGAGAGCTGCTTGCCCTGCAAGGGGACCTGACAGTCTGCCAGAGGATCCATCATTCTTTGGGGTGAGTGAGGAGTGAGTGCCCGAACCGCGGCAGCTACCCGGAGAGGGACCACCGACATTCCACAACTCCCCCTGCCACCAGCACACTTCCTGCTCTTCCTGCAGGGGTTATTCTCCCCAGATACTGCCTCTCTCTTCCTGTCCCTTCCCAGCTTGCACCCAGAATCCTCCCCCCCTCCCCCTGCCTCATCCTCCCGTCTTTGGGGCCACAAAATCCCAAAGCTCAGCCTGTTTGGGCTCTGGGGACCTGGAATTGAGTGCACCCAGGCCCGTGGGAGGTCCCCTCCTACATTGGCCTGCCTGGGGCAGGGTAGGCCTTTGTCTGAGAGCTGCTTGGCCTGTAAGGAGACCTGACAGTCTGCCAGAGGATCCATCATTCTTTGGGACACTGCAGTCCTGATGACGACTTCTGGAGATGCACTTTCATACCTCGCTGACCGCTCAACACAGTAGCACCAGTGATATTTTCTTAGTTGTTCTCAGGTGTCCTGCTCCAGTTCTAAGGCCATCCACCCAAAGGGGTCAGACTCTGGCCTCCAGGCAGGTCTGAGGAATCCTGCGGAGGGGTGCGGGCTCCTTCAGATTGTGCTGCCAGGTTCGCTGTGTGGTATTCCATCCCGCCCTGCCCCCACCTTGGCCCTTTTGTCTGGGCTGCGACCCTGGGCTGCCTGGAATCCCTGATCCTGTGCACTGACATTCCATCTGAACTGGTGAGTGAATGCGGACCCTGGGGCAACCTGCCCTGGAAGAGAGCACAGACCCCTACCCCCACGTCCCTCTGCAGGCTTGTGTCTGTTTCTCCCGTCCCTGTGTCTCCCAAGCTTTCCCTAGTGTTCTCAGGTGTCCTGCTCCAGTTCTAAGGCCATCCACCCAAAGGGGTCAGACTCTGGCCTCCAGGCAGGTCTGAGGATTCCTGCGGAGGGGTGCGGGCTCCTTCAGATTGTGCTGCCAGGTTCGCTGTGTGGTATTCCATCCCGCCCTGCCCCCTCCTTGGCCCTTTTGTCTGGGCTGCGACCCTGGGCTGACTGGAATCCCTGATCCTGTGCACTGACATTCCATCTGAACTGGTGAGTGAATGCGGACCCTGGGGCAATCTGCCCTGGAAGAGAGCACAGACCCCCTACCCCCACTTCCCTCTGCAGGCTTGTGTCTGTTTCTCCCGTCCCTGTGTCTCCCAAGCTTTCCCGAGTGTCCTCAGGTGTCCTGCTCCTGTTCTAAGGCCATCCACCCAAAGGGGTCAGACTCTGGCCTCCAGGCAGCTCTGGGGATTCCTGCAAGGGAGTGCGGGCTTCTTCAGATTGTGACACAAGGAATAGGTCCTCCTCTGACACAGGGGAGATCCAACCAGTTTCAGTCACAGCAAAGATTGATCTAGGACACCAAACGCCTCCGGGCTTCTTTTGAAGGAAGAGATGGGCAGGCGCCAATGCAGGAGCTCCTCCAACAACATGAAAGGCAACATGACATCACCACAAGCCAGACATCCCGAAAAAACAAGAATTGAACACCCTACCCCAAAAGATGTAGAAGAAACCGACATTAAACAGTACTTTATGAAAATAATAGAGGACCTTAAACAGGAGGTAAAAAAACTGCCATAAAGAAATGGAGATGACAAACAAAAAGGTAGATGAAATAAATAAATCTCTCAAAGATACCCAAGAAAAACAAGAAAAACAAGAAAAAGCAATCAAACAGGTAAGGGAAACAGTACAAGACCTGATAAATGAAATGGAGGTATTGAAGAAAACACAATCTGAGGGACGACTGGAAATGGAAACTCTGAGTAAACGAACAGAAACTTCAGAGACAAGTATTTCCAACCGAATACAAGAGATGGAAGAAAGAATCTCGGACTCTGAAGATACTATAGAGGAAATAAACTCACAGATTAAAGAACTAAACAAATCTAACAAATTCTTAACACAAAACATCCAGGAAATCTGGGACACCATGAAAAGACCAAACCTAAGAATAATTGGGGTAGAAGAAGGAGAAGAATTACAACTCAAAGGCCCAGAAAACATATTCAACAAAATTATAGAAGAAAACTTCCCCAACCAAAAGAAGGAGGTTCCTATGAAGGTACAAGAAGCCTACAGAACACCAAATAGACTGGATCAAGAGAAAGCATCCCCACGCCATATAATAATCAAAACACAAAACATACAGAATAAAGAACAGATATTAAGAGCTGCAAAGGAAAAAGGTCAAGTAACATATAAAGGGAAACCTATCAGAATTACACCTGATTTCTCAATGGAAACCAGGAAAGCCAGAAGAGCTTGGATAGATGTGCTACAGACACTAAGGGAACATGGATGCAAGCCTAGACTACTATACCCAGCAAAGCTTGCATTCACCATTGATGGAGAAAACAAGATATTCCAGGACAAAAACAGATTTAAACAATACGCAGCCACAAATCCAGCCTTGCAGAAAGTAATAGAAGGAAAATCACAAACCAAGGAGTCCAACAATGCCCACAATAACTCAGGCATCTAGCGACCCTTCACCACCACAACTAGAAGAAGGGAAACACACAAACTCTACTACTAAAAATGACTGAAGTTAACAACCACTGGTCATTAATATCACTTAATATCAATGGACTCAATTCACCTATAAAAAGGCACAGGCTAAGAGACTGGATACGAAAACAGAATCCAATATTTTGCTGTTTACAAGAAACACACCTCAACCACAAAGACAGACACCTACTCAGAGTAAAGGGTTGGGAAAAGGTTTATCAAGCAAATGGCCCTAAGAAACAAGCGGGTGTGGCCATACTAATTTCCAACAAAGTTGACTTCAAACTAAAATCAGTCAGAAGAGATGGAAAGGGACACTTTATACTCATAACAGGAAAAATCCATCAGAATGAAGTCTCAATCCTGAATATCTATGCCCCTAATATAAAAGCTCCCACTTATGTAAAAGAAACACTTCTAGAACTCAAGGCAGCCATCAAACCACACACACTAATAGTTGGAGACTTCAACACTCCTCTCTCACCAATGGACAGGTCAATCAGACAGAAACCTAACAGAGAATTGAAAGACTTAATGGAGGTAATGAACCAAATGGACTTAACAGACATCTATACAACATTCCACCCAAATAGGAAAGAATATACCTTCTTCTCTGCGGCTCATGGAACCTTTTCGAAAATTGACCATATACTTGGTAACAAAGCAAACTTCCACAGTTACAAAAAAATATTAGTAACCACCTGTGTCTTATCGGATCACCATGGATTAAAATTAGAATTCAACAACAATGCTACCCCCAGAAAGCCCACAAACTCATGGAAACTGAACATTCAACTAGTGACCCACACCTGGGTGAAGGAAGAAATAAAGAAAGAAATTAAAGTCTTTCTTGAATTTAATGAAAACAAAGACACAACATACTCAAACCTATGGGACACAATGAAAGCAGTGCTAAGAGGAAAGTTCATAGCACTAAGTGCCCACTTAAAGAAAACGGAGAAAGCACTCATTGGTGACTTAACAGCACACCTGAAAGCTCTGGAAAAAAAAGAAGCAGACTCACCTAGGAGAAGTAGAAGACTGGAAATAATCAAACTGAGGGCAGAAATCAACAAAATAGAAACACAGAAAACAATCCAAAGAATCAATGAAACAAGAAGCTGGTTCTGGGAGAAAATCAACAAGATTGACAAACCCTTAGCCAAACTAATCAAACGGCAGAGGGAGAACACGCAAATTATTAAGATCAGAAATGAAAAGGGGGACATAACCACAGACACAGAGGAAATTCAGAGAATCATTAGATCTTACTACAAAAGCCTGTATGCCACAAAATTGGAAAATGTAAAAGAAATGGACAGTTTTTTAGATAAATACCATATACCAAAGTTAAACCAGGACCAGGTAAATGCTCTAAATAGTCCTGTTAGTCGCGAAGAATTAGAAACTGTTATCAGACACCTCCCTACCAAAAAGAGCCCAGGACCAGATAGTTTCAATGCGGAATTCTACCAGAACTTCCAAGAAGACCTAATACCTATACTCCTTAAGGTATTTCATAATATAGAAACAGAACAGTCATTGCCAAATTCCTTTTATGAACTCTACAGTTACCCTGATACCTAAATCACACAAAGACTCAACCAAGAAAGAGAATTACAGGCCAATCTCACTCATGACCATTGACGCAAAAAATTCTCAATAAAATACTGGCAAACCGAATCCAAGAACACATTAGAAAAATTATCCATTACGATCAAGTAGGCTTCATCCCAGAGATGCAGGGCTGGTTCAACATACGAAAATCTATAAATGTAATCCATCATATAAATAAACTGAAGAAAAAAAACCATATGGTCATCTCATTAGATGCTGAAAAAGCATTTGACAAAATTCAGCACCCTTTTATGATAAAAGTTTTGGAGAGATTAGGGATACAAGGGTCATTCCTAAATATAATAAAAGCTATTTACAGCAAGCCGACAGCTAACATCAAATTAAACGGAGAGAAACTCAAGGCTATCCCACTAAATTCAGGAACACGACGAGGCTGTCCACTCTCTCCTTATCTCTTCAATATAGTGCTTGAAGCTCTAGCAATAGCAATAAGACAACATAAGGGAATCAAGGGGATTCAATTTGGAAAGGAAGAAGTTAAACTTTCATTATTTGCAGATGATATGATAGTGTACATAAGCGACCCCAAAAACTCCACCAAAGAATTCCTACAGCTGATAAACTCCTTCAGTAACGTGGCAGGTTACAAGATCAACTCCAAAAAATCAGTCGCCCTCCTATACACACAGGATAAGGAAGCAGAGAGGGAAATCAGAGAAGTATCACCTTTCACAATAGCCACAAATAACATAAGATATCTGGGAGTATCTCTAACCAAGGAAGTGAAGGATTTATTTGACAAGAACTTTAAGTCTTTGAAGAAAGAAATTGAAGAGGATACCAGAAAATGGAAGGATCTCCCCTGCTCGTGGATTGGGAGGATCAACATAGTAAAAATGGCAATTCTACCAAAAGCAATCTATAGATTCAATGCAATCCCAATCAAGGTCCCATTAAAATTCTTTACAGAGATTGAGAGGACAATAATCAACTTTATATGGACAAACAAGAAACCCAGGATAGCCAAAAAAATCTTATACAATAAAGGTACTTCTGGAGGCATTACCATCCCTGACTTCAAACTCTATTACAAAGCTACAGTATTGAAAACAGCTTGGTATTGGCATAAAAACAGAGAAGTTGACCAATGGAATCTTATAGAAGACCCGGATCTTAAACCACAAACCTACGAACACCTGATTTTTGATAAAGGAGCCAAAAGTACACAATGGAAGAAAGAGGGCATCTTCAACAAATGGTGCTGGCATAACTGGATGTCAACCTGTAGAAGAATGAAAGTAGATCCATATCTATCACCATGCACAAAACTCAAGTCCAAATGGATTAAAGACCTCAATATTAATCTGAACACATTGAGCTTGATAGAGGAGAAATTGGGAAGTATTCTACAAGAAATGGGCACAGGGAACCGTTTCCTACATATAACCCCAGCTGCACAGACATTAAGGGCAACATTGAATAAATGGGACCTCCTGAAGCTGAGCAGCTTCTGTAAAGCAAAGGACATTGTCACTAAGACACAAAGGCAGCCTACTGACTGGGAAAAGATCTTCACCAACCCTGCAACTGACAAAGGTCTGATCTCTAAAATATATAAGGAACTCAAGAGACTAGACGGTAAAATGCCAATTAACCTAAATAAAAAATGGGGCGCTCAACTGAACAGAGAATTCTCAACAGAAGAAGTTCGAATGGCCAAAAGACACTTAAGGTCATGCTCAACCTCCCTAGCTATCAGGGAAATGCAAATCAAAACAACTTTGAGATATCATCTTATACCTGTCAGATTGGCTAAAATCCAAAACACCAATAATAACCTTTGCTGGAGAGGTTGTGGGGTAAGGGGTACACTCATCCATTGCTGGTGGGAATGCACACTTGTGCAACCACTTTGGAAAGCAGTGTGGCGGTTTCTCAGGAAATTCGGGATCAACCTACCCCACCCAGCAATTCCACTATTGGGAATCTACCCAAGAGATGCCCAATCATACAACAAAAGCATATGCTCATCTATGTTCATAGCAGCATTATTGGTAATAGCCAGATCCTGGAAACAACCTAGATGCCCTTCAGTGGAAGAATGGATGAAGAAACTGTGGAATATATACATGCTAGAATACTACTCAGCGGTAAAAAACAATGACATCTTGAATTTTGCAGGCAAATGGATGGAAATAGAAAACACTATTCTGAGTGAGGTAACCCAGACCCAAAAAGATGAACATGGGATGTACTCACTCATAATCGGTTTCTAGCCATAATTAAAGGACATTGAGCCTATAAATTTGGGATCCTTGAGAAGATAATAAGAAGGTGAACTCCCAAAAAAAGATATAGTAATCCTCCTGGATATTGGAAGTAGACACGATTGCCAGGCAAAATTGGGAACTTGAGGGTTGGGCAAGACTGGGCCAAGGGAAGATGGGGAGAGAAAAGTGTGAAGGGGAGAACGGGGGGAGCTCGGAGGAATGGGGTGCTTGGGATATAGGAAGGGTGGATATGGGAGCAGGGAAGCATATATCTTAATTTAAGGAGCTACCTGAGGGTTGTCAAGAGACTTGACCCTAGAGGGGTTCCCAGGTTTCCAGGGAGACGCCCCCAGTTAGTTCCTTGGGCAGCTGAGGAGAGGGAGCCTGAAAAGGCCAGTTCCTATAGCCATACTGATGAATTTCTTGCATATCACCATAGAACCTCCACCTGACGATAGATGAAGAAAATGACAGAGCCCCACATTGGAGCACCGGACTGAGCTCCCAAGATCCTGATGAGGAGCAGAAGGAGGGAGAACATGAGGGAGAAAGTCAGGAACGTGAGGGGTGCGTTCACTCATGGAGACGGTGGGACACAACTAAAGGGAGATCACCAACTCCAGTTGGAATGGGACTGATGGATCATGCGACCAAACCCGTCTCTCTGAATGTGGCCAACAGCGGGGGCTGACTGAGAAGCAAAGGACATTGGTGCTGGGCTCTGATTCTTCTGCATGGACGGGCTCTGTGGGAGCCTTCTCAGCTTGGTCGATCACCTTCCTGGACCTGGGGGGATTTGGGAGGACCTTGGACTTAGCATAGAGTGGGGAACCCTGATGGCTCCTTGGCCTTGAGAGGGAGGGAGGGGAGGTATGGGTGGAGGGAAGGGGAGGAAGGGGGAGAAAGAGGGGCGGGAAGGGGGAGGAGGAGCGGAGGGAGGGGGAGGAGGAGGGAAGGAGATGGAAATTTTTAAATATTAAAAAAAAACCATGAGAAAGAAAAAAAAAAGCTTTTGTTAATATGAGTAGACATTTATAACTTAAAATTTTATCATAATATATGGCATATTCTAAACCAAAGTTGAATCACATAAATAGCATGTTGTAGTAAATATACCTTAAACTGTTTTTTTCATACAAAAATCCATACCAATCCAAAATATTTGAGTCTTGTTGCTTCCTTAGTCTAAAAGAAAATACTATTATAAACAGAGAGCTCCCTAGGACTAAGGTTTTAATTGTTGCCTTATGCCATCTGGTTGTCTTAAGATGGTGAAGCCACATGGCATATACACTTTAACCTTAGTAAATATGGCTGCCAGCCATATGGCTGCTTACATCCTGATGAGGTCATCAGTCAAGATGGAGGACAGCCACATTACTGCATTTTCTAGTAGATCTATTATATTTTTAAATGAACTAGAGTTGAATCCAAGTTACATACACATATACATGTACATATAGAGTTGAATCAAATTTACATATACATATACACATACAAAATTGAACACAAGTTGTATATACATATACACATACACATATCCTAAACAAGAGTTGAATCATATGTGTGTATACCCATGTATAGATTTTTAATTATTTGCATTTTGTAATAAGTTTAAAGCCAACTCTTGTTTCAGATTTTATAGATTTTATACAATACACAATAAATTTACAAATCCTGAAATAGAGTTTACAGCACAATCTTGAGAAATTTTTAGAGCAGAGTGCAAAGAAATTTTAGAAACAAAAGACTTTTAAGAGTGGGAAGTTGAGGGATTGAAGAGGTAGCCCAGTGGTTGGGAGCACTGACTGTTCTTCCAGAGGAAGTGGGATCAATTCCCAGCACCCACATGGCAGCTCACAACTGTCTGCAATTCCAGTTCTAGGGTACCAGGCATGAATGACAAAACATCAAGGCACATAAAATAAGAATAAATAATTTTTTAAAAAAGTAGAAATTTGAGCCTGAAGGTGGTAGCACACACCTTTAATCTCAGCACTCAGGTAGCAGAGGCAAGTGTATCACTATGAGTTCAAGGTTAGCCTGGTCTACAAAGTGAGTTCCAGGACAGGCTCCAAATGCTACTCAGAGAAACTCGATCTCATTTTTTTTTTAAAAAGAATGGAAAGTTGTGTAACCTTAGAGATAAGAAACTGGGATCCTTTGTTTGTGGCAGAAGTTATTAAATCTGTGAGAATTATGTGTGAAATTATGTGTGTCAATTTGGGGGCACTGATCTATACTGAGGACAGGCTATAGAAATAAAATGTGAGTCCCTGGGGGAAAGAGAGAGGGTCACAAAATGAAACATCATGTTGGGGAGTTCCTATTAGCTCCAAGAGGGATCTGAGAGCCAAAGATGTAGGACTGCATTCTGAAGCTATAAATAGTTAGAGAGTACAATGGAAAGGGAATACAGTAAGTGTCTTTGGTAGAAAGACGCTGACAGGTATAAGACATCAGAGTCAAGATAGAAAGGTGACCATTTGGTATTGAAAACCAGCCTTGACTAAATTCATATGTTCCAGTGTAAGTGTGAAGATTAGAATTATTAAGCAAAAGGAACAGATAGATGAGAGAAATAAGAGACAGAAACAAAGAACATCATCAGGAGTGACATTCAGTGAATATTGACTTTTGAATCCTTTATTCGCTACATGCATAAGCATGTATAAATGCATGCATAAGTGAAGTATAAATACTTCACTCCAAAAGGGAAAGGGCAAGGCAAAAGACTTCATTAACAAAACATAAGTAATAGACTTGAATTCTCCCACCTTTAGTACAGGTGGAGCAAATCCACCTCCATACCCAAAATACTAATTAATCACATTCTAGTTCAGAATCTCTTGTTTGTAGCCACAACTGTTGTCAACAACTTTGAAAAAGCAAAAACAAGCTCAAGCTCTCTGACATCCAGACAAGGTGGAACAGGCTCACATCTGTGGGCTCTCACAACTTGGTGGTATCCCAAGGGTGTAAAAGCAAGCTCCATTAGACAGGGAGACACTTATGGCATAGGACGAGGAGAGGAACAGCTAAGGTCTAGGGAGGAAATGACCAGGAACTCTACTCAAGGAAATGTTTCAATATTCTGGAGGCCATGAGGATGTAAAGAAGCTTCAGAACTTAGCAGGAAGCTCCTAGGGCGAGGCAAGGAAATTTACAAAGTATTGGCCCAAGAAGGCACAAAGAGAGATAGAGCAGGTAATGCAAAGTGGGAGGAAACAAAGAAAAGTGTTCCAGGCTGCTGAAGGCAGAACTACAACTCCTGGTGGAAGCTAGAGAAGGGAAAGAGCAGGAGAGTACAGAGATGTCCATGTGGGTTCAGCAGGCCAGAAGCTCAGCAGACTGTAAGATCCAGAGAAGCACATAGGTGCCCATCTGGAGAGCACAGCAGGCCAGAGGGAGGCAGCAGACTCTAGAGTTTGGTATCAAATATTGCAGGTAGCAGAAGCCATCAGAAACAAATGATCCATACATACCTTAGGAAAGGTAGATCAGCAGCTTGGCTGGGAATAGACATTGAAGAGGAGAGCAGGTGTGTGCACATTGCAGCTGATCTGCCCCTGGTGTCTCCTGCTCTCCCCCAGTCTAGGCTCCACTAGCACTTTGCAACAAATTTTCAGATCCATTAACCATAATTTAAAGACAGGACATTACATAGTATGGGGAGCTAGGTGGAGGAGAGGGGACCAGAAAAAACAAACAGGTCTTGGAGCAGAGAAAAGAGAAAAAGGTAATGGAGACACTTTGTCATTTCCCTTAATCTCTTACAATATTTGTTAAGTCCCCAGATAATATTGCGGTCTAAGATGATGCTAGTCAGCTGCCTTTAAATTAATTATCTAAGGGATATTGGTGCCAGATTCATCACAAAAGCAAACAAATTTGGAGCCCTTCAGAATATGTGCAAGGTAGAGAGGCCAGAGGTTTTCTATGATTAACACTTTTCCCATGTTCTCCCATGTGGAAGAGGACAAAGTCCCATGCCTGTAGTCCAAGATATCCCCAGGACTCAGGAGGACCAAATGAAGAAGACACAAGTTATTCAGTAAATAGTTACCTTACTGGATGGAGATCAAGGGCTGAAAGCCAAGAAGACTCGGCACCTGGTGCCAGGGCTTTTGAGCTTTGAGGGGAAGCCATGAGGTGAAAACCAAGCTCAAAATTGGTGAGATAACTCACCAATTGCTAGTGATGGATGGAGGGTCAAGGGATTGGTGAGCCAGAAGGTGGATCTGTTGGGGGTGAAATAAAGAATAGGATCCTAGTACAATTTAGGCCCCTATGGGGAGCATGCAAGCCACCAGAATAGCCTACTGAGTCTCAACACCAATGTTAAGGTTTGGTGGTGGAAAAGTATCTTGAGAGATCAGGGACAAGAAATGTTAAAACAAATATCATACAAGAGATTTATTGGTGGGGAGTAAAGGAAGGCTGCCTCTAAATGAGGACAAGAGAGGGAGAAAGAGGTTGAGGGAAGGTTGTGATGCCAGGGACTTTATAAAAGTTACAAATATCACATTTGGTGGCTGGTGATGATGTGGCTGATGGTGCTGTGTCACTGAAGATAAGTTGAGGGAGAACATGGTTTCTAACACTCTAAGTGATTTCTTAAGCTAATGATAGAATGAAAACATTCTATTCATGTGAAGTTCTTTGAAGAGTCAGAATTTTCCCATTTTCTCATAGCACACTATTTTTTCAGTGAAATAACATGTGTAAAGCAGACTGCATTAGAAGGAAATGTAGACTCTATCCTGGAGCACATTCATAGGCCTGCTAGAGTACAACTTCACTTAAACTGGAATTAGCAGAAAAGAGCAATACAATAATGTTATAGTGGCAACCTCAAAGTCAGCTTAGCTGTAAATTTCACAGACAACACTGATATGGGAGGTGCTTCTGTCTGTGTGTTGCTTTTCTGGGTTAATGAATAATGAAACTGCCTTGACCTATTGATAGGGCAGAACTTAGGTAGGCAGGGAAGACAGAACTAAATGCTGGAAGGAAGAAGGGTGGTGTCAGGGAATACCATGGATCTGCTGGAGTTAGATGTGCTGAAATTTTTCTAGTAGGCCACAACCTCATGATGATATACAGATTAATAGAGATGTGTTAATTAAGATGTAAGAGTTAGGCAATAAGAAGTTAGAGGCCAAGCAGTGACTTAATTAATACAGTTTCTGTGTGGTTATTTCAATTCTGGGTGGCTGGGATGTATAAGCAGGTCCTTGAAACAATTGGTGCCCATGAGGCCAGCTAAATCCACTTAAAACCTGAGAGAGTTTGAAAAAGAATTCTGAACACAAAAATACAGAGTTTAAAACAGTTTCTTGCTGTTTGCTGGCAGTGCACCACAGTTCCTTTTGGAGAGGTTGTCCTGACTCAACAGCAGCAGCAGAATAAAAGCTGTGCCATTTGGAAGGCAGGCTTTTTGGGCTATGCTGCCAGTATGATCACTGGCTCTTTCAGGAGATGGAGCATTTGATTGGAGTTTGTGAGCAGACTGCTGCAGCTTGCTTGATAACTACTTGGATCAGCTGTGTGACTGGAACTGGGATGCTGTGCACAACACATAGGTGCAAGCAGCTCCACCATGCTGGACTGGGCAGGGCAAAAAGGCAGTACCAGTACCGTATTTGACCTACTAATGTTGCAGCTTACATTCTTAAGTGTTTAGCATTTTAAAAAGTGCTTCGTGTCAGAAAATAATTACAGATATACAATAAAGACAAATTCAGATAAGTGTTAGATAAATGTACATAGGTTTGGGAGAGAGAAAAAAGAGAATAGAGAGCTGGAAAAGAAGTAAATCATTTTTAATTTTTTTATTATTATTATTACAAATATTCACCTCCTCCCCTCCTCCTATTACCTTCCCCTTCCTCCATACCCCTCCCCCGCCCTCTCCAGTCCAAAGAGCAATCAGGGTTACCTGCCCTGTGAGAATTCCAAGGTCCTCTGCCCTCCATCCAGGGCTAGGAAGGTGAGGACCTGAACAGACTAGGTTCCCACAAAGCCAGTACATGCAGTAGGATCAAAACCCAGTGCCATTGTCCTTGGCTTCTCAGTCATCCCTCATTGTCAGCCATGTTCAGAGAGCCCAGATTGATCACATGCTCCATCAGTCCCAGTCCAGCTGGCCTTGGTGAGCTCCCATTAGATCACCCCACTGTCACAATGGGTGGGTGAACCCATCACGGTCCTGACTTCCTTGCTCATGTTCTCTATCCTGCTCATCATTTGAACTTTGGGAGCTCAGTCCAGTGCTCCATGTGGGTCTCTGTCTCTATCTTCATCCATCACCAGATGAAGGTTCTATGGTGATATGCAAGATATTCATCAGTATGGCTATATAATAGGGCAAGTTCAAGCGCCCTATCCTTAGCTGCTCAAGGAACAAGCTGGGGACATCTCCTTGGACACCTGGGAAGCTCTCTATATATCTCCCTGGATACCTGGGAACCCCTCTAGAGTCAAGTCTCTTAATAATCCTGAAATGGCTCCCTTAATTAGAATATATGTTTCCCGGCTCCCATATCCACACTTCCTATATCCCAAGTATCCCATTCCCTCAAGCTCTCCCCATCCTCCCCTTCACGCTTTTCTCTCCCCATCTCCCCATGCCCCAACCCACCCCACCCCAAATTCCCAATTTTTGCCCGGCAAACTTGTCTACTTCTAATATCCAGGAGGATAACAATATGTTTTCTTTGGTTTCACCTTCTTTTTTTTGGTCAAATTGATTTCTTTATTTGGAGTGTAGACATGTATTCCCTAGGCACTTTTAAAATGTCACAATTAGTGCCTTCTTCAAGGCTGAGACACCCTTGGAAGAGGGGACATGTTGTATGGTTGAAGCATCTTTTCTTTTTTTCTCATTTTTTTATTAAAGATTTCAATCTCCTCCCCTCCTCCTCCCCCTTCCTCCCCTCCCTTCCACCCATACCCACACTCCACACCTCTCCAAGACAAACAGCCATCAGGGTTCACTTCACTATGTTAAGCCCAAGGTCCTCCAAACTCCCCCTAAGTCCAGGAAGGTGAGCAACCAAGCTGACAAGGATCACAGTGAGCCCGTCCATGCTGAAGAGTCCAATCCCATCGCCGTTGTCCTTGGTTTCTCAGTCCTCCTCCACCGTCAGCCACATTCAGAGAGTCTGGTTTGGTCCCCTGTTCCATCAGTCCCATTCCAACTGGACTTGGTGGTCTCCCGTTAGTTCAGTCCCACTGTCTCAATGGGTGAACACACCCCTCACGGTCCTGACTTCCTTGCTCATGATCTCCCTCCTTTTGCTCCTCATCAGGTCCTTGGGAGCTCAGTCCGGTGCTCCTATGTGGGGCTCTGTCATTTTCTCCATCCAATGCCAGGTGAAGGTTCTATGGTGATATGCAAGATATTCATGAGTATGGCAATAGGATCTGTACATTTCTGGCACCCTCTCCTCAGCTGCCAAAGGACCTAGCTGGGGGCGTCTTCCTGGACACCTGGGAACCCCTCTAGAGTCAAGTCTCTGCCAACCATAGAATGGCTCCCTTAATTAAGATATATAATTCCTTGTTCCCATATCCACTTTTCCTATATCCCAATCATCCTATTCCCCCAAGCTCTTCCCATCCTCCACTTCACACTTTTCTCTCCCCATCGCCCCCTCCCTGATCCCACCCCACCCCCATGTTCCCACTTTTTGTCTGGCAATCTTGTCTACTTCCAGTATCCAGTAAGATATGTTTTTCTTTGGGTTCACCTTCTTATATAGCTTCTCTAGGATTTTTTACAACTTATAGGCTCGATGTCCTTTATTTATGGCTAGAAACCAATTATGACTGAGTACATCCCATGTTCATCGTTTTGGACCTGGATTACCTCACTCAGGATGGTGTTTTCTATTTACATCCATTTGCATGCGAAATTCAAGACGACATTGTTTTTTACCGCTGAGTAGTACTCTAATATGTATATATTCCACACTTTCTTCATCCATTCTTCCACTGAAGGGCATCTAGGTTGTTTCCAGGTTCTGGCTATTACAAATAATGCTGCTATGAACAGAGTTGAACAAATGCTTTTGTAATATGATTGGGCATCTCTTGGGTAAATTCCCAAGAGTGGGATTGCTGGGTCCTGGGGTAGGTTGATTCCTGAGAAACCTCCACACTGCTTTCCAAAACAGTTGGACAAGTTTGCATTCTCACCAGCAATGGATGAGTGTACCCCTTACTCCACATCCTCTCCAGCAAAGGCTATCATTGGTGTTTTGGATTTTAGCCTTTCTGACAGGTGTAAGATGGTATCTCAAAGTTGTTTTGATTTGCATTTCCCTGATTGCTAAGGAGGTTGAGCATGCCCTTAAGTGTCTTTTGGCCATTTGAACTTCTTCTATTGAGAATTCTCTGTTCAGTTCAGTGCCCCAATTTTTAATTGGGTTCATTAGCATTTTAAAGCCTAGTCTCTTGAGTTCCTTATATATTTTGGAGATCAGACCTTTGTCTGTTGTGGGGTTGGTGAAGATCTTTTCCCAGTCAGTAGACTGGCTTTTTCTCTTAGTGACAGTGTCCTTTGTTTTACAGAAGCTGCTGAGCTTCAGGACGTCCCATTTACAGAATGTTGCCCTTAATGTCTGTGCTGCTGGGGCTATACGTAAGAAGTGGTCTCCTGTGCGCAAATGTTGTAGAGTACTTCCCACTTTCTCCTCTAACAGGTTCAGTGTGTTCAGATTGATATTGAGGTCTTTAATCCATTTGGACTTGAGTTTTGTGCAAGGTGATAGACAAGAATCTACTTTCATTATTCTACAGGTTGACATCCAGTTATGCCAGCACCATTTGTTGAAGATGCTTTCTTTCTTCCATTCTGTGCTTTTAGCTCCTTTATCAAAAATCAGGTTCATAGGTTTGTGGGTTAAGATCTGGGTCTTCTATTGGATTCCATTGGTCGACTTCTCTATTTTTATGCCAATACCGAGCTTTTTTCAATACTGTAGCTCTGTAATAGAGATTGAAGTCAGGGATGGTAATTCCTCCAGAAGTTCCTTTATTGTATAAGATTGTTTTGGCTATCCTGGGTTTCTTGTTCTTCCATATAAAGTTGATTATTGTCCTCTCAAGATCTGTGAAGAATTTTGATGGGATCTTTAAGGGGATTGCATTAAATCTATAGATTGCCTTTGGTAGTATTGCCATTTTTACTATGTTGATCCTCCCAATCCAAGAGCAAGGGAGATCTTTCCATTTTCTGGTATTCTCTTCAATTTCTTTCTTCAAAGACTTAAAGTTCTTCTCAAAGAGGTCTTTCATTTCCTTGGTTAGAGTTACCCCAAGATATTTTATGCTATTTGTGGCTATCGTGAAAGGTGACGCTTCTCTGATTTCTTTCTCTACTTCCTTATCCTTTGTATATAGGAGGGCGACTGATTTTTTGGAGTTGATCTTGTATCCTGCCATAATACTAAAGGAGTTTATCAGCTGTAGGAGTTCTTTGGTGGAGTATTTGGGGTCACGTACGTACACTATCATATCATCTGCAAATAACGAAAGTTTAACTTCTTCCTTTCCAATTCGAATCCCCTTGATCCCCTTGTGTTGTCTTATTGCTATTGCTAGAACTTCAAGCACTATATTGAAGAGTTAAGGAGAGAGTGGACAGCCTTGTCGTGTTCCTGAATTTAGTGGGATGGCCTTGAGTTTCTCTCCATTTAATTTGATGTTAGCTGTAGGCTTGCTGTAAATAGCCTTTATTATATATAGGAATGACCCTTGTATCCCTAATCTTTCCAAGACCTTTATCATACAGGGGTGCTGAATTTTGTCAAATGCATTTTCTGCATCTAATGAGATGATCATAAGTTTTTTATCCTTCAGTTTATTTATGTGATGGATTACATTGATAGATTTTTGTATATTGAACCAGCCCTGCATCTCTGGGATGAAGCCTACTTGATCATAATGGATAATTTTTCTAATGTGTTCCTGGATTCTGTTTCCCAGTATTTTATTGATAATATTTGCATCGATGTTCTTGAGTGAGATTGGCCTGTAATTCTCTTTCTTGGTTGAGTCTTTGTGTGGTTTAGGTATCAGGGTAATTGTAGCTTCATAAAAGGAATTTGGCAATGACTGTTCTGTTTCTATATTATGAAATATCTTAAGGAGTATAGGTATTAGGTCTTCTTGGAAGTTCTGGTAGAATTCTGCATTGAAAACATCAGGTCCTGGGCTCTTTTTGGTAGGGAGGTTTCTGATAACAGTTTCCAATTCTTCGCGACTAACAGGACTATTTAGATTGTTCACCTGGTCCTGGTTTAACTTTGGTAGATGGTAGTTACCCAAATAATTGTCCATTTCTTTTACATTTTCCAATTTTGTGGCATACAGGCTTTTGTAGTAAGATCTAATGATTCTCTGAATCTCCTCTGTGTCTGTGGTTATGTCCCCTTTTTCATTTCTGATCTTATTAATTTGTGTGTTCTCTCTCTGCCGTTTGATTAGTTTGGCTAGGGGTTTGTCAATCTTGTTGATTTTCTCCAAGAACCAGCTTTTTGTTTCATTGATTCTTTGGATTGTTTTCTATGTTTCTATTTTGTTGATTTCTGCCCTCAGTTTGATAATTTCCAGTCTGCTACTCCTCCTAGGTGAGTCTGCTTCTTTCTTTTCTAAAGCTTTCAGGTGTGCTGTTAACTCTCCAATGTGTGCTTTCTCCGTTTTTTTTAATTGGGCACTTAGTGCTATGAATTTTCCTCTTAGCACTGCTTTCATAGTGTCCCATAAGTTTGAGTATGTTGTGTCTTTATTTTCATTAAATTCAGGAAAGACTTTAATTTCTTTCTTTATTTCTTCCTTGACCCAGGTGTGGTTCAGTAGTTGACTGTTCAGTTTCCATGAGTTTGTAGGATTTCTGGGGGTAGCATTGTTGTTGAATTCTAATTTTAATCCATGGTGATCCAATAAGATGCAGGTGGTTACTCATATGTTTTTGTAACTGTGTAAATTTGCTTTGTTCCCTAGTATATGGTCAATTTTCGAAAAAGTTCCATGAGCCACAGAGAAGAAGGTATATTCTTTCCTATTTGGGTGGAATGTTCTATAGATGTCTGTTATGTCCATTTCGTTCATTACCTCTATTAAGTCTCTTAATTCTGTTAGGTTTCCGTCGAATTGACCTGTCCAATGGTGAGAGAGGAGTATTGGAGTCTCCCACTATCAGTGTGTTTGGTTTGATGGCTGCCTTGAGTTCTAGTAATGTTTCTTTTATATAAGTGGGTGCTTTTGTATTAGGGGCATAGATATTCAGGATTAAGACTTAATTCTGAAAGATTTTTCCTGTAATGAGTATAAAGTGTCCCTTTCCATCTCTTCTGATTGATTTTAGTTTGAAGTCAACTTTGTTAGAAATTAGTATGGCCACACCGGCTTGTTTCTTAGGACCATTTGCTTGATAAACCTTTTCCCAACCCTTTACTCTGAGTAGATGTCTGTCTTTGTGGTTGAGGTGTTTTTCTTGTAAACAGCAGAATGTTGGATCCTGTTTTTGTATCCAATCTCTTAGCCTGTGCCTTTTTATAGGTGAATTGAGTCCATTGATTTTAAGTGATATTAATGACCGTGGATGTTAACTCCAGTTGTCATTTTTTATTTGATAGTAGAGATTGTTTGTTTCCTTTCTTTGAGATGTGCTGGTGAAGGGTCGCTAGATGTCTGAGTTATTTTGGGCAATGCTGGACTCCTTGGTTTGTGAATTTCCTTCTATTACTTTCTGTAAGGCTGGATTTGTGGCTATGTATTGTTTAAATCTGTTTTTGTCCTGGAATATCTTGTTTTCTCCATCAATGGTGAATGCAAGCTTTGTTGGATATAGTAGTCTAGGCTTGCATTCATGTTCCCTTAGTGTCTGTAGCACATCTATCTTAGACCTTCTGGCTTTCACGGTTTCCATTGAGAAGTAAGGTGTAATTCTGATAGGTTTCCCTTTATATGTTACTTGACCTTTTTCCTTTGCAGCTCTTAATATCTGTTCTTTATTCTGTATGTTTTGTGTTTTGATTATTATATGGCGTGGGGATGCTTTCTTTTGATCCAGTCTATTCGGTGTTCTGTAGGCTTCTTGTACCTTCATAGGAACATCCTTCTTTAAGTTGGGGAAATTTTCTTCTATAAATTTGTTGAATATGTTTTCTGAGCCTTTGAGTTGTAATTCTTTTCCTTCTTCTACCCCAATTATTCTTAGGTATGGCCTTTTCATGGTGTCCCAGATTTCCTGGATGTTTTGTGTTAAGAATTTGTTAGATTTGTTTTGTTCTTTAATCTATGAGTTTATTTCCTGTGTAATATCTTCAGAGTCCGAGATTCTTTCTTCCATCTCTTGTATTCGGTTGGAAATACTTGTCTCTGAAGTTTCTGTTCATTTACTCAGAATTTCCATTTCCAGTCTTCCCTCAGATTGTGTTTTCTTCATTACCTCCATGTCATTTTTCAAGTCTTGTACTGTTTCCCTTACCTTTTTGATTGCTTTTTCTTGTTTTTCTTGGGTATCTTTGAGAGATTTATTTATTTCGTCTACCTTTTTGTTTGACATCTCCATTTCTTTATGGCAGTTTTTTACCTCCTATTTAAGGTCCTCTATTATTTTCATAAAGTACTGTTTAAGGTCAAGTTCTTTTATTTCTTCTGGGGTAGGGTGTTCAATTCTTGTTGTTTCTGGATGTCTGGATTCTGGTGATGTCATGTTGCCTTTCATGTTGTTGGAGGAGATCTTGCAATGGCGCCTGCCCATCTCTTCCTTCAAATGGAGCCAGGAGGGACTTGGTGTCTTAGACCAATCTTTACTGTGACTGAATCTGGTTGGATCTCCTCAGTGCCAGAGCAGGAGCTATTCCTTGCAGCACAATCTGAAGGAGCCCGCATTCCCTTGCAGGAATCCTCAGACCTGCCTGGAGACCAGAGTCTGGCCCCTTTGGGTGGATGGGCTTAGTACAGGAGCAGGACACTTGAATACACTAGGGAAGGCCATCCAGATGGAACTCCACAGCACCGAATCAGGGATTCCTGGTAGCCCAGTGACGCTGCAGGGACAAAAGGGCCAAGGTGGGGGCAGGGCAGGATGGAGTATCACACAGCGAACATTTCAGCACAATCTGAAGGAGCCTGCACTCCCTTGCAGGATCCTCAGACCTGCCTGGAGGGCAGCCTCTCACCCCTTTGAGTGGATGGCCTTAGTACAGGAGCAGGACACTTGATTACACTAGGGAAGGCTTGGGAGAGGCAGAGACATGGGTACCAAAGACACCCCTGCAACAGGAGCTGGGGAAGGGGATCTGTGCTCTCTTCCAGGGCAGGTTGCCCCAGGGTCGCACACACTCACCTGTCCAGATGGAACTCCACTGCACCGGGTCAGGAATTCCTAGTAGCCCAGGGATGCCACAGGGACAAAAGACTCACTATTATTATTAGTGTGAGTAACACACATTAATCTATTATCCCATCCAATTTTCCCTTTTTTTTCCCAAAGAGATCCCTGAGCCTACATAATTTCCCCCAAACCCCAACCCTATACCAGCTATAAATAACCACTAAACGATGTCCCAAACACTGAGGGCAAACTTGATTAGGAGACGGGACATTGTCTTCTAGAATTGTTTCCAGCTGTCATGAAGGCAATATTCTTCCTATGGAATCTTGTGAAAGTAAAATGATGGTTAAGTTCAAGGATTACTATCTGGTATAATTGAAAATAGTCTCTGAATATTCAGTAAGGTTTTTCTGAGTTTCCTATTTGGAGTTCTGGCTAGAACACTGTAAAAAGTGCACCATTTCAGCTAACCAAGTTGGAACCATCTTGAGCAGCTGGTACAAAAAAACAGGTCTTATACTAGTGCTATCAGCATCATGACATCATGAACTGGGTGGGGTTGTTGTTGGAGCCCATCTACTTTCTGGAAGTGTCAAAGATTATTGCATGAAAAATCATTGTTCATTGTAAAAAACTTAAATTTTATTTATATAGACATATACATACTATATATACATACATATGTGATAATATTCAATGAAAGGTACAATAAAGACAGAAATATTGATATGAAGAAAAGTAAAATTTTTCTAAAATCTTTTGGTTTCTTTCCCATGTCATGATGCCTGACATGAGACAGAAACTCTGAATATTTTATTAATTTATTATTACTTAAAAAATACTAAACCAAATTCTCACTCCCCTCCCCTCATCCCACTCCCTTCCCTCTCCCTCCACAGACCCTCCTACCCCACCCTCTCCAATCCTAAGAGAGGGCCATGGACCCTGCCCTGTGGAAAGTCCAAAGCCCTCCCTACTACATCTAAGTTGAGCGAGGTTTACATACAAAGAGAATAGGATTCCAAGAAGCCGGTACATGCAGTAGAGACAAATCCCGTGTCAGATCAGAGGCCCCTCAGTCTGCCCCAACTGTCAACCCTCTTCAAAGGGACTTGGTTGCTCCCATGCTCATTCACTCCCAGTCCAGTTGTAGTTGGTGAGCTACCATTAGCTCAAGCAAACTGTCTCAGTGGGTGAACCCCTCATGGTCTTGACTTCCTTGCACATACTCTTACTCCTTCCACTCTGCAGCTGGATCTTGGCAGCTCAGTGTGTTATACCTGCAATATGCAATATACAAAAAACTGTTTCATTTTCTTAGAGGCATATGCTGGACTATGATGGGGTAGCTGACCAATCCCTTGTCTGAGGAGCGTGGCCACTCTAGGGCACAAAATACCTTTAAAAGATCCGTGTTTGGGCAAGCTCCTCTCTCTTGGTTCCCTGCTCTTCGCTGTAAGTTTCTTCCATTTCCTTCCTTTATTAAAGCTGATTATTTCAGACAAGGCGAGTTTGGTTATTTCCCATTGCCGGCCGATGTTACCCTGGGTATTTTACCATCATTTGCTTTCACAGAACCCCCTGAGAAGAACATCGCCCCCATGTCAGCTGGAAGCAGTCTTAGAGGACGACGCCCCCTCTCCCAACAGAGTTTGCCCTCAGGTTTAGGGACACATAATTGGTGGTTGGTATAGGGTTGAGGGGATGGGAGAGGTATTATATGGACTCAGGGGTGTATATATTGAAAAAAAAGGAAGGATTAACTGGTCTGATGGGATGATTGATTTTTGTGAGTTATTGTTTTTAGAAAACTGTATTGGTGCTGATTCTTGTATATTGATATATTGAACATTGTATGAGAGTATACTTCTACCTCTGTTTGAAACAATTGTTATATTGAGATATATACCATATTGCAATGTACATTTCTACCTCTGATATTATTTATGTAATGACATTGTTTACCATATTGCAATGTACATTTCTACCTCTGATATTATTTATGTAATGACCTTGTTTACATTTGGAAATCATTGTCTTCATTTATTGCAC
This sequence comes from Arvicola amphibius, assembly GCF_903992535.2. Lineage (NCBI taxonomy): Eukaryota > Metazoa > Chordata > Mammalia > Rodentia > Cricetidae > Arvicola > Arvicola amphibius. The sequence goes on along the minus strand of NC_052053.1, from coordinate 57,298,513 downwards.
AGTTGTTTATTCTCTTAGTCTTCAAGTTAGATAGGTATTGAGAATTATATGTTTGTCATATTTATATTTAGGATGATCAGGTTTTTTAGATATATAGAGACTATATTTAGTATAGATAGTATAATCTTCGACCTCTTCGAAGAGCTGTAGAACATGGCCTTTAATCTAACCTAGAGTTTTGTACTTATGAGACACAATCACTCTTGGCAACACTGCTCTACTCCCTAGAGAACGTTGAGCACCAAAGGCACTTCACTGGGAGCTGTCTTCTTCTTGGCAGAACTGGCCTTTGGGAACTGACCTCGACTACTGACAAAGATACAGTATATCCATAAGTGGATAAAACAGGATTGTCTTATCTTGCCAAGACAGGGTAGGATAGATCTACTAAAGGTTCCTTGCCTTTGAAAAATGGTATGTCGGTTGTGTTGGGCCTTAGCCAAAGTTGGTTGCCTCAACATTGCTAAGGAGACTTTGTGTGATTGCCCAGGTAGTCAGTTGTCTCTGTCATCTGTTGCACATTTTGGAAGTTTCTCATTTGTACTTCCTGATTGCTTAAGTAATATTACTTCCCTTCTCATCTTTGATGGAGTTGAAGATTAGATAATTGTAGCTACCCTCTACATTATTTAGACTCATTGAAGTAGAATGCTTAGTAAAACTTCTGTTATATGTTCCTTGCTTAATATTGTTTGCTTCTTGTAATTTTTATATTATCTGTTCCCATTGTATATAGTTGTATTTGGTTTTGAATCTGTCTTATTTAGACAAAAGGGGGAGATGATAGGGTAGCTGACCAATCCCTTGTCTGAGGGGCGTGGCTGCTCCAGGGCACAAAATACCTTTAAAAGATCCGTGTTTGGCTGGGAGGTGGTGGCGCACGCCTTTAATCCCAGCACTTGGGAGGCAGAGGCAGGCGGATCTCTGTGAGTTTGAGACCAGCCTGGTCTACAAGAGCTAGTTCCAGGACAGGCTCTAAAGCTGCAGAGAAACCCTGTCTCGAAAAAAAAAAAAAAAAAGATCCGTGTTTGGGTAAGCTCCTCCCTCTTGGTTCCCTGCTCTTCACTGGAACCCTGGCTCTGTAAGTTTCTCCCATTTCCTTCCTTTATTAAAGCTTATTATTTCAGACATGGCTAGTCTGGTTATTTCCCATTGCCAGCCGACCACACACGCTACAGGACTATTATCTGTCTTTACTTGTGCAGGTATAACCATGATGGCCGTAATTTCTAATAAATGTGTGATTACTGAATCAGCCTTTTTTGAACTTAAAGCAGTTGCCCATTGAAAGTCAGAATAAGTGTCAATGGTGTGGTGTACATATTTTAATTTTCCAACTTCTGCAAAGTGGAACACATCCATCTTCCAGATTTCATTTCTTTGAGTACCCTTTGGGTTAGTCCCTGTAGGCAATGGTGTTTGGTTACAGAAAGAGCAAGTAGGACATCTCTTTAGAATCTCCTTAGCTTGTTTCCATGTAATAGAAAACTCTTTCTTTAAACCTTTGCTATTGACATGGTGTTTTTTAATGAAATTCTGAGGCTTGCAACACATTTCCAATCAATAATTGATCAATTTCTGCATTACCTTCTGCTAGAGGACCTGGCAGACCCATATGAGATCAGATGTGTGTTATGAATATAGAAAGCTTATTCCTGGTTATGTCTTGCACCTGGATAAATAGTGAAGTCAATTCTGTATCATCTGGTATGAATTTAGTGGTTTCAATATGCAAGACAACTCTTTCTGCATATTGTGAATCAGTAACTTTTTTTGAAACAGTAACTTATTAAGAGGTTCTTTAAAATCTCTTAGCACCATGAGAATAACATAATTCTGCCTTCTAAACAGAATTATAAGGGCTTTGTTCCACCTTACTTAATTCTTCTGATTTGTAACCTGCCTTTCCTGATTTATTAGCATAAGTATAAAATGTATGGGAGCATCACATACAATTTGGGGAAGAATCCAAGAAGTTCTCTTTAGGTTCCACATGAGCCTGCCTCCCCCCAGCCTGCCCTTTTGTCTGCAAGGTCCTTGGCCCAGCAAGAGTTCCTGCTCCTGAACTGAGGAGATCCATCCAGAGGGATAAGTGTGTGCTCGCCTGGCCAGAAAGTCCCAGGAATGGAGTACAGGGCCCCTTCAGCTTCTGCTGCAGTGGCTTCTTTGTTCCACATGACCCTGCTCACCCCCAAGTCTTCCCTTTTGTCTGTGAGGTCTTGTCCCAGCAAGAGTCCCTGCTCATGTACTGAGGAGATCCATCCAGAGGGATAAGTGTGTGCTCGCCTGGCCGGAAGGTCCCAGGAATGAAGTACAGGGCCCCTCTAGCTCCTGCTGCAGGGGCTTCTTTGTTCCACATGACCCTGCCTCCCAAGTACACCCATTTGTCTGTGAGGTCCTTGGCCCAGCAAGAATCCCTGCTGCTTTATTGAGGAGATCCATCCAGAGAGGTGAGTGTGTGCCGGCCCAGCTGGATGTTCCCAGGAACAGACTACAGGCTCTCTCCATTTCCTGAAATGTTTTTGGCCATTCAGCAGGGTGTCTCCCTGATTACTGACTTTCTCTAGTTAAAACATCCTATCTTGCCCCCAAGCACTCCTATCTATCTGCAGGGTCCTTAGATCCACCAGCCTGCTTCACAGCACAAGGGATCTGAGAGCCAGTTCCAGTGCTGAGGGATCCTAAGAGAGAGCAGACCAAGAAAATCCCCCAAGTACACAGTCAGTCAAAGCAAAGATTGGACCAAGACACCAAGACTCTCGTGGCTGCATTAAAGTAAGAGATGGGCAGGCGCCAATGCAAGAATTCCTCCAACAACCTGAAAAGCAACATGACAAAACCAGAACCCAGTGAATATGCAACAGGAAGACTTGAAAACCCTATTCCAGAAGAAGTAAAAGAAATCGACTTTAAATGTAACATTATGGAAATAATAGAGGCCATTAACAGGATGTGAAAAACTCCTTTAAAGAAATGGAAGAGAAGACAAACAAAAAGTTAAAAAGAAATTAATAAATCCCTCAAAGATACCCAAGAAAACCAAGAAAAAGCAATCAAACAGGTAATGGAAACAGTTCAACACTTGAAGACCAAAATGGAGGCAATATAGAAAACAAAAACTGAGGCTCCGGGTTCTAGCCGTTCTGCCGCCCTTTCCGTCGCCTCGGCCACTGCCCTCGCTTGCCATGCTCTCTGCCTGTGTCCCACTCGCCACCATCACTGACCAGCAGCAGCTGAGGGTGTCGCCACTGAAGCTACTCAACCTGTCTGAGAAGGAGAACACGCCCCCGAGTCTCAGCGGGACCCACATCCTGGCAAGCAAGGCTGCGAGGAGAATCTTCCTGGACCCAGCCAAACCGGAAAGGAAAGAATCTGCTAAGCCCAGCCTTGAGGATGAGCCCTTACTGAGAGAAAGTCCCCGCCGCTTCGTTGTCTTTCCCATCGAATACCATGATATCTGGCAGATGTACAAGAAAGCCGAGGCCTTCTTCTAGACGGCTGAGGAGGTGGACCTTTCCAAGGATATTCAACACTGGGAAGTGCTGAAATCCGACGAGAGACTTTTGTTTTGTTTTGTTTTGTTTTGTTTTGTTTTGTGTGTGTGTTTTTGATTTTTTTTATTTAATTTTTTTCTCATTTTTTTATTAAAGATTTCCATCTCCTCCCCTCCTCCTCCCCCTTCCCTCCCCTCCCTTCCACCCATACCCCCACTCCCTCCCTCTCCAAGCCAAAGAGCCATCAGGGTTCCCTTCACTATGTTAAGCCCAAGGTCCTCCCAACTCCCCCCAAGTCCAGGAAGGTGAGCAACCAAGCTGACAAGGCTCACAGTGAGCCCGTCCATGCTGAAGAGTCCAATCCCATCGCAGTTGTCCTTGGTTTCTCAGTCCTCCTCCACCGTCAGCCACATTCAGAGAGTCTGGTTTGGTCCCCTGCTCCATCAGTCCCATTCCAACTGGACTTGGTGGTCTCCCGTTAGTTCAGTCCCACTGTCTCAATGGGTGAACGCACCCCTCACGGTCCTGACTTCCTTGCTCATGATCTCCCTCCTTTTGCTCCTCATCAGGTCCTTGGGAGCTCAGTCCAGTACTCCAATGTGGGGCTCTGTCATTTTCTCCATCCAACGCCAAGTGAAGGTTCTATGGTGATATGCAAGATATTCATGAGTATAGTAATAGGATCTGGACATTATGGCGCCCTGTTCTCAGCTGCCCAAGGAACTAGCTGGGAGCATCTTCCTGGATACCTGGGAACCCCTCTAGAGTCAAGTCTCTTGACAACCCTAAAATGGCTCCCTTAATTAAGATATATAATTCCTTGTTTCCATATCCACCCTTCCTATATCCCAACCATCCTATTCCCCCAAGCTCTCCCCATCCTCCACTTCACACTTTTCTCTCCCCATTCCCCCACCATCACACCACACCCCCAAGTTCCCATTTTTTGTGCGGCAAACTTGTCTACTTCCAATATCCGGGAGGATAACAATATGTTTTCTTTGGTTTCACCTTCTTATTGTCTTCTCTAGGATCACGAATTATAGGCTCGATGTCTTTTATTTATGGCTAAAAAACGATTATGAGTGAATACATCGCATGTTCATCGTTTTGGGCCTAGGTTACCTCACTCAGGATGGTGTTTTCTATTTCCATCCATTTGCATGCAAAATTCAAGATGTCATTGTTTTTTTACCGCCGAGTAGTACTCTAATATGTATATATTCCGCACTTTCTTCATCCATTCTTCCACTGAAGGGCATCTAGGTTGTTTCCAGGTTCTGGCTATTACAAATAATGCTGCTATAAACATAGTTGAACAAATGCTTTTGTAATATGATTGGACATCTCTTGGGTAAATTCCCAAGAGTGGGATTGCTGGGTCCTGGGGTAGGTTGATCCCGAATTTCCTGAGAAACCACCACACTGCTTTCCAAAGCGGTTGCCCAAGTTTGCATTCCCACCAGCAATGGATGAGAGTACCCCTTACTCCACAACCTCTCCAAAAAAAGGCTATCATTGGTGTTTTTGATTTTAGCCAATCTGACAGGTGTAAGATGGTATCTCAACCTTGTTTTGATTTGCATTTCCCTGATAGCTAAGGAGGTAGAGCATGACCTTAAGTGTCTTTTGGCCATTTGAACTTCTTCTGTTGAGAATTCTCTGTTCAGTTCAGTGCCCCATTTTTAATTGGGTTAATTTGCATTTTAAAGTCTAGTCTCTTGAGTTCCTTATATATTTTGGAGATCAGACCTTTGTCTGTGGCAGGGTTGGTGAAGATCTTTTCCCAGTCAGTAGGCTGCCTTTGCGTCTTAGTGACAGTGTCCTTTGCTTTACAGAAGCTGCTCAGCTTCACGAGGTCCCATTTATTCAATGTTGCCCTTAATGTCTGTGCTGCTGGGGCTATACGTAGGAAGCGGTCTCCTGTGCCCAAATGTAGTAGAGTCCTTCCCACTTTCTCCTCTATCAAGTTCAGTGTGTTCAGATTGATATTGAGGTCTTTAATCCATTTGGACTTGAGTTTTGTGCATGGTGATAGATATGGATCTACTTTCATTCTTCTACAGGTTGACATCCAGTTATGCCAGCACCATTTGTTGAAGACGCCCTCTTTCTTCCATTGTGTACTTTTAGCTCCTTTATCGAAAATTAGGTGTTCATAGGTTTGTGGGTTAAGATCCGGGTCTTCTATTCGATTCCATTGGTCGACTTCTCTGTTTTTTATGCCAGTACCAAGCTGTTTTCAATACTGTAGCTCTGTAATAGAGTTTGAAGTCAGGGATGGTAATGCCTCCAGAAGTTCCTTTATTGTATAAGATTGTTTTGGCTATCCTGGGTTTCTTGTTCTTCCATATAAAGTTGATTATTATCCTCTCAAGACCTGTGAAGAATTTTGATGGGACCTTTAAAGGTATTGCATTGAATCTATAGATTGCCTTTGGAAGAACTGCCATTTTTACTATGTTGATCCTCCCAATCCAAGAGCAAGGGAGATCTTTCCATTTTCTGGTATCCTCTTCAATTTCTTTCTTCAAGGACTTAAAGTTCTTGTCAAATAGATCTTTCACTTCCTTGGTTAGAGTTACCCCAAGATACTTTATGCTATTTGTGGCTATCATGAAAGGTGACGCTTCTCTGATTTCCTTCTCTACTTCCTTATCCTTTGTATATAGGAAGGCAACTGATTTTTTGGAATTGATCTTGTATCCGGCCACATTACTAAAGGAGTTTATCAGCTGTAGGAGTTCTTTGGTGGAGTTTTTGGGGTCACGTATGTACACTATCATATCATCTGCAAATAACGAAAGTTTAACTTTTTCCTTTCCAATTCGAATCCCCTTGATCCCCTTGTGTTGTCTTATTGCTATTGCTAGAACTTCAAGCACTATATTGAAGAGTTAAGGAGAGAGTGGACAGCCTTGTCGTGTTCCTGAATTTAGTGGGATGGCCTTGAGTTTCTCTCTGTTTAATTTGATGTTAGCTGTCGGCTTGCTGTAAATAGCCTTTATTATATTTAGGAATGACCCTTGTATCCCTAATCTTTCCAAGACCTTTATCATAAAGGGGTGTTGAATTTTGTCAAATGCTTTTTCAGCATCTAATGAGATGATCATAAGTTTTTTATCCTTCAGTTTATTTATATGATGGATTACATTGATAGATTTTTTGTATATTGAACCAGCCCTGCATCTCTGGGATGAAGCCTACTTGATCGTAGTGGATAATTTTTCTAATGTGTTCTTGGATTCTGTTTGCCAGTATTTTATTGAGAATTTTTGCATCGATGTTCATGAGTGAGATTGGCCTGTAATTCTCTTTCTTGGTTGAGTCTTTGTGTGATTTAGGTATCAGGGTAACTGTAGCTTCATAAAAGTTGTTTGGCAATGACTGTTCTGTTTCTATATTATGAAATACCTTAAGGAGTATAGGTATTAGGTCTTCTTGGAAGTTTTGGTAGAATTCTGCATTGAAACCATCTCGTCCTGGGCTTTTTTTGGTAGGGAGGTTTCTGATAACATTTTCTAATTCTTCGCGACTAACAGGACTATTTAGATTGTTCACCTGGTCCTGGTTTAACTTTGGTATATGGTATTTATTTAAAAAAGTGTCCATTTCTTTTACATTTTCCAATTTTGTGGCATACAGGCTTTTGTAGTAAGATGAAATGATTCTCTGAATTTCCTCTGTGTCTGTGGTTATGTCCCCCTATTCATTTCTAATCTTATTAATTTGTTTGTTCTCTCTCTGCCGTTTGGTTAGTTTGGCTAAGGCTTTGTCAATCTTGTTGATTTTCTCCAAGAACCAGCTTTTTGTTTCATTGATTCTTTGGATTGTTTTCTGTGTTTCTATTTTGTTGATTTCAGCCCTCAGTTTGATAATTTCCAGTCTTCTACTTCTCCTAGGTGAGTCTGCTTCTTTCTTTTCTAGAGCTTTCAGGTGTGCTGTTAAGTCTCCAATGTGTGCTTTCTCTGTTTTTTTTAAGTGGGCACTTAGTGCTATGAATTTTCCTCTTAGCACTGCTTTCATAGTGTCCCATAGGTTTGAGTAGGTTGTGTCTTTATTTTCATTAAATTCAAGGAAGATTTTAATTTCTTTCTTTATTTCTTCCTTGACCCAGGTGTGGGTCAGTAGTTGACTGTTCAGTTTCCATGAGTTTGTAGGCTTTCTGGGGGTAGCATTGTTGTTGAATTCTAATTTTAATCCATGGTGATCCGATAGGACGCAGGTGGTTATTAATATGGTTTTGTAACTGTGGAAGTTTGCTTTGTTACCGAGTATGTGGTCAATTTTCGAAAAGGTTTCATGAGCCTCAGAGAAGAAGGTATATTCTTTCCTATTTGGGTGGAATGTTCTAGAGATGTCTGTTAAGTCCATTTGTTTCATTACCTCCATTAAGTCTCTTAATTCTCTGTTAGGTTTCTGTCTGATTGACCTGTCCATTGGTGAGAGAGGAGTGTTGAAGTCTCCTACTATTAGTGTGTATGGTTTGATGGCTGCCTTGAGTTCTAGTAATGTTTCTTTAACATAAGTGGGTGCTTTTATATTAGGGGCATAGATATTCAGGATTGAGACTTCATTCTGATGGATTTTTCCTGTTATGAGTATAAAGTATCCCTTTCCATCTCTTCTGATTGATTTTAGTTTGAAGTCAACTTTGTTAGAAATTAGTATGGCCACACCGGCTTGTTTCTTAGGACCATTTGCTTGATAAACCTTTTCCCAACCCTTTACTCTGAGTAGATGTCTGTCTTTGTGGTTGAGGTGTGTTTCTTGTAAACAGCAGAATCCTGTTTGTTGGATCCTGTTTTCGTATCCAATCTCTTAGCCTGTGCCTTTTTATAGGTGAATTGAGTCCATTGATATTAAGTGATATTAATGACCAGTGTTAACTCCGGTTGTCATTTTTTATTTGGTAGTAGAGATTGTGTGTTTCCTTTCTTTGAGATGTGCTGGTGAAGGGTCGCTAGATGCCTGAGTTATTTTGGGCAATGCTGGACTCCTTGGTTTGTGATTTTCCTTCTATTACTTTCTGTAAGGCTGGATTTGTGGCTACATATTGTTTAAATTTGTTTTTATCTTGGAATATTTTGTTTTCTCCATTTATAGTGAACGAAAGCTTGGCTGAGTATAGTAATCTGGGCTTGCATCCTTGGTCTCTTAGTTTCTGCAGAACATCTATCCAGGACCTTCTGGCTTTCATGGTTTCCATAGAGAAGTCAGGTGTTAGTGTGATAGGTTTACCTTTATAAGTTACTTGACCTTTTTCCTTTGCAGCTCTTAATATTCTTTCTTTATTCTGTATATTTTGTGTTTTGATTATAATATGGCGAGGGGATGATTTTTTTTGATCCAGTCTATTTGGTGTTCTGTAAGCTTCTTGAACTTTAATAGGAATATCTTGCTTTAGGTTTGGGAAGTTTTCTTCTATAATTTTATTAAATATAATTTCAGTAATTTCTGAGCTGTAATTCTTCTCCTTCTTCTACGCCTATTATTCTTAGGTTTGGTCTTTTTATTGTGTCCCAGATTTCCTGAATGTTTTGTGGTGAGAATTTGTTGGATTCGCTGTTTTCTTTGATCAGTGCATTTATTTTCTCTATGGTATCTTCAGAATCTGAGATTCTTTCTTCTATCCCTTGTATTCTGTTGGTTATACTTGTTTCTGTAGTCTCTGTTCGTTTACATAGATTTTCCATATCCAGCTGGCCCTCGGTTTGTGTTTTCTTCCTTGCCTCCATTTCAGTTTTCAAGTCTTGCACTGTTTCCATTAACTGTTTGATTGTTTTTTCTTGGTTTCCAAGGATATCGTTTACGGATTTTCTGAATTCTTTAAACTTTTTATTATTCTTCTCGTCCATTTCTTTAAGGGAGTTTTTCACCTCCTGTTTAAGGGACTCTATTACTTTCATAAAGTCAATTTTTTCTACTTCTTCTTGATTAGTGTGTTCAAGTCCTCCTGTTGTAAGTTCGCTGGGTTCTGGTGTGTTCATGTTGTTTTTCAAATTGTTGGAGGAATTCTTGCACTGGTTCCTGCTCATTTCTTCCTCTGAATAATCCCCTTTGGGTCTTCTTTTAGAAGTTCAATTCACCCCAATGAATTCAATTCACTCACCCCTATGAATGATGGATCTTCTGGTAGACAGTCAGGTCTTCTTGCTGGCCAAGCAGCTTGCTGACAAAGGGCTTACCTTGCTGCAGGCAGGCTATTGAAGCAGGGGACCTCCCACTGGCCTGGGTGCACTCAATTCCCGGTCCTGGCGCCCAAACAGGCTGAGCTGTGGGATTTTGTGGCCCCCAAAGATGGGAGGATGAAGGGGGGGGGGTTCTGGGTGCAAGCTGGGAAGGGACAGGAAGAGAGAGGCAGTATTCGGGGAGAATAACCCCCCAATGAATGATGGATCTTCTGGTAGACAGGCAGGTCTCCTTGCTGGCCAAGCGGCTCTGTGACAAAGGGCCTACCTTGCTGCAGGCAGGCTATTGAAACAGCGGACCTCCCACCGGCTTGGGTGCACTCAATTCCCTCGACAAGAGACATTTTATATCTCACGTCCTGGCTTTCTTTGCTGCGAGTGATGGCATAGTCAATGAAAACCTGGTGGAGCGCTTTAGCCAAGAAGTTCAGGTTACAGAGCCCCGCTGTTTCTATGACTTCCAAATTGCCATGGAAAACATACATTCTGAAATGTACAGTCTCCTCATCGACACTTACATTAAAGATTCCAAAGAGAGGGAATATCTCTTCAATGCTATTTAGACAATGCCTTGTGTGAAAAAGAAGGCCGACTGAGCCCTGTGTTGAATTGGGGACAAAGAGGCTACCTATGGAGAACGAGTTGTAGCCTTTGCTGTTGTGGAAGGGATCTTCTTCTCTGGCTCTTTTGCATCAATATCCTGGCTCAAGAAACGGGGACTGATGCCTGGCCTTACATTTTCCAACAAGCTTATTAGCAGAGATGAGGGTTTACACTGTGACTTTGCCTGCCTGATGTTCAGGCACCTGGTACACAAGCCTTCGGAGCAAAGAGTACAAGAAATCATTATCAATGCAGTGAGGATAGAGCAGGAGTTCCTCACGGAGGCCCTGCCTGTGAAGCTCATCTGGATGAACTGCACCCTGATGAAGCAGTACATCGAATTCATGGCGGACAGGCTTATGCTGGAGCTAGGGTTCAGCAAGATTTTCAAAGTAGAAAATCCGTTTGACTTCATGGAAAATATTTCACTAGAAGGGAAGACAAACTTCTTTGAGAAGAGAGTGGGCGAATATCAGAGGATGGGGGTGATGTCAAATTCAGCAGAGAATTCTTTTACCTTGGATGCTGACTTCTGAATAAACTGCCTGCTCTTTGCTGATTATTGTTCTCCCCTTGTCATAAAAAAATCAGCAAAAGCAATAAAAAAAGAAAACAAAAACTGAGAGATGGCTGGATATGAAAACTCTGGGTAAATGAACAGGAACTACAGAGACAAGTGTAACCAACAGAATACAAGAGATAGGAGAAAGAATCTCAGGCGCTGAAGATATATAGAGGAAATAGACGCATTGATCAAAGAAAACAGCAAATCCAAAAATTCTTAACACAAAACATCCAGGAATCCTGGAACACCATGCAAAGACCAAACCTAAGAATAGTAGTGGTAAAAGAAGAAGAATTACAGCTCAAAAGCCCAGAAAATATATTCAACAAAATTATAGCAGAAAACTTTCACAACCTAAAGAAAACATTCCCATGAAGGTACAAGAAGCATACAGAACACCAAATAGACTGGATCAAAAAAATTCCCTTGCCATATAATAATCAAAACACAAAACATACAGAATAAAGAACGAATATTAAGAGCTGCAAGGGAAAAAGGTCAAGTAACATATAAAGGGAAACCCATCAGAATTACACATGACTTCTCTATGGAAACCATGAAAGCCAGAAGGTCTTGGATAAATGTGCTGCAGACACTAAGAGACCATGGATGAAAACCCATACTACTTGCAGGGCCCGGGTCTACCCTTGTTCCTGGGGTGCATCTTGAGGACAGTTTCTGGTCAGCTAACTAAGCATCCTGTTTGTTCCTGTGCTCCTTCTGCCCCGCCTGGTGATTAGCTGTAGGGCATTGTTGACTCCATCATTGATATGGTAATTTCCCACCTGCCTGGGTGGATATCCTTGCACAGCAGCAAGGTAAGGATTTCCACAAAATTAAATAAACGGCATTCGGCGGCTGATCTAATTTCGAATGACCCAGGTCTCTTTGTGTGTTTTTCCAATCTCCAGGCCCTTGCCCAACTCGTGTATGGTACAGTGGCGTGCGAACTGTACCGAGGGGGTAACACAGAATTGGGTGTTACAACTACTATACCCAGCAAAGCTTTCTTTCACCATCGATGGAGAAAACAAGATATTCCAAGACAAAAACAGATTTAAAAAATACGTAGTCACAAATCCAGACTTACAGAAACTACTAGAAGGAAAACCACAACCCAAGGAAGCCAACAAGACCCACAATAACACAGACATCTGACAACCCTCCACCAGGACAACTCAAAGAAGGGAAACACACAAACACTAACACCAAAAATAACCGGAGTTAACAACCACTGGTCATTAATATCACTTAATATCAATGGACTCAATTCACCTATAAAAAGATGCAGGTTAAGAGAATGGATATGAAAACAGGATCCAACATTCTTTTTTTTTTCTCTCATGGTTTATTTTTTTTATATTTAAAAATTTCCATCTCCTTCCCTCCTCCTCCCCCCTTCCCTCCCCTCCTCCTCCCCCTTCCCTCCCCTCCCCTCCACCCATACCTCCCCTCCCTCCCTCTCAAGGCCAAGGAGCCATCAGGGTTCCCCACTCTATGCTAAGACCAAGGTCCTCCCAACTCCCCCCAGGTCCAGGAAGGTGATCGACCAAGCTGAGAAGGCTCCCACAGAGCCCGTCCATGCAGAAGAATCAGAGCCCAGCGCCATTGTCCTTTGCTTCTCAGTCAGCCCCCGCTGTTGGCCACATTCAGAGAGACGGGTTTGGTCGCATGATCCATCAGTCCCATTCCAACTGGAGTTGGTGATCTCCCATTAGTTCTGTCCCACCGTCTCCATGAGTGAACGCACCCCTCACGTTCCCGACTTTCTCCCTCATGTTCTCGCTCCTTCTGCTCCTCATCAGGACCTTGGGAGCTCAGTCCAGTGCTCCAATGTGGGGCTCAGTCACCTTCCCCATCTGTCGCCAGCTGGAGGTTCCCTCACGGTCCTGACTTTCTTTCTCATGTTCTCTCTCCTTCTGCTCCTCATCAGGACCTTGGGAGCTCAGTCCGGTGCTCCAATGTGGGGCTCTGTCATTTTCTTCATCTATCGTCAGGTGGAGGTTCAGTTCAGATGGAATCAGGATCCAACATTCTTGTTTACAAGAAACACACCTCAACCTCAAAGACAGATACTACCTCGGAGTAAAGGGTTGGGGAAAGGTTTTCCAATGAAATGGACCTAAGAAACAAGCAGGTGTGGCTATCCTAATATCTAACAAAATTGATTTCAAACTAAGATCAATCAGAAGAGATGGAGAAGGACACTTTATACTCATAACAGGGACAATTCATCAGGATGAAGTCTCAATCCTGAATAATTATGCCCCTAATATAAAAGCACCCACATATGTGAACGAAACATTACTAGAACTCAAATCATACATCAAACACCATACACTAATAGTAGGAGATTTCAACACTCCTCTCTCAACAATGAACAGGTCAACCACACAGAAACTTAACAGAGAAATATAAAAGCTAACAGATGTAATGAATCAAATGGACTTAACTGACATCTATAGAACATTTCACCCAAATAGAAAAGAATATACCTTCTTCTCATGGAACCTTCTAAAAAATGATCACATAATCGGTAACAAAGCAAACATCCAAAGATTCAAAAAAAATTGTAGTAACCTGAAGGCGTAAGTCAAAAACAATCCCACACCAGTTTGGAATTATGATTAACAGAATGGTTATTTATTTAAAGGGGAAAAACTTACAGATCATGGTCCCAGCCAATAGCCCTCTGCACAATCAGGAAGGGAGCCTAGTCACCAGAAGCAGAGCCGGAAGCCAGAGAGCGAGCGGACAGCAGTTGCTGCTTTTTTAAAGAAGGAGAGACCATGCCTCAATGGGCTGGTGTCTCAGCAGCTACTGGCTGAAGGAGCGGAAGGAGTTCCTGCAACAGTAACCACCTATGTACTATCGGATCACCATGGAATACAGTTAGAATTTAACAACAATTCTACCCCCAGAAAGCCTACGAACTCATGGAAACTGAAGAGTCAACTATTGAACCACCTCTGGGTCAAGAAAGAAATATAGAAAGAAATTAAAGTCTTCCTTGAATTCATTGAAAATAAAGACACGGGGCACAGACTCTGGCCTCCAGGCAGGTCTGAGGATTCCTGCAAGAGAGAGCGGGCTCCTTCAGATTGTGCTGCCAGGTTCGCTGTGTGATATTCCATCCCACCCTGCCCCTACCTTGGCCCTTTTGTCCGAGTGGCTTCCCTGGGCTGCCAGGAATCCCTGATCCTGTGCAGTGGAGTTCAATCTGGACTGGTAAGTGAGTGCGACCCTGGGGCAACCTGCCCTGAAAGAGAGCACAGACCCCCCCCCTCCCCCAGATCCTGCTGCAGGCTTGTCTTTGTTTCTCACATCCCTGCCTCTCCCAAGCCTTCCCTAGTGTATTCAGGTGTCCTGCTCCTGTACTAAGGCCATCCACCCAAAGGGGCCAGACTCTGGCCTCCAGGCAGGTCTGAGGATTCCTGCAAGGGAGTGCGGGCTCCTTCAGATGGTGCCGCAAGGAATAGCTCCTGCTCTGGCACTGAGGAGATCCAACCAGATTCAATCACAGCATAGATTGGTCTAAGACACCAAGCACCTCCCGGCTCCATTTGAAGGAAGAGATGGGCAGGCGCCAATGCAAGAACTCCTCCAACAACATGAAAGGCAACATGACATCACCAGAATCCAGACATCCCGAAACAACAAGAATTGAACACCCTACTCCAGAAGATATAGAAGAAACCGACCTTAAACAGTACTTTATGAAAATAATAGAGGACCTTAAGCAGGAGGTGAAAAACTGCCATAAAGAAATGGAGATGACAAGCAAAAAGAAAGCCGGGCGGTGGTGGCGCACGCCTTTAATCCCAGCACTCGGGAGGCAGAGGCAGGCGGATCTCTGAGTTCGAGGCCAGCCTGGTCTACAAGAGCTAGTTCTAGCTTCCTGTCCCTTCCCAGCTTGCACCCAGAATCCTCCCCCCTCCCCCTTCCTCATCCTCCCGTCCTTGGGGCCACAAAATCCCACAGCTCAGCCTGTTTGGGCTCGGGGGACCTGGAATTGAGTGCACCCAGGCCGGTGGGAGGTCCCCTCCTTCATTTGACTGCCCGGAGCAAGGTAGGCCTTTGTCTGAGAGCTGCTTGGCCTGCAAGGGGACCTGACAGTCTGCTGGAGGATCCATCATTCTTTGGGGTGAGTGAGGAGTGAGTGCCCGAACCGCGGCAGCTGCCAGGAGAGGGACCACCGACTCTCCACAACTCCCCCTGCCACCAGCACACTTCCTGCTCTTCCTGCAGGGGTTATTCTCCCCGGATACTGCCTCTCTCTCCCTGTCCCTTCCCAGCTTGCACCCAGAATCCTCCCCCCCTCCCCCTGACTCATCCTCCCGTCTTTGAAGCCACAAAATCCCACAGCTCAGCCTGTTTGGGCTCTGGGGACCTGGAATTGAGTGCACCCAGGCCTGTGGGAGGTCCCCTCCTTCATTTGACTGCCTGGGGCAAGGTAGGCCTTTGTCTGAGAGCTGCTCGGCCTGCAAGGGGACCTGACAGTCTGCAGGCGGATCCATCATTCTTTGGGGTGAGTGAGGAGTGAGTGCCCGAACCTCGGCAGCTGCCCGGAGAGGGACCTCCGACTCTCCACAACTCCCCCTGCCACCAGCACACTTCCTGCTCTTCCTGCAGGGGTTATTCTCCCTGGATACCGCCTCTCTCTCCCTGTCCCTTCCCAGCTTGCACCCAGAATCCTCCCCCCCTCCCTCTTCCTCATCCTCCCGTCTTTGGGGCCACAAAATCTAATAGCTCAGCCTGTTTGGGCTCTGAGGACCTGGAATTGAGTGCACCCAGGCCGGTGGGAGGTCCCCTCCTTCATTTGACTGCCCGGGGCAAGGTAGGCCTTTGTCTGAGAGCTGCTTGGCCTGCAAGGGGACCTGACAGTCTGCCAGAGGATCCATCATTCTTTGGGGTGTCCTGCTCCAGTTCTAAGGCCATCCACCCAAAGGGGTCAGACTCTGGCCTCCAGGCAGGTCTGAGGATTCCTGTGGAGGGGTGCGGGCTCCTTCAGATTGTGGTGCCAGGTTCGCTGTGTGGTATTCCATCCCGCCCTGCCCCCACCTTGGCCCTTTTGTCTGGGCTGCGACCCTGGGCTGCCTGGAATCCCTGATCCTGTGCCCTGACATTCCATCTGATCTGGTGAGTGAATGCGGACCCTGGGGCAACCTGCCCTGGAAGAGAGCACAGACCCCCTACCCCCACTTCCCTCTGCAGGCTTGTGTCGGTTTCTCCCTTCCCTCTGTGTCTCCCAAGCTTTCCCTAGTGTTCTCAGGTGTCCTGCTCCTGTTCTAAGGCCATCCACCCAGAGGAGTCAGACCCTGGCCTCCAGGCAGGTCTGAGGATTCCGGCAAGGGAGTGTGGGCTTCTTCAGATTGTGACGCAAAGAATAGGTCCTCCTCTGGCACTGGGGAGATCCAACCAGTTTCAGTCACAGCAATTATTGGTCTAGGACAACAAACACCTCCGCGCTCCTTTTGAAGGAAGAGATGGGCAGGCGCCAATGCAGAAGCTCCTCCAACAACATGAAAGGCAACATGACATCACCACAAGCCAGACATCCCG